>NC_043716.1:58365212-58472836 GCF_006229205.1 Suricata suricatta | reverse complement strand
CGCGGCGCCACCTCGAGATCTTCACGCCCCCGGGCGGCGGCGGCCATGGCGGGGCGGCCCCGGAGCCGTCCTCGCAGCCCGGGCCGGACGCCGGCGGCGACTTCTACTTGCGCTGCCTCGGCAAGAACGGCGTTTTCGTGGACGGCGTGTTCCAGAGGCGCGGGGCGCCGCCACTGCAGCTGCCGCGCGTGTGAGTGGGCCGGGGGCGCGGGGGGCGGGACCCCCGATCCGGCGCCCCTGGCCTTGTCGATCCTGTCGGCCGGGAGGGCCCAGATCCCGACCCAGACCCGCTCCCACGGCCGGGGCCCAGACGCGCGACCCAGCTGCGCGACCCCGGCCTCCTCCCCCAGACCGCGGACCGCCACCCTGCCCGAGACCTCGGCCTAGCCTTCCCCGAGTGGAGGCTCGGGCGGCGGTGCACGTGGACCGGTGCCCCCTTTCGGGAGTCCCCTGTGCGTTTGGGGAGTTTGCGTGTGTTTTTCGTAACCGACGTGCAGGTAGCTCTCTGTAGAGACGGTAAAGTCTAGTTGGGGTAACATGTGTTTTCTTAACTTAAAATCTGCATATTACGGCGGTGGTTGTTCATACTTCCTTTTTGTTCTGCAGGTTTTCAGTAGCGAAATTATTCAGGAGTCTGTGTTTTGAGCCGCAAGCACTCCCCCGCCCCGTCGTATTTTTTAGTAATCCAGTAGACTGGAAACTCTTAAAGCGGGATGCATTTTAAATCTGTGCTCTGCGCCTTAAAATTTGGAGAAAATTGGATACTTTTAATGACTTTGTTTTTAAGTGAGTTGATTTAGAAACGATTACAAGGTCACATGGTGGTAAGTGAGCTTTGTGGGAAATAGTCTTGCTACAAAACGATTTAGGTTGGTTCTTTGGTTTTATGAAGTTATTATTTACTTTCCTGGGAAAACAAACTTGCTCTCTAGAGGATGCTGATTATTTTTCAGGGTCTCCTTTCTACATCCTTTCAAGTAGAGCCTTGTCCACGAACTGAAAATTTTTAGCTGCTCTCGGTTGCTAGAGATGCTGATAAGAGCTGTTAATTCCTTGATTTTCGTCCGTGTGCTGTGCTGTTGCTTAGCCGGTCTGGAGACCTTGCAGGGCGTGTTTCAGAGGAGAGAGAGAGAGGGAGACAGTGTATGAGTGTGCTTGCGTGCGCGCGCGCTGTAACCTGCCTGAAACCAGTGGTAGGGGCTTGACAGCTGCCTTTTATGACACTTTGTTGTTTATAAATACCTTGATGTCACAACAAAGGGTTTTCTTTTTTTTTCCTGAGCGTTTTGAGGTTTTTAAGGAAAATTCTCTTACTTTCAGCCGAACCTGTTTACATTGGCATGTTAAATAAACATGGGCATATGTTGACCTGTTGGCAAGGGAGCAGAACAGAAACCAGACTTGGAGGGGTACAGTGAGCCCCGAAGAAGGGATGAGTAAGAGAGTAGAGGCAGAGCTTTGGACCTTCACCTCCAGCTCGTGGACAGGGGAGAGTTGGGGGCTAAGGCTTCCCAGAGCCCTGCCCTTCGTATGGGCCTGAGAATTTTTTCACAGAAGGGATTTTGGCATTTTATGGCATGACATAAGAGGGTCACTTGTAGGACCTTGTAGCACTACCCTTTTCGTAAGGCACCGCTCCTACACTTTCGGTATACAATGGTAACATACAGTTTAATGGAAGAAACTGTGTAAAGACAGTTGGTACTAGTTAAATGCAGGTGAATCGTTCTAAACATCTTTTTCTTGAAACTAAGCTTAGTTTTATGTTATGAGTTCTTTTTAAGTTAAAAAATCAAGTTGAAGTTTAAAAGAATGTGATTTATAGTAATTATGCAGAGATTGAATATTCTTACTGCTTATTTCAGATTTGCCTACTGAATTGAAAATCACTACAGAGTAAAAAAAAATATGAAGAGACAGTCCATGGTTGGTCTTTTATTTGAATGACCATGATTTTAGTCCATTTCCAATTTTAGAGTGAATTTCCATTTTGTAGTCAATGTTAAAAATTTACATACAGAGAATTTGGGAGAGTGCATAAATAATTTAAAGTATGGCTCACCATTTTATTAAAATACCAAATAGTGTATTAATTTAGGGGGAACAGAGAAAGATGAGGACCGTGATCCTGTGTATTGGCTCCTGTGAGTATCTTAAACAGTTTGGGTAAGATCTGAACACAGGTGGTTTTTTCCATGATGGTTGGTGAGTCCACTGGGGATCCTGAGTGTGTGTGGGAGCGCACATGAGTTCCAGGGTGTGTGGTTTTCCAGCAAACAGGTGATTTCCACAAATCTTGATTGTCAGCCAAGGATGTGGGGCTATGGGTACAGAAATGCAAACTTTTTCCTCTCTGGGAGGGTCTCACTCGCTGGAGGTGCAGGTGTTATTGATACTAGGGAGGTCTTTGGGGTGGGATCAGTGGAAGGGCCCTGGGCTACCTGTGGGGGAGGGGAAGCTCCTGGAAGTGAGCAGGTGGAGGTGGCCTTGTGAGTGTCCCTGGGCCAGCAGCCTGGTGCAGGAGGTAGAATTTAGGCTGAAAGGGACCGTGGGCCTGGTTGGGGAGCATTTTCAAGGTGGTCAATGACAGAATGAAAATGTCCTCTTTGAGAACCGGGCCCTTATTTGTCTAGGGACCTGGTGGGAAGGGCAGCCAAGTGTTTTAGGAAGATTTGCTGGGCAGGAATGTCTGGGTGTGTTGTTGCCTTTATTGTTGTCATGGTAGCAAACTGCGTATAAATTATAAATAAAAATAAGTGAGTCTTTAACAGTTGTTAAAGTGCTTTGAAATGTCAAGTGCATTTGACATATTTTTGATCAGAAAAATCCTAGAATATCTAATAGCCATACATACATAGAACAAGTTGAATTTTCTGTTGCCCTAAACTGTTTAACATGTGACACTATAATCGTGTTTATTTGGAAAAGTGATCCTGCTCCTGCGCTGAATTAATTGCCAGTTAGTTTGTGATGCAGCTCTACTTTCTTACGTGGAGTGTTTTAACTTGCAGGTTAAGTTTGGTAATGTCACACTAGAAGATTTTCTCACTAAATCAGAGATGGCATTCTTAAAGGTTAGGACTGGAGAGGGGTGAGCGGAGTGGCTTCTGGAGCTTTCCAGGTGAAGACTCCAAGAAAAGAACTGCAGGAACTCTCAGTGACTTGCTTGTGTTCAGAAATGAGTGGAGCAGAACCACGGTTCCCAGAGAATACCAGTATCAGAAAGAGGGGAATAAGTAGAGTACCAAGAGAGGGGTTGGCCTCAGGAAAAGGATCGTGACTCAAAATGTCACCAATGTCATGTTCCATGGGGAGCCATGGGCTTGGCAATTAGGGCCTCTTGGAGGTGTGGGGCTAGAGGGTGAGGGGGAGTGAGGAAGTAAGAAATTTGTGGGGCGGGGGGGCTATTGTAAGGATGGTGGAGGGTAAGAGTAGGCTTAGAAGGGGTAAGACCCTGTGGGTCACTAGGGCAAGTGGATGAAGGAACCCCTGAGAGACGCAGCAAGGCCTGGTTGGCCCAAAGAGTGGACGCAGACCAGGTATGAAGGAGGACAGGGTTCCTGGAAGGAGAAGGACGTCATGTTTGCAGACCCGCTAGTGACGTCTGTCGTGTTTTCTTGTTCCAGGGCTGCAGGGTTGGCTGTGACCTGAGACTTCTATACAAAAAGCTGAGAGCAGGGGTCCAAGGTGGCTGGACTCCGGGACCCAGCAGTGGGTGACGCGTAGTGGTGTACACATACGTAGCAGAGGGGCAGAGTTTGCTTTTTGAAAAATGCTCAGTGTACAAATTAATTGCTTTAAATGACCACTATGTGCTTTTCTTTAAAAGCTATAAGGTTCTTTCATTTGCTAAATTGAGATACATTTTTATCACTAATTTGTAGATATTGGGAATGCAGGGCAGCTATTTTAAGGTAATTGTTAATTTACTAAGTTAAAAATAACCCAACAACTGAGTTAGCTTCTACTCAACCTAGTGTTTAGTAGTGCTTCTGATGAAAAACTCAGGGTTTTTTTTGGTGTTTAATGAGTGGTTTAAGGCGGTTTAGATTTAAAATAATTTGAATTTGTAACACATTTTGAGAAACAAGCCTGTGTGGCAAGACCTGGAACTGGCAGTGGTCATATGCGTATAGACGGCTGTATCAGGAGACAGTGAGGGTGCACCAGGCACACGGGGGCTGGACCCCAGCCCTGCACCCAGCCTGCTTGAATTTCAGCTCTCTGGTGTGTAGCGTGTGGGATAGCAACTGTCTGACGTGTGACACAAGCAGCCCTGTGTCAGTGCCCTGCTGCCTCAGGGGCTTTGTGTCTTTCATCCATCACAGTGTCCCCGTGTACAGGGGCCCATGAGGACCTCATGTGCCAGAAAATGTGACAGGAGGGTAGAAACGTTCCCAGAGGACAGCAGTCTTCAGTGCTGTGTACAGATGCACACATGCCTGCAGTGAATCGAGCAAGGGCCTCTTAGAGTAGTGAGTGAAGTTTGACATTCCTTCAACAGGGAGAAGCTGTGCCCTGCCTCCTGGCACCTAAGCATAAAAATAGGCCCATGGGTGTGGTTGGTGTTGTCCAGCAGGCTAGGCCAGGAGAGGTCTACTGGGGGTACCTTCCCTCGTCAACTTCTGCTTTGGTTCTGTTCCATTCCAAAATATAAGCATCAACTGCAAACCTTTCTTGATTGGGGCTGGGGCTTGGGGTGGGAGAGAGGAAAAGTGTCTTTGCTTTGGGTGCAAAGTCAGCAAAGGGAACTAGATAAAACTTGTGTCCTGTTTGTGGTCTGATTTGAAGGATATTTGTTCAGTAATGCCATTGGCCAAACTGTTGTTTTGGAAATTAAGGATGGCTTCTCTGTCCATTTGAAGAACTTTGCAATTTACAATACACTGAGCTACTTTTTAAAAGTGTTTTTTGCAGGACGCCTGGGTGGCTCAGTCTGTTAAGTGTCCAACTTCGGCTCAGGTCATTATCTCGCTGTACAGAGTTCAAGCCCCACATTAGGCTCTGTGCTAATAGCTCAGAGTCTGGAGCCTGTTTCAGATTCTGTGTCTCTTTCTCTCTCTGCCCCTTCCCTGTTCTCTCTCTCTCACACACACAACAATAAACAAACTTGGAGGAAAAAGTACTTTTTGGGGGTGCCTGGGTGGCTTAGTTGGTTGAGCATCTGACTTGATTTCAGCTCAAGTTACGATCTCATGGTTTGTGAGATTGAGCCTTACATCAGGCTCTGTGCTGACCATGTGGAGTCTGCTTGGGATTCTCTCTGCTCCTCTCTCTCTCAAAACAAATAAATTAATTTTAAAAAAGCCCTGCTTTTTAATTTTTTAAACTGCTCTTTAAAAAAATGAGAGAGAATGTACAACAGTGAGCGAGCCTGAGCAGAGAGAAGGGGTGGAGGGAGAGAGAATCCCAAGCAGGCTTTGAGCTGCGTAACATGGGTCTCAATTCCATGACCAGGAGATCGTGACCTGAGCTGAAATTAAGTCAGACGCTTAATGGATTGAGCCATCCAGGTGCCCCTAAAACTGCTTTTTTATTGAAGTATAAGGAACTGCATGTACTTTTGAAACTTGGGCTATGGTTTCTTTCTGGGAAGCAGTGAAGACCTGAAGCTGTGGTCCCCCGCCAGCCTCTAATGTCACCTGAGTGAGTGCTTTCCAGGCTGGTAGTGGTGCTTAGGACCCCTTAGTAGTCAAATATGGAGCCTGTTTTCAGGACTAGCAGGCCAGAGCCCCTTTGCCCTGTCAGGCTATGGGAGGCAAAAATATTCCTTCCTCATCATCTTGTGCCATGACTTACCTCGCTTGCCTGGCCTTCCATGGTGTGGGGACAGGTCCTAGATGTGTTTGCATCCCCTGGAAATGGCACAGAGCGGTCATCACTCGATATGTATCCAACATACGTGTACACACTAAGTGCTGGTTTAGGACATTGCTGTTATGGGAACATTCTCCAGGGCTGATCCTGTTTAGTGGTGGGGCTCCAGCCGGACACAACTCCCCCAAGTACCAGCGGCCCCCATCTTGATCCTCAGTTGCAGAAGCTCTGCATAGCTTCGTGCATGGTTGGTGGAAATAGTCCAGGAGATGAGGCTGTTATAGTAACAGCAGATTTTTCCATTGTGAAAATGCAACAGTTCTTGGTTTGCTCAGGAGAAAGGGTTTTTTTTGAAAATGAAGAAGAGACGCTTTCTAAAATAAGGGAGCTTTTAATGAAAGCAGTTAACATTTTGGATAGTATTCTTATCTGTTTAACATTTCTGCATAGCTCATATTTTCTTTTGGGTTTTGGGGCAGTTTACAATATCTTAAATAACATAATATAGTAAGTCAGCTCCCACACTTCTGGTCCCAGTTCTTGATGAGGATTTTTTAAACATGCTGAGGAAGCCGTACACTAGGGCTTGTGTAAGGTGCACATCGCCATTTCTGTGATTTGAAGCATTTTTAGTGCCACACAAGGTGCTGCTGCTGTCATCCCAGGAGGAGCCCACTGGGGGGGGGGGGGATTGGGAAGCACTTTTTTAGAGCATGTGTTTGATGTTCTGTTGAGAATTCCTTAGGGGTTTTAGGCATTATTTGGCTTTTGCTGCAGTTTGTCATTTGCAGCAGAATCATGTATCTTATCCGCTGAAAGGTATCAGTAGGACAGTGGTCCTTACCAGGGTCTCCTCCCCCATCCCAGGGATATTTGGCAACATCTGGAGACATGTTAGGTTGACACAACTGGGAAGGGGTGCTGCTTCTGGCTTCTTGTGGGCCAGGGACGTTGCTAAAAATTTTACAATGCTCAGGATAGTCCCCCCACAACAGATAATGACCCAGCCCCAAATGTCGGTAGTGGGGAGGAGCCCCTCCCAGCACAGTCCTATAGCAGTTGATAACAACAGATGGATATTACTCGTGATGCTATCTTGAGTGAATCTTAGGATCTTTACAAATGGTACCTATTTAGAACCTTTAAGTTACCAAAGCATTTGTTTCAAATTCAGTGGCAGGCACCTTTCTAAAAAAATTTTTAGTGTTTATTTTTGAGGGGGGTGGAGAAAGGGGAAGAGAGGGGGAGAGCCTGACATGGGACTCAAACCCACAAAGTGCGAGATTATGACGATAGCCAAAATCAAGAGTCAGACACTTAATGGGTTAAGCCACCCAGGTGCCGTAGCACCTTTCTAAAATGAAGCCTGTGATCAAGAAGAATGAAATCTCGCCATTTGCAACAAAGTGATGGAACTAGAGTGTGTTAGCTAAGCAAAATAAGTCAGTAAGAGAAAGACAAATGTTACACGATTTCACTCATGGAATTTAAGAAACAAGAAGATGAACATAGGGGAAGGGAAGGAAAAATAAGATAAAAATAGGGAGGCAAACCATAAGAGATACAGAAAACAGGGACGCCTGGGTGGCTCAGTCAGTTGGGTGTCCAACTCTTTGATTTCCACTCTGGTCATGATCTCCAGGTTCTTGGGTTGGAGTCCCATGTTGGGCTCTGTGCTGACAGTGTGGAGCCTACTTGGGATTATCTTTCTCCCTCTTTCTGCCCTTCCCCCTCTTACGCACCCTATCTCTCAAAATAAGAAACAAACAAACCCCCCCCCCAGAGAACAAATAGGGTTGCTGGAGGGGAGATGGGGGGGGATGGGCTAAATGGGTGATGGGCACTAAGAATGGCACTTGGTGGGATGAGCACTGGGTGTTGTATGTAATTGATGAATCATTGGCCTCTACTCCTGAAACTAGTACTACACTATATGTTAATTAACTTGAATTTAAATAAATAAATTAATTAAAAAAATAAAATGAAGCCTGAGGTGGAGAGACCTGGTGTGGAATCACTTTTGCAGTTTAGGAAGGACATGCACAAAATACCTTCCTAATTACCTAGGTTGTAGAGTAGTCCAATATTCTCTCTCTTGGAATATTTACTCGTAGGCATATCTTTTGGCTTTAGTTAGATTGATAAAATTATTCTGAAAACATTTACAGTTAAGCGGGGGAGGCACTGAATTGTTTTGGTGGGGTTGTTACCTTTTTTTTTTTTTTTGTCTTAGTTCTCCTGAAAAATGAACTGATTAAAAAAAATTGTTTTTTATGTTTTTGAATTTATTTTTGAGAGACAAAGAGAGACAGGGCGAGCAGGGGAGGGTCAGAGAGAGAGGGAGACACAGAATCTGAAATAGTCTCCAGGCTCTAAGCTAGCCGCCAGCACAGAGCCCGACGTGGGTCCTGAACCCATGAACCGTGAGATCATGACCTGAGCCGAAGCCAGACACTTAACCAACTGAGCCACCCAGGTGCTCCCCCCAAAAAATGAACTGATTATGTCAGGGAGTGTGGCATTAGTGTCACAACCATATTATGAAAGACTGCTGTCAGGTGTCATTTTCTCATGGTATTTTGTCATAATAATTGGCAGTTTGAATTTCATCTTCTGATTTTTACTTGAACAGATGGGCTATAGAAAACCCTAAACAAGTAATTTGGACACTTACTGTTAGGTTTTTCTGGTCTTTTTCAGAATATAGTAATGCTGTGAGTGTATGGGTGATGTTTTAACAATACTATGTTTTTGCCAGGGTTCAAACATTTTCACCACAAAACTTACTGACCGCAAGGCCATTTTGCTGTAAAAGATAAAATCGTGAAAAATAAAAGAAAGACATTTATTAAAAGGGACTCAATGAAACATGAAAACTGAATAACAGATTTTAAAAGACTTTATTGTTGAGAAGCCTCATTGAGTATGTCAGTTCCTGGTGTCCAGTAGGTACTAGGTCAGTCAGATCCCTTCTCTGTTCTATGGAGGGTAACTTTCCAGGGTCTTCATCTAAGAACCACATCTCAGAGCTTCCTCGTTATTTCCCTCTGTGTTTCCACAAACCTCTCCACGTAGGAAATATTGAAGAGAGCAAAGACTTATTAATGCAGGCACTCATCAGTGTATGTCCATCAGGCTCCTGGAACAGTGTCGTAGTACTGCTTGGACAGGGAGGTAAGAGCCTCCTCCACATGTGATCAGGCTGTTTTCATCTCCAACCTCAGGATCCTCTTTTATAAACATATTATTGAATTGACCTCATGGGGTTGTTGTATGATTGCTTTTGCCTGATACAGGAGAATTACTGAGTAAATATTAATATTTTAAAAGAAAAAATGTAAATGTCTTAAGTATTTTGAATGGAGAGTTTAATCCATTTACATTTAAAGTAATTATTGGAAGGAAAGATTTCTACTATTTTGCTATCTTTCTTTGTGTCTCACAGCTTTGTTATCCCTCATTTTCTTCCTCACTGTCTGATTCTGTTTAGTTGCTTTCTTTCTTTTCATTTCTTTTCTTTTCTCTTTCTGGCCTTTCTTTCTTTCTTTCTTTCTTTCTTTCTTTCTTTCTTTCGTAAACTCTTGTGATTCTCTTCTCATTTCCTTTTATGTATATTTTTAAGATCCTTTCTTTGTATTTACCATGGGGATTATATTTAACATCCTTAGTTTAAAGCCATCAAGGGGCGCCTGGGTGGCTCAGTCGGTTAAGCCTCCGACTTTAGCTCAGGTCAGATCTCACGTTCGCGGGTTCGAGCCCTGCGTCAGGCTCTGTGCTAACAGCTCAGAGCCTGGAGCCTGCTTCAGATTCTGTGTCTCCTTCTCTCTCTGCCCCTCCCCCTCTCATGCTCTGTCTCTCCCTGTATCAAAAATAAATAAAACATTAAAAAAATTTTTTTTTAAAGTCCCTTAAAAAATAATAAAGCCATCTATTTTGAATTGATATCAACCTCAAAAACTTTCCTCTTCTATATCTCCTTCCTCCTTTTTCTGTTGTCACAGATTACATTTTTATACATTGTGTGCCAAAAAACACACACTTTTTTTTTAATGTGTATTTTATTTTTGAGAGAGAGAGAGCACAGGCAAGTGGGCGAGGGGGACAGAGGATCCAAAGCAGGCTCCATATTGACAGCAGTGAGCCTGATGCTGGACTCAAACTCAAGAACCACAAGATCATGACCTGAGCCGAAGTCGGGTGCTCAACCAACTGAGCCACCCAGGCACCCCCTCCCAATAACATATTTATGGTTTATTTGTGAGTTTGTATTCTGAATCCTGTAGGAAATAAAAAGCAGAATTACAAACCAAAATTACAGTAATACTAACTTATGTTTTCTCATGTATTTACCTTCACTAGAGAGCTTTATTTCTTCATAGTTTTATTTATTTATTTTTTAATGTCTTTATTTTATTTTGAGAGAGAGAGAGAGACAGAAAGTGAGTGGGGGAGGGCCAGGAAGAGAGAGACACACAGAATCCAAAGCAGGCTCCAGGCTCTGAGCTGTGAGCACAGAGCCCGATGCGGGGCTCTAACCCACAGACTGTGAGATCATGACCTGAGCCGAAATCGGCCGCTTAACTGACTGAGCCACCCAGGCACCCCTTTTCATACAGTTTTAAGTGATTGTTTAGTGATCTTCCATTTCTACCTGGAGGACTCCCTTTATTTTTTCGGCATGTTAAATATATCTCACTGTCTTCTGGCATTCATGGTTTCTGATAAGAAATCAGCCATTAACCTTTTTGAGTCCTTGTATGTGACAGGTTCCTTCTCTCTTGCTGCTTTCAAGGTTTTTTTGTTTTGTTTTGGTTTTTTTGTTTTGTTTTGGTCTTTCGATGATTAATTATAATGCCTTGATGTGGGTCCTTGAATTTATCTTAGTTGGAGTTTGTGGAGTGTTCTTGAATATGTAGGTTTATGTCTTTCATTGGATTTGGGATGTTTTTGGCCATTGTTTTTTCAAGTATTCTTTTTGCCTTTTCCCTTTTTTTTTTTTTGGCGGGGTGGGAGAAGCTCCCATAATGTGTATGTGGTCTACTTACTGATGTCCCGTGAGTATTTTAAGGCTCTTGTCACTCTTCCTTTTTGTTTCTGCTCCTCCGACTTGATCATTTCAGTTGTCCTGTCTTTAAGGTTGTGGATTCTTTGTTCTGTCTGCTCAAACATGCTCCTGGACTCCTATGTAAAAATTTCATTTCCATTACAGTACTTTTTGACTTCAAGATTTCTGTTTCATTCCTTCTTATAATTTTTTTCTGTTGATATTCCTGTTGTGTTCATGTGCAGTTTTCCTGATTTCCTTTAGTTCTTTGTTTTCATTTAGTTATTTGAGCATCTAACATGGTTGTTGTTTTCTTAAAACACTTTTTTTGAAGATTTTATTTTTAAGTAATCTCTGTATCTAAATTGGGGCTAAAATTTACAATCCCGAGGTCAAGAATCGCATACCCTACCAACTGAGACATGTGCCCCTAACATGGTTGTTTTAAAGTCTGTCTAGGAAGGCCCATGTCTTACCTTCTTCAGAGATGGCTTCTATTCATTTATTTTGTTCCTTTGCTTTCCTGTTTCTTTGTGTGCCTTCTGATTGTGTTGTTGAAAATTGGACATGTGGCTATTATAATGTAATAACTTTGGAAATCACAATCTCCTCCTTCCCTAATGTTTGTTTTTTATTTGTTGAAGGCTGTAGGAGGTCTCTTTGCCTAGTGACTTATCTGAACTATTATTGCCAAAGACCGTATTCTTTGAAAATGTAGTTCATGAAGTCCTGTTTCATATCTTGTGTTGAACTGGTGTTTTGACAGAGATTTCCTGAACATCAGCAGCTCTCCTATCTCCCATTCTTTGCAAATTGGCTCTGTGTCTGGGCCCTCCTTCAGCTCTCCGTCAGGCTTGCACTGTGCCCAGGGAATTGGCCCAAGGTGAAAACCCAGGGTCTTCTCAGATCTTGTATGAGCGTGCATCTCACCCTGGACATGTGTGTGCAATTCTGAAGTTGTTAGTAAGACCTGTTACTTTTGAGTGTCCTAATTTCCTAGAGAAACTCTCCCCAGCTTTTGCCCTAGGCAACATACTGTATGTTTAGACTAATCTTTTGCCACGGGTTCTGAGGGTTGTTACTTAACTTGCAGTGTTTTCCAGCTTTTTCAGCCTGAGTTCTGAGTTAAATGAAACACCAGAGGAGTGCCTGTGTCAGCCCTTCCTTCAGGTGACTTGTGACAGGTTAGAGTAGATGTACACAGTAAACAGTGAACAAAGTCTGCTCTCTTTCCTAGAGCCAGGAAAACAGCCCCACACCGCAGCCCAGGCTGCCACCACTAGAAGACCATGTTTTACTTTAAGATATTACTTTAAGGCCTTTTATGCTCTAAGACATTTGTGCTTCAAAACCAAGGCCTGGTGCTGCCCTTCCAGAGGGGATGGGCAGGGGCAGCAGAATCTAAAACCTGCCTACTGTTCCATGGTGCTGCTTTCCTGATTCAGCACTTGGTGGTTCCCAGACTTCTGACTGTCTTGTAGAATTGTCACAAATTGGTTCTGACAGTTTCTGCTTGTTTTCCAGTGTTGGGTGGGAGGTGGGTAGGGGTGAATGAAAGTTTGGAGCTTCCCACTGAGCTGTTTTGCTGATGTCAATTCTGATGGTCAGTACTTTTGAGTGAAAATTTTAATTCTTTTAATTCTCATTTTAATTTCTCATTTTGCACTAGTGGCAATTCTTTTCCTTGGACTTAGTATTGTGACATTTGAGTTAATCCCATTTTTATTCTAAATTTTTAATTTTTAGAGAGAGAGCACAAGCGGGGAGGGGCAAGAGAGAGTGAGAGAGAAGTCAGACAGCGCAGAGCCGAATGTGGAGCTCTGTCCTGCAACTGTGGGATTATAACCTGAGCTGAAATCAAGAGTTGGACTCTTAACTGACTGAACCTGGGGTGTCTGCACGGCTCAGTTGGTTAAGTGTTTGACTTTGGCTCAGGTCGTGATCTTGCCATTCCCGAGTTTGAGCCCCAAGTCAGGCTCTATGCTGACAGCTCAGAGCCTGGAACCTGCTTCGGATTCTGTGTCTCCCTCTCTCTCTGCCCCTCCCCCCCTTATGCTGTGTCTCTTTTCTCTCTCTCAAAAAAAAAATAAATAAACAAACATTAAAAAAAGCTTAGGGGCGCCTGGTGGCTCAGTTAATTGAGCATCTGACTCTGGCTCAGATCATGATCTCACAGTTCTTGGGTTCGAGCCCTGCGTTGGGCTCTGTGCTGACAGCTCAGAGCCTGGAGCCTGCTTTGGATTCTATGTCGCCCTCTCTCTCTGCCCCTCCCTGCTCATTCTCCCTCCCTCCCTCTCTCTCTCTCTCTCTCTCTCTCTCTCTCTCTCTCTCTCAAAAATAAATAAATGTTAAAAAAATACATATATATATATATTTAAGTTTAATTGACTGAACCACCCAGACACCTCATTATCCCATTTTGAAAAGGTGAAATAGAGTATGACAAAATTTCTAAACTATCTTAAGTGCAAAATAACATATGAAAATCAGATTTCTTTGTTTTTGTTTTGTTTTGAGAGAGAACTTGCACGAGCATGTGCAGGCAGGGAAGGGGAAGGCTCCAGGCTCAGTGCAAAGCCCAACACAGGGCTCACCACCATGAGACCATGACCTGGGCTGAGATCAAGAGTCGTTGCTTAACCAACTGAGCCACCCAGGTGCACCTAGACTGTCATTCTTAATAAGCTTATCTTGGCTATTAGTAATTTATTAGGGTCTGTACTTTGAATCAGGAAATATGAAATTCTTCAGTGGTCTTATACTGTTGACATGTTGGTTTCATTTTCTTTAAAATCCCTTAAAAAAGAAAAAAGCAGAGACCATAATAGTGATTCTTGTTAATGTTTCCTGATACCTATAGTCTTAGGAAGGATGTTTTGCTTTAACATAAAGGAAGAAATAATTTTGCATTTAAAATACTACAGTGTTTAAAAATGTTGCCGTGTATAAAGCCCAACAGTGGGGATGGCGGAATTCTTACCCCTGGGCTGTAACGAGGCTAGACAGCAGCTGCATGAGGGCACCCTGGCTTGCCCGGCACCCGCTCTCATTTCCTCTATGAATCCTGTTGAAATGGTTCTTATCTCTATTTTAGAAGGGAGTTGAGGCTTGGAGGGTGCTAATCCAAAGGTGTATAACTTGGAAATACTAGATTCAAACCTATATCCAGGTTTTTTGCCAGCGTTTTTAATCACTAAGCTCTACTCAAAGCCAAGAAACAGCCATAAACTAGAGGAGGGGAAAATCTACAAGACAAACTAAAATAGATTGGGGGGGGGGGCACAGAGAGAGAGAGAGAGGGAGAGAGAGAATCCCAAGAAGGCTCCATACTGTCAGCGTAGAGCCTGACGCAGAGCTCCATCTCACAAACCATGAGATCATGACCTGAGCAAAAATCAAGAGTTGGTCACTTAACCAACTGAGTCACCCAGGTGCCCCATAAAATAGGTTTTTAAATTGCATTGATTTACCTACTCTTTTTTTTGGCATTTAGGTTATGTAAGTTATGCTCAAGGAAAGACTGTATAGCTATTAAAGTATATTTATCACCTTAGAAGTTCTGATATTTAGCAGGAAAAGTTAAAGAACAGTGCGTGTGGAGGAATTCCACTGGTTAGAAGAAATAGGTGCGTGTGTGTGTGTGGTACACCCAGTGTGTACCTGCATTTAAAACACCATGAAGACGACAAAAATGCATGTCTCCAAATGGGCATTATGGGCTGCCGTTTCTGTTAGCTTGTCTTAAAAAATTGCTATAATGAGCCTATATTTCTGTTTGGTAAGAAAATGTTACGTTTAAAAGTTGACTGCTCAAGGGGCTCCTGGGTGGCTCAGTCAGTTAAGCCTGTGACTTAGGCTCAGGTCATGATACCACGGGTTGTAAATTCGAGCCCCACATTGGGCTTTCTGCTGGCAGCACAGAGCCCACTTCAGATCCTCTGTCCCTCTCTCTCTGCCCCTCCCCTGCTTGCGCTATCTCTCTCTCTCTTCAAAATAAATAAGTGTTTAAAAAAAAAAGTTGGCTGCTCTGATTTAGATTAATCTGTTTTTTAGGCAGGCGTACTACTAGTAAAGGGTGTTCCATACGGCTTCTAGACCTGGTGTGACTGCTCTGAAGCTGCGAGAACAGCCTGTGTGTGTCGTATGATATATATGCAGAAGTGGATGGATGTTTTTCTTATTTTGTACTATACTTCTGACCTGAGAGAATATTTAGTCTTGTCTGAAATGCTACGTGTGTCTTGTTCCTAGAACAGGTTGTGTCTGCATATTGTGGCAATGTCCCATCAGTAGATAATGTCACTGCTTGTCAGCTCTCAGGAGTATTTTAAAAATAATCCCCAATTTTCAAAATCTGAGGTTTGCCCTTCTAAAGAGGGATAAGAAGTAATGTGGAACCAGTTATTTGTGTGAATGCCACATGACCCCTGCATATCAAGCTTTCTGTGTTTTAAGTTTCCCTCATAGGGCAGTATAATAGGAATTTTATTCTTTATATCTCTGGCTTTCTTTCCTTTCCTCTCTCTTCCCTTTCCTTTCCTTCAAGGACGTTGAGCGCGGGGCTCCAGCTCATAAACCGGGAGATCATGACCTGAGCCAAAGTCAGACACTTAACCGACTAAGCCACCCAAGTGCCCTTCTGGCTTTGTGATGAGCAAAGAAAATGGGGTTCATGAAAAATAAGTTGTGTAGTCATTGGGTTTATGTTAAAGTTTTTATCTATGGATACAGGCAAAGAAAACTTTTTATTTTTGGAAAAAAGAGGGGTTGCCTCTCCTAATTATGTGCCAGACCCTCCTTTCTGTTGTTGGCATCTATGCTTTGGGCAGTTCAAGGTCATGCTTCTCCTACCTTGTAGTAATGTGTCTTTTTGTTTGTTTATTTGTTTGTTTGTTTTTGGATGTCTGGACACTTGTCCTTGCTCTGGTTGGGTGGCTCCCAGGGTCTTTGGACAGAGGCAGGGCCACAGGGCACCTCTCTTGTTTAGAGGTCAGTACTTTATTTTTTTATTTTTTTTTAATGTTTATTTATTTGAGAGACAGACAGAGCATGAGCAGGGGAAGAGCAGAGAGAGAGACACAGAATCTGAAGCAGGCTCCAGGCTCTGAGCTGTCAGCGCAGAGCCCAACGTGGGGCTTGAACTCACGAACTGTGAGAGCATGACCTGAGTCAAAGTGGGAGGCTTAACCAACGGAGCCACTCAGGTGCCCCTAGAGGTCAGTACATTAAATTATAACACAAACGTTGTTTCTTTCTGATCTCAAATCACTTTTTCAAATGAGTGAGGATTCATGAGGAAATTGCCTTTTCTGGTGGTTGAGCTCCTTCATGCAAGGCTGTGATGTGGGAGCCGAGGAGACATGGCCTCTGCCTTGGCAGAAAGCAGAAATGTTGGTGTGGTCACTGCAGGGGTCGGGGAGAGTCAGGAACAGGGAGGCTGGGGGTGCGGGGGGGAACTGGCGTAAGACATAGTTGAGAGAGCTGTGTATGTGGACAGATGGGCCCAGGCCCTGAGGCTGGGGAGCACCTTACCTGCCTGGGAGTTTGTCCTTTGTCATCCAGGGACCTCTGGTGGTGAGCAGAAGGGCGAGAGGGGCGATCCCGTGAGCGCACAGGGGGCCTGTGCCTGCGGAGAAGGCAGCTGGAGACGGATGGCGGAGCCAGACACGGAAACTAGCAGGGGTCTAAACAGGGGACAGGTTTCAGAACCTTGTGCAGATCACGGGACAGAGATCTTTGGGGATTGTAGCAGGGTGACCCAGTGCTTATAACTTAGTGGGCATCCCCCACAAAGGCTGGGCTTTGCTGTCCCTCAGATGGGCACGTCCTGTTTCTGCAGAGAAAGATGCACATTCTTGTCTTCAGATCAGGTTTTGTAGCCAAAGAAATAACACCAAAACCAGGCTTTGGGGGTTCCAGAATTGTAGATGAGGGACCTATAGTGGGTGTATTTCTCTCTCATTCTAAAAATGTAAACTGAGGGTGGCTCTTGTCGTCACGGTTTCTGATGGCCAGCAGAGCCCTAGCCATCAGCTCTGCACTTCACCGGACGAGTACTTCGGCGCCTTTTCTTGCTGGGTGCTGGGATTTATGGCCACATCTGGCTGCAAGGGAGTATGGAAAGCTCCTGTCACCTGTAGGTGTTCTTGCAGTGAGGGAGGAGCAGGAATGCTGCGGTGGGCAGCTTGCAGAGGTGAGGGAAGTGGGTGCAGGATGTACTTCGAAGGCTCTAGGGGATGGTTCTTGTTGATGCTATTGATGGAGTCTGCACACAGGGTAGGCAGAGCAAGTGCTAAGCCCTACTGGAGAGGATAACATGGGGTCTCCTGGCTTGCATCTGTGCATCTTGGCATTAGCATTCTAATCCCATGTTGTCTTTTTCTGGTTTTGCCCTTCATATTTTACTGCACCTTCTTCATTCTTGGGTCCCTTTTGACCTGAGGAGTGCTAGAATCCATGCTGGGTGAAGCAGAAGCCACGGCACAGAGACTGATGGACAGAGGTGGTCTCAGGTGCTTCTCAGGGCCTGTGATGTCTGTCTTCCCCTCTGTGCTGTTTCTCGAGGGTGGTATCCTAAGTCTTTTTCTGCAGACATGAATTTACTCTTGGCTTCAGGGGGAGGAAAGGAGGGAGGGGAAAGACCTAGGCTTGTGCTCCCAGGAAGTCCCCTGTCTCACAATCTGGAAGCACACTGGTTGGTTCTGCGTGGGCCCAGAGCCGCTGAGGGCAGGGCACTGGGGCCATATGAGTGTGGACAGCACCAGGTCCTTGCCAGAGGGCAGGGTGTGCCCCTTGAGGAGGCCCTAGCTGGAAGAAAACCCACACCTCACAGCCACTGTAAGCTCTGGGAAGAGGTTGGATTTCATTTGGACGTGTTCACTTGGAGGCTGTGGGAGATCCCCTAGCTTGTATTAAGGCACACATTGCTTTGGCTTTTCCAGTTTCAACATCAGCTGAAAGCACAGCTCTGTGTGCGGTAAGCCCAGTAAGGGGCAGGGAGCACCTGCTGCCACACTGGTGGGGCCTGTCCTCAGAGTGCCCCTGCCCAGATTCCGAATTCCCATCCCTTTGCTCCCTCTCTCCAAGGAAGAATGAAAGGTGCACGATTGTGTCTGCTTCACACACCCTTGCTGGCTCATCACTATCTTCATGGTGACATGTTGGCCCTGCTTCTCGCTAACTAGAATTAAACCTTCCTCCTCCTTCAGAGACTGGTTAACTAGGGGGAGTGTGTGTGGGGTGTGTGTAAGCTTGTACGTGTGTGTGTGTGCTTGTACATGTGTCTGCATTTTGAAAAAACTCCAGCAGCTTCTGGCAGGCACTGAAGGTTAAAAAGCACTGTGTGGGAAAAAGAATTTAAAACTTAGCAGCTGGTTTCAGGTTTTTCTTCTGGAGTGCAGCAGGCTGGTATGGCACTTGTTTGAGAGCTGACTACCAGCTGCTTGATTGGGACTGTGGGCTAGAGTTTGGGTACCTGGTTAGAAAGGTTAGTACCAAGGAGTTCCGATACTTGTTGAATTGAATTGGTTTAATGCTGGTAAAACGTTCATATAGGGGCACCTGGGTGGCTCAGTCAGGTAAGCCTGACTTCAGCTCAGGTCATGATCTCACAGCTCGTGGGTTCGAGCCCCGTGTCAGGCTCTGTGCTGACAGGAAGGGAAGGAAAAATATGGTAAAAGCAGAGAGGGAGACAAACCATAAGAGGTTCTTAAATACAGAGAACATGGGTGCCTAGGTGGCTTAGTCGATTAAGCATTTTACTTTGGCTTGGGTCATTCAAGCCCCACACCGGACTCTGCACTGGCAGCTCAAAGCCTGGAGTCTGCTTCAGGTTCCATGTCTCCCTCTCTCTCTGCCCCTCCCCTACTCCTACTCTGTCTCTTAAAAATAAACATTAAAAAAAGACAAGGAATGAATTTAGGGTCACTGGAAGGGGGGGGTTAAATGGGTGACAGGCATTAAGGAGGGTACTTTGGGAGGAGCACCAGGTGTATTATGTAAGAGATGAATCCCTGGGTTCTACATAACTGTATATTAACTAACTTGAATATGAAAAAATAAGTATCATAAAATTGTAAGTAATATAAAATAATGCTGTGATAGAACATTTGAACTGTAAAAATGGGTAAGAAAAATTACCCATAATCCCACCTTCTATAGTAGCTATTGTTAACAAAATATATGCATTATTCTATGAATAGGTTTAATTTGTTTTTATTAAAAAATTTTTAATGTTTATCTTTGAGAGAGAACGTGCATGTGCGTGCACGCAAGAGGTGGGGGAGGGGCAAGGAGCAGAGGAGACCTGAGGATCTGAACCCTGCTCTGTGCTGACAGCAGAGAGCTCCATGTGGGGCCCAGACCCACAAACCATGAGATCATGACCTGAGCTGAGCTTAACTGACTGAGCCACCCAGGTGCCCCATGAATTTGTTTTTATTTTTATTTTTTTACATTTTTAAAAATATTTATTTATTTTTAAGACAGAGGAAGACACAGGATCCAAAGCAGCCTCCAGCTCTGACTTGTCATCTGTGGGGCTCAGACTCACAGACCATGAGATCATGACCAGAGCTGAAGTTGGGTGCTTAACCGACTAAGCCACCTAGATGCCCCCTTGAATTTGTTTTTAAATGGTAGATTTAAATCCTGTTAATAGGATTTTTGTCTCTTTTATTGTGACTTTTTCTAAGGTGTTAATTAACTTTTTAAACATCCATTGTAATTGGCTGCAAGAGCTTCCATCTGTCTGATGTGCTGTGACTTCCCTTATTGTCTCTTGTTCAGCAGGGTAACTGTCTTTGCTGTTATAAGCAATACTCTTAATTGAACTTTAAAGGATTAGGTTCATAGTGATGTTTCTGTGTCAAATGCATATGTCCATTTTAAGTGTTCCCTATTTCTTTTTATTAAAAATACTAGACAACTAGTACCATTAAGTTCATTTTACAAAAGGGGAGATCACCCCAAGTTTCTCTCATTCCAGCACTTAACCTTTATTCTCTCAGAACCCTTCTGTTGTCCGTTCTCTGCACGGGGACCGCAGTGCACCTGGTGGCTGAAGGGTAGCTGGCTCTGGACTGCCGCCTGCAGCTCTTCCGTGTCTCGTGTGCGTAGAGAGAGAGCAGAGTGTTTTGTACAGAGGGAAGCCCCACCGCACTTAAAGTGCTTCTCACAGCCGGGCTCCCGGGCTCACCAAGGAACGGGCCGCCCTCTCAGCCCAGCAGTGGTGATGAGTCCTGGGGAGCGTGTGCGCTCTTTATTCTTTCTTGGTTTATTTTATGGTGAAAATACTGAGGAATGTTTTTTAAACTGAGAGGTGAAGAGATTTCTTTTTGTTTTGTTTTGCTTTTTAATTTTTTTTAACATTTATTTATTTATGAGAAACAGAGACAGAGCGTGAACAGCAGAGGAGCAGAGAGAGAAAGAGACACAGAATCGGAAGACAGGCTCTAGGCTCTGAGCCAGCTGTCAGCACAGAGCCTTACGTGGGGCTCAAACCCATGAACCATGAGATCATGACCTGAGCTGAAGTTGGACGCTCAACCGACTGAGCCACCCAGGCGCCCCTAATATTTATTTTAGAGAGAGAGAGAGAGAGAGAGAGAGAGAGAGAGAGAACACACAGGTAGGGGAGAGACGGAGAGAGAGAGGGAGACACAGATTACCTGCGCCCTGTAATTCAGCACATTAGGATTTCTGTCATGAAGTACATGAATATTCTAAGCAGGATAGTTAAAGGCTATAATTAGCTCCTTCTCAGTCTAGGTCAGAATTGGCCACCAAACAATTTCAGGTCAGGGATTTTGGAGCTGTTTGTTTTTTGGAATCTGTGAACTTGTATAGGGCATAGGACTTGCCTGGAGGCAGGTTGTCGTGGGGCTGTGAGGAGTGAGATGCCCACAGGTGGCTATGTCTTCAGTGGCGTTAAAGCCTTCGGCTCTGTCTGTGGTCCTGCTGTTTCTGTTTCAGGCGTCCCCCTTTCCTCTTGTGAGCTGATGGGATTCATCCAGGACAGTGGACTCACCCTCTCCTTGGTCTACAATGCTTGTCTGCATGGGGGGAATTGTGTCTCTGCTTCAGTCATTTCACTGGCACATTTCTCACGCCTGTCCTTTACACCCTTCCTTCCTCTGCATAGCTCTTGACATAGTGATTTCTCTTCTGGACCTTAAGAATAATTTCTTGATTGTCACCTCCCATGATTGTTGTTGTTGTTTTTGTTTCAGTATGACGCACACACAGAAAGGGCACAGGCCCTACGTGTAGAGTGTAAGGACAGCCTAGGGTGTAACTTGCCCTTATTTGGGGAACACTATCATCGGCACCCAGAAGGCCCTTCCAGCAACAGAACCCCTGTCCTGAAATCTAAACCGGAGACTGTTCTGCGGGATTCTGAACTTCGTATACATGGAATACGTGGACTTCAGGGGCTGGTGTGGGCTTTTCACTGAATAAAATGATGGTGAGGTTAGCTCATGGATTTATACTTAGCTGTGAATCATTCATTCTCTTTGCTGTAAAGTATTTGGTAATGTGAATGCCATAATTTGACATTCTGCTATAGTGAGACAGGTAGTTTTATTTTGGTCTAGTATAATGGACGGTGCTGCTCTGAGTATTTTCTAGATATTTTTTTAAGTTGGAAGACTTACTTAATTGAACATTTGAGATTCCCGTGGCTGTGTGTCAGTGAGCTCACACATCTCTGTTGGGTGTGCTTCTTGACTCCGTGGCTCTGCCAGCTCATAGGATGTGCTGTGTTCAGCTTTTGTAGGTGCAGCCACTTTGGAAGACACTCGGCATAGTTTACACCCACTGACACCATGTAATGTGGCCTTCAGGTGACTTCATGGCTTCATCGATGTTGGTATTTTCTCTTTCATTTTAGGTTTTTAGTGGGTGTGTGGTGGTATTGTATTGTGGTTTTAATTTGGCATTTCTCTTGGTGACAGTGATGTTGAGGATCGTTTTGTGTGCTTTTTGTCCAGTCAGCATAGAATTTCCAGAAGACTCTCCTTTTTATAAAGTGCCCTAAGGATGAAATGCTTTATCCCAATTTCAAACATGTAAAACCTCACCTTTTAATAAGGAACTCAATACAATGATCTCTCTCTTTTTTTAATGTTTATTCTCAAGAGAGATAAAGAGAGAGAACACAAGCGGAGGAGAGGTGGAGAGGGAGGGAGACACAGAATCCGAAGCAGGCTCCAGGCTCAGAGCTGTCAGCACAGAGCCTGACGCTGGGACTCGAAGCCACGAACCACAGGATCATGATCTGAGCAGAAGTCAGACACTTAACCAACTGAGCCACCCAGGCTCCCCTGGGCAGTTTTTCCTTTGTGATTGTTGAGTAGTATGTGAGAAGTATTTTCTTGTGTGGATATACCACCATTGTTCAATCCATTCACCAGTTGCTGGATACCTGGGAGGTTTACGCTTTGGAATGTCGTGGATCATGCTTCTGTGAACATTCATGAGCAGGTCTTTGTGTGGACTGATGCACTTACTTCTCTTGGCCAAATACTAAGTAAGAGTGGAGTGGCTTACTAAGAAGCTGACAAACGTTTCTAAAGCTGTCCCACCGTTTTACATTCCTTCCAGCAGTGTGGGAAAGTTCTAGTTGCCCTGTATCCTTGTATTATTAACCATTTAGTGGATGTGTAGTAGTATCTCATTGTGGTTTGATTTGCGTCTCACTGATAGCTAATGATGTTCAGCATCTTTTTACATACTTGTTAGCCATTCCTGTATCTTTTTTTTTCTTTTTTAAGTAAGCTCTAGGCCCCAGTGTATGTCTTGAACTTATGACCCTGGGATTAAGCCTGGTATGCTTTGCTGACTAGGCCAGCCAAGTGCCCGTGTCGTCTTTACTAGAAATCTGACCGTTTTTAATGGGTCGAATTTTATATATCCAGAACATAAGTCATTTGTGAGATATGTGTATTGCAAATATTCCTCCCATTTTGTCCCTTGTTTTTTTATATCTTGATAGCTTATTCTTCATATATTGTACTAATCTTATGTTGACCCCTGCTTGATTTTTCACTTAAAGATGTACAAAAATATTTGGAGGCTCCTGGTTTTCTGCATTAGCAGAAGGAATTACTGTAAACTGTGTACAGGGAAGAAGTCTAGGCACTGCCCAGGGTTCTGCTTGTGAGTGAAATCCAGGCAAGGTGTGTGTGTGTGTGTTGGAGAGCCTTCTCTGGTCTCAACACGAGTGTTCTTTGTGCACGTTTGGGATAGAGTAATTTTAGGAGCAGCCTCACCTCAGAGGAATAATTGCTTCTCCTTGAGTCCCTACTGTATGCTTAGTGTACCTGTCTGCTGCTACCGTCAGGGTGACAGCCAGGGTCCACCCAGCCGTCTGCACCAGGAGCCACGGATGTGCCGTTTCAGATGGGACAGGACTCATGGGCTTATTTCTCACAACTAATGGAACTCTTCATTAGTCTAGAGCATGTCCTAAATGACTGAGGATTGCATCCTTAAAATTAAAGTAGAATTTGCCCCGTGTTTTCTGAGGCTGCTGGAAGCACAACGCATCGCAGTTGACTGTCACAGCATCAGGGCCACCCTCACCCCAGCCTGGCATCACGATCTTAAATGAAGTACCTTTCTCCTGGCTGCAAAAGGGGAGTAGGGGGAATGACAGAAAACAAACACAGTTCTTGAAACCAAAGAAAAACTCAGAAGCACTGGTCAGCCACTTGTGAAACTGCTGCAGAACCCAACACCAGCACCCTAAATCAGGTTAGGAATGTTTCTGGAATTGAGGCTTCCTGGTCTGTGGGTACATAGAAACATTCTCTTCCAACCAACAACACAGGCACCAAAACCAGTTAGCGCTGGTACAGCACTGTGATCTAAACCACTGACCTTGCTTAGACTTCAGCGGTCATTTGCTGATGCCCTTCATCGCAAAAGAAAAACCAGACCTGTTTCTGGAGTGGGATCACAGTCACATTGACCTCTCTTCTCATTTGTCACCACCCCTCAGCCTTTGACTACCATGGCATTGACATTTTTGAAGAGGACAGACCAATTATTATGTAGAATGCCCCTCGATTTGGATTTGTCTGATGTTTTTCCTCCTGGGGAGATGTGTCAGTTATTTTTAGCAAGAAGCCCAGAGCTGAGGCTATGTGCCCCCCACAGCAGGGACACTGCTGCCACTTTGTGCCCTGGCAGGAGAGGAGGCATCTGTGGGTCTCTCTTGCACCACTGCAGCCTCTCTGGTTCCTTCCAGAGTGGTCTCCTCATCCGCAGGGCACCAAATCGAATTGGTACTGTGTGGTGAGTCACTGAATTAGCTAACAAGTTATAAAGAGTCTGTTAATATTTCTGAAATACTCAGGGCGCCTGGGTGGCTCGTTCAGTTGAGTCTGACTTGATTTCAGCTCAGGTCTTGATTCCAGGGTCGTGGGATTGAGCCCTGCGTTGGGCAGGCTCCACACTGTTCGTGGCACCTGCTTTAGAGCCTCTCTCTCCCCCTTTGCCCCTCTCCCCACACACATCCATTTCTCTCTCCTCAAAAAAAAAAAAAAATATATATATATATACATATAAAAATAAGTAAATAACAAAAGACCTTTCTGAAATATTTTTTAAAACTTGAGTGATTCCAGAGTTAACCTAATTAATGATCAGTTTACATCCAGATGTGTGTTTTTGAATAGGCAGAAATGGAGCACACTCGAGATTTTTTCCAGCTCTGGGAGTATGTCTGTCTGAGTGAGTGGGCCCTGTCACAGCAGAGAAGGGTCTCAAAGGTCTCCATAGACCTGTTATTCTGAGCTCTAGACTGAGGCCATTGGTGTGCAGATCTCATTTGTTAAGAGTTCCTGTTCGTATCAACAAGTACAGGAGAGTGAGAGTGGGGAGGGAAGGGTATGTGTGAGCCTGAATCCATGTTAAAATCATTAACATGTGTTCAAGTAAGAGAAACTTAATTTTTTTTTAAATGTTTGTTTATTTTGGGTGGGAGACAAAGCACGGTGGGGGGGGGAGGGGCAGAGAGAGAGAGACTCAGAATCCCAAGCAGGCTCCAGGCTCTGAGCTGTCAGCACAGAGCCAGCCTGATGCAGTGCTTGAACTCACGAACCTTGAGATCATGACCTGAACCAAAACCAAGAGTTGGATGCTTGGGGCTCCTGGTCAGTTAAGCATCCGGCTTCGGCTCAGCTCATGATCTCGTGGTTCGTGGGTTTGAGCCCCGCATCCGGCTCTGTGCTGACAGCTCAGAGCCTGGAGCCTGCTGAGATTCTGTGTCTCCCTCTCTCTCTGACCCTCCCCTGCTCACGCGGTCTCTCTCTGTCTCTCAAAAATAAATAAAAAACATTAAAATTAAAAAAAAGAAGTCAGACGCTTAACCAACTGAGCCACCGAGACACCCCTTCCTTTTTTTTTTTTAATTAAAAAAATTTTTTTTGTTTAGAGAAACTTAATTTTTTAAAAAGTCTTTATTTTTGAGATTGAGAGCGCATGCTCACAAGCAGGAGAGGGGGGGGAAACGGAGGATTCCAAGCAGGCTTCAAGCTGTCAGCAGAGAGTGTGATGTGAGGCTTGAACTCACAAACCATGAGATCATGACCTGAGCCAAGTCAGATGCTTAACTAACTGAGCCACCCAGGCGCCATGAAACTTAATTTTTATCAAGGCCTGTTTGCATAGGTTTGAAACCATCAGCTGTTGTGTTGCTGCTCTGTAAGTTTTGATTTGTGGTTCTCAGTTCACAGAGGCACTCAATACATTAGGTTGATGTTTGGTGATTGACGTTTCTGGTTGTTTTTTTAATTAGGGGTTTGTGATTCTGCTATCTGGCTTTTCTTACTGTTCATTTTTTCATCTTTCCTTTTCCTCTGTTGTCATAATGGCCAGAATTTAGCAGACAAATTCATAATAATTTTTTATTTTTTGAGAGCAGATGCATGCACATGTATGAGCAGGGGAGGAAGAGAGAGAAAGAAAATCTTAGGCAGGCTCCATGCATGTGGATCGACACGAGCCAAAATCAAGAATCAGATGCTCAACTGACTGAACCACCCAGGAGCCCCTAGATCATATTCTTACACTGAGCTTCATTACACATCTTTTAGAATGAATTCAAGTGTTTTTAAAGAACACCTCATGTGAGGTATTGTGACATAAGCGTGAGACATGGGGATTCACACCCTTGTCCTGACCCACAGGCCCTGCAGGGAAGCAGATCAGTGTGCTCAGATGTGATGGGCCTTCTAGCCCTAACCTTCAGGCCACTCGGGCGGCAGGGGTGGAGAAGGCAGAGGTCCGAAGAGGATCCCCACATGTGGGTTTATCTTCACCTCCATGCTGTTATAATAATGTTCTGCTGCTCCTTTTAGTTTTGTGAGGAAACTGATCAAAATTATTGTGCTGTTTTTTATTTCTAGCTTAGAAAAGTCAAGCAGTGGCCATGCATCTACTCTAAAGGGGAACAAGGATTTCATTGCTAATTGAACTCTGTAGAGAACTTGAAAATGGTTTTCGTGTATTTTGCTTTGAATGTAACCTACGTACAAAAATCAGTAATCTTGGTAATGTAGGTACCAATGTAAGTACAACCTAGGTCAAGAAATAGGCCATGGTTAGCACAAAAGTATAGAAAACAGCACTGTGATCGCTTCACGGCCTTTTGGCTAAGATCAAGTGTAGAAAACGGCACTGTGAATCCCCTGTCACGTTATTAGCATTTGCTACTTTCTGTGTCTACCTGTGTAGATAGGTTTTTTAAGAATTAAAAAACCCTCTCTGTTGAAGTATGCTATTTGTACAGAAAAGCACAAGAGTCATACATGTATAACTTGATGACTTTTCACAAACAGGAATTCACTCAGGTAACCAGAACCCAGATTAAAAAACAAAATTACCTGGATGTCTGGGTGGTTTTTAAATCTGTTTCCTGACTCATATGAAAAGAAGTTTCATCTTAGATGGAAACAGAGATTTCATGATTTTCACCTGTCAAGGGGGAGGGGTTGGTGGCAGCAGTGGCCAGTGGTGGCCAGGATGGAAGTCTCACACACCGTTGGCCAGAGGCTAGCAGCAGGGGGCCTGACAGCACCTTGCCGTGGAGATAGCCAGGGGACAGGGAATTGGCTGTTTCCAATCCCACCTTTATTTGGAAACCTTGGGGCTCAGACACAAAGGAAGGCTGTCCTTGGTGGGGCGGTTCCCGGCCCAGAAGGTAGCACCCAGCCATTTCTGTGCACATGGATGCTGTGGGTGATTCTCCAGAAAAGTGTGGGCCGAGGACCCTCGAGGAGGGTGTGGTCTTTCCTGGGGAGTCTCGGGTCTGCCCTGTGGGCGAGGGAGGAGCCCGCCTTCCTGGGGTTCCTGGGCCTGCTGCCTGCAGGGCCCTCTTGCTTCTGCTCTGCTGGCAACCAGGTGGGTATGTCTGCTGTTGCTGTGCACGAGGCCGGCTCTCTGGAAGCTTTCTGGAAGTGCTGGGGACGACGGATGCCGTCTGCGGGAGGAGTGCTGCTGTCCTGAAGCGGGGCTGAGGACGGTTTGGATCTCTCCGTCTTCATAAACATCTGAGTGTTTGACAAATATTATCCGACTTAATCACGAGGTACTTGCAGAGGGAGATGCTGCCCTCTCCGTTCTGGATAAGGAAACGGAGCCACAGACGTAGCAGCTCTACGGGAGTGAGGCTTGTATGCCGGGTGGCAGAGCCGGTTCTCGAGGCCCAGCCGGCTTGGTGACGTGAGTGAAGAGTTGTCTGAGGACAGGGGCTCAGGTGCTGTCCTGGGAGAAAAAAAGAGGAAAACTTACTTTTTTCCCTACACTCATCATATGCGATGTGCTCAAAATTTTGTGGCCAGTGGGGTCTTAATCACCTTTTTTAAGCCTAGAATTGATTCAGATCCCACCAGCATTTGCAAGGTGTCCAGCTGTGGGCTTCTTGTTTGCTTTATTCATTATGTCATCAGGCCTTTTTAATACATGAAACTGGGCACTCTAATTCCACAAGTGTGGACTGAGGGTCTGTTTCATATAAACAAGAACTCCTCTAGGCTCCAGGTTAGAGGAGTGAACTCTGCAGGCAAGGGCTGTGCTCTCCTGGGGCTTGCATCCTATTGAGGGGGACAACAAGCCCTTGTGGGTGTAACTTAGAGTCACACGGCCTTAGTGACATGAAGAGCAGGGCAGAGTAGTTAGGGAAAGCTCTTGGACAGTTGGGTGAGGTGTGGGACGGACCCCCTTGTAGCAAGTGAGGACAGGAAAGGGACAGCAGGCAGGGGTGATGAGGTCTGACTCAGAGTCAGGTAGGTGCCTCTGGGGAGTTGGGGGTGGAGGGAGGACAGTGGACGGGGGAAGGGGTAGTACCCAAGAGCAGGAGGGAGGTGGCCGATTTTCCCTCTGGCCTTCAGCATGCCGACTTTTATTTTTAATGGTTATTTATTTCGAGAGAGATTGCTTGAGAGCAGGGGAGGGGCAGAGAGAGAGAGAGAGGAGTATCCCAAGCAGGCTCCACATTGTCATCAAAGAGCCCAGCAAGGGGCTCGATTCCATGAACCGTGAGGTCATGACCTGAGCCAAAGTCAACAGTTGGATGCTTAACTGACAGCCACTCAGATCTTTAGAAACTCACCTCTGGGGGTGCCTAGGTGGCTCAGTCATTTAAGCTTTCGACTCGCCTCAGGTCACAATCTCATGGCTCATGAGTCTGAGCCTGAGCCCAGCGTCAGGCTCTGTGCTGACAGCTCAGAGCCTGGAGCCTCAGATTCTGTGTCTCCCTCGCTCTCTGCCCCTCCCCTGCTTGCACTCTGTCTCTATCAAAAATAAATAAATATCAAAAAATATTTTTTAACTAAAAAAAAAAAAAAAAAACCTCAACTTTGGCTAACAGGGTCAGGGGCACCCGGGTAGCCAGACTAAAGCAGGAACCTGAGAGAAGGGCTGGGGAGGAAAGGCCAGCAGCAGGTGAGGGGCGTGCCCAGGGCATCTCTTCTCTGTGGTGGGACCGTCCCTGCACTGTGGGGTGTGAGCGTCCCTGTCTAGCCTCCAGACACTGCCCTGTGTCCCTGGGAGCTGAGTGAGAGTCACTGCATAGGAGCAGAATGGGGGGAGCTTGGAAACTGGTGGTTCAGCTGTGCACACATGCGTTTTCCCCCTATTTTTTTGCGTGCGTTGATACATACATATATATATATATATATATATATATATATATATATATATATATTTTATGTGTTTTGGTGATTCTGTGACATGTTGGCACCTGTACAGGTTTGTGTTAATGGTATTATAGGTGAGAGAGAGAGTGAGCGCGCGAGAGCCAGCGAGTGAGAAGCCTGATGCTGGGCTTGAACTCATGAACTGTGAGGTCGTGACCTGAGCCAAAGTCAGACATCTAACTGACAGCCACCCAGGCGTACCCCCCATGGTTGTTTTCATTTGCCTTTTGTCCTAATGGCTAGTGATGTTGAACATCTTTTCAAGCTTATTTGCCAGCTAGGTATCTTTAGCAAAGTGGGTTTTTTGTTGTTTTTTGTTTGTTGGCCAATTTCTAAGTGGATTGTTCTTCTTACTGTCACCTTTAGATAGACCTTTATAGTCTGGATATGAGTCCTTAGTTAGCAGTGTGATTTATAAAAGTTTTCTCTTAGAAGGTGAACAAAGATGGGTGCCTACGTGGCTCAGTCGGTTGAGTATTTGACTTCGGCTCAGGTCATGATCTCACGGTTCGTGGATTTCAGCCCTGTTTCAGGCTCTGTGCTCAGAGCCTGGAGCCTGGAGCCTGCTTCTGATTCTGTCTCCTCTCTTTCTGCCCCTTCCCCCGCCCACACTCTGTCTTTCTCTCTCAAAAAAATAAACATACATTTAAAAAAAAGAAGATGGTGAACAGGCAAAAAGGTGGCCTTTTTAGTGCCTTAACAGGTTTCTGGCAGAGCAGATGTTTTCAGTTCTGATGGTGAGTACGTTTTGAAGGTGAGAGCTGATGGCTTAGCCGGTAAGCTGGGTGAACCCTGTTTCTGGCCTGAGCAACTGGGTGATGCCATTCATTCACTGCCAAGGGGAGCTCTGGGGAGAAGCTGGTGTGGTGTGGGGGTCTTATTAGAGATGCCCAGTGTGGGTGCAGTGGGGGGACATCAGGAAGGCAGTGAGAAGTTAGGTCCAGAGGGCAGGAAATGTGGATTTTTGAGTCATTTGGGAGTGTGTAGAGAGGAGGGTCATGGGCCTACAGGAGCTTGTCCAGCCAATGGATGCAGACAGAGAAGCATAGAGGCTAGACTCTGAGTCTGGAGCATTGGACGTGGGGTCGTAAGGGAGCAGAGTCCAGTATGGATTGAGTAGGCGCCCTGAGAGATAGGAACAGGGAAGGTGTGGGTGCTGGGTGTTAGGAAAGAAGCAGTCACTCTGGCTCTGCTCTGTCCACTGAGGCTGCAGGACTGACTGGTGTGCCTCATGAGGGGAGTGAAGGGACAGGGAACGTCGTGTCAGTGCATTCAGAAGCGGGGGGGAGTGTGGGGGAAGGCAGCCAGGCAGCAAGTGTTTAAACCTTGTCAGGTGGCATCCTTTCTAGCCCTCAACTAGAACCTTTGGAAGTATTGCCTTGAATACATCACTGGAAGTAGGAGGGATATGTGCCGTGCACATTCTGGATCTTTCCTCGGAGATAACCAGATAGGAGAGTGGTGGACAGAGCTGACCACCAGCATGGGTACCCCAGGATGGATACACAGAGGTCAGCTGACTGCCCTCAGCTGGTCATTTAGCCATTTATATACACATAGGTCAGGTGCTATTTAACTGGGTGTGAGATCAGACACAGATCATGAGTCTGTGGAGCTATTTTTTAATTTTATTCTTTAAAGATATTTGGCTTGCATTACTTTTTTTTTAAATAAATATACTTGAAATATGTCAAGGAAGCTATATTAAAGGTGAGCCAGAGTATTTAATTAAAACCCTTTCCCCTGAAATTTAATTATCTCTGGCTCTTGTTTGCTCATTGAAAAAGGATGATAGGAATTTTCAAAAGGAATGATTTTTGGTTTCTTAGTTAAGAGCAGCCAAAATTGCATTGCTTAATAATCCAGCTATATTTGTGTATTTATTTTTAAAGTAATAATGCAGGTTAAGTCGCATTTGAATTTTTTACTTATATTTGGCTGGCCTAAAGAACATATTTGTTGGGGTGCCTCGGTGCCTCGGTAGGTTAAGCCTCTGACTTAGGCTCAGTTCGTGGTGGGTTCAAGCCCCACATCAGGCTGTCTGCCCCTCACCCCACTCATACGCATACTCTCACTTACTCTCTCAAAAATAAACAAACATAAAAGATTAATGCATTTGTTTACTAGTGTTTTAAAGTCATGAGATGCTTTTTTGTGGCTTCATTCATTAAGCGGCTTGTAACACAGGGTGAGGTTTGGGGTGGACTTCTCAGTGGCTTCTCCACCACAAGATGAGGCTCCAGTGCCTTTGGGGACACTTGGGCTCTTTGTCTTGCTCTGGGTGGGACAGCCTGTCCTCTGGTCTGGCAGACAGGTGCTGACAGTGGCTTTTTTTTTTTTCTTTTCTTTTCAGGTGCACGTTTAGATTCCCGAGCACAAACATCAAGATCACGTTCACTGCCCTGTCCAGTGAGAAGAGGGAGAAGCAGGAGGCTCCCGAGTCCCCGGTGAAGCCCGTGCAGGCCCACATCTCGCCCCTGACCATCAACATTCCAGACACTATGGCCCACCTCATCAGTCCCCTTCCCTCCCCTACAGGAACCATCAGGTACAGCAGCTCATGTGGTGGGCAGGGGTCACTGGAGGGTCGGGTTGGGGGCGCACGCATGCTGAGATGTACATGACCACGTCCTGATTCCATTCCTTACCTCCTGCCTTGGGATTTTCAGAAGCCATCATAAGTCACAGTCATAGGCAGGAGCACACAGCAGCCAACACCCGTTCCTTTTCCCGGGTGGACCCGTCACCTGCCTTTCAGTTTTTGAACACCCCTTGCTCCCAGGTTCCTGCATATGAAACAGTTCCCAGACGTTCCTGACCTTCACTTATGGACTCTCTGTGTTTGAGTGTAAGTTGAGGGGGCAGGTGATTTGCTCTGTTGATCTAAACTCTGAGCTGTTCTCGTTTGCATTTTGAGTTCTTTAGTTTGCTGCAATTTCATGTACGTTCTGAGTTCTTGTACTTTGGATGGATGAGTTTGACCACAGTGAAGCATCAAACTTGTGTTTGTCATGATGTCCTAAGAGGAGGTGGAGGTCAGCGGCTTCAGGGCACACTCTTGGTGCACACCCCGGAACCCAGAGTACAGTGGTCAGGCCGAGAGCAGCCACAGGACCCACACAACGCATGTGCTTAGAGCAGGAGAGATCACCACATGTGCCGGAAGTGGAGCTCTGTGCAGTGCGGGCAGGGCTCAGGTGTGCCCATCTCCAGGGATTCTGTTGGCACTTAGAAGAAGGGGTAGTGTGTATTTGGGTGTTCTCTTAGTGCAGAACGGATGCCTGTACTGCTCTCTCAAGTCAGGCTCCTGCTGTTCAGGTCTATCCCAGCGGACGCTGCTGTGACAGAGCCAAGGAGGGTGCATGGGGACTGGTGTGCAGTGTCCCCATCAGACACTTCTGTTTCTTACCTTAAAAAGAATATCAGGGGCGCCTGAGTGGTTCAGTCAATTAAGTGTCCATCTTTGATTCAGGTCATGATCTTGCAGTGTGTGAGTTTGAACCCTACACCAGGCTCGGGCTCTGTGCTGACAGCTAGCTTAGAGCCTGGAGCCTACTCCAGATTCTGTGTCTCCCTCTCTCTCTCTGCCCCTCCCCTGCATGCACTCTGTCTCTCTCCAAAATAAATAAACATTAAAAAAAAAAAAAAAGGAGCATCAGCAATAAGACTTCTAGAAAGATGTGTCGTGTTTGTGAGTGGAGGGAGTTGTGAATGGACTGACTGCGGCTTCCGCTGTCCTGTGTGGCCGCTGCTGTTGGGGTCAGGCCCCTCCCTCTTCTGCCTCCTCCTATGGCTGCTCCTGTCTCTCCCACGTGGTGGAATTTGTCTGCATGTGACTATATGGACCAAATAGCCATCATGTCAGTAGAGGGTAAGCACATGGCCTGATTTCTGTTCAGCAGAATCCACAGAGGTAGAGGAGAAAGCCCTGTTTGCCCACATGGGATGGCAGCTCACAGCGGGAGCTGCAGTCTTGGAGATGGCGCACCGAGTCATGAGACCGATGGCGTGGGCACGCAGGGAAGGGGGTGTGGTTAGAGAACAGCCCCTGACCCAGCCTGTCCTCCCCTTCTGCCCTTCATCCTGGTTTCCTTGCCCGTCCCTCCCCATGGCCGGTGCTGACCAGTGTAGTGCCCTTGCCTGGTGAGACACTGGGGTGGAGCCCAACAGCGGATAACTTGTGTGCAGAGTAGATTGGCCCTTTTTTCTTTCTCTCTCTCTCTCTTTTTTAATCTTTATTTTGAGAGAGAGCATGTGCATGCACATGTGTATGCAAACAAGGGAAAAGGAGAGAGAGAATCCCAAGCAGGCTCCCCACCCGATGCAGGGCTTGAACCCAAGAACTATGAGATCACAACCTGAGCCAAAATCAAGAGTTGGATGGACGCTCAACCAACTGAACTGCCCAGGGGCCACCAGACTTGCCTTTTCTAAACCCAGCATCCACCCCATATGGCCACTCCCCTCCCTGCGTCAGCACTTAAGTGCTGGCTAGTTTTCAACGTCGTAAGGTGTAAGTTCCTTTAGTGCAGTCTGCTGCTTTTCTCCCCAGGGCTTTAAAAGTCGTTCCCGACCTCTGCAAACACCTGTCTGGTGAGTGAGCGCCTGTCTCGAGGTACATACCCACAGTGGAGAGTCCATTAGTGCCGCTCCGGGCACTGGCCAGAGCACATCACCCTCTCCCCTTCTTTCTCCTGTGCCACGTTCACTTCACGCTTTTGGAGGAACTACTGTTCCTTATGTATTTTTTCCAGAAATTTTCTGTCTATTTGTAGTACTTGTCTTTTTTACCCCCAAATGCAGCTAATCCCTAACTGCACACTCGTAGGTAATTGGATAGATTTCTTAGCCCGTCTTGCTTGGTGTCCTTCTGCTGTGGCACCTCATTCTCTTTTGTAAAGTATGATCCTGTGTGGGACAGGGACGGGAACTTAACTGTGCAGCTTGGTGAATGAGCACAGTCAAGTGCCGATGGCCTCTCGTTCCACAGCTCAAAAAGCAGCACCCCAGCCCTGCCTTGGGAAAGAAAACACGCGTTTAAACATGGGTCCCTCGGGTGCCTGGCTGGCTCAGTCGGTAGAATGTGCAGCTCTTGATCTTGGAGTCGTGAGTTCGAGCACCATGTTGGGGCTAGAGTTTACTTTTACTTTCAGAATAAATACATAAAGGGACACCTGGGCAGATCAGTTAGTTGAGCGTCCAACTTCAGCTCAGGTCATGATCTCAGCTCAGGTTATGATCTCACAGTTCATGGGTTTGAGCCCCGTGTGGGCTCTGCGCTGACAGCTAGGAGCCTGGAGCCTGCTTCCAATTCTGTCTCCCTTTCTCTCTGCCCCTCCCCAAATGGCGCTTGGTCTCTCCTCCTCAAAAATAAACAAACATTAAAAAATAGATAAATAGGGGTGCCTGAGTGGTTCAGTTGGTTAAATGTCCAACTTCAGTTCAGGTCATGATCTCGTGGTTCATGAGTTCGAGCCCTGCATCAGGCTCTGTGGGGACCGCTGGGAGCCTGGAGCCTGCTTCAGATGCTGTGTCTCTCTCTGTGTACCCCTCCCGTGTCATTCTGTGTCTCTCAAAAGTAAATAAATGTAAAAAAGATTTTTTTAATAATAAAAAATAAATAACTTTTTAAATGGGTTAATGTGTTTGGGGGGTGTTGTGTCCTAACTGACCTGACACATGTGCTCCAGGGCCTGATGCCATCTGCGTCTGTGTCCATGGCCTCATCCCTTTCTGTGCTTCCTAGGCTTGGCCCGGCTGCCTTTCTCTCTCTCCAGATTGTCCCCACCCGTTTTGGTGTAGCTGGAGGCCATGTCCTAGGTAGCAAGAGAGTGAGTGGAGCGTGTGCTCTGTGTCCCTTTGCCAGGCTGGAGACCTGGAGCCATTACATGTGGCTCCGTGTCCTTGGTAACTTCTAGAACCATCCTGAGCCTCAGTTTCCTCACTGGTGAAACAGGTGGACCACCACCTCCTTTGAGTTTGTTCTATGATTATATAACACCTGGCGAAACAGGTATCTGATTTGCACGTTTACTGGAGTGATCTTAAATTTCACAGAGAATTAATGAGTCCATTTTCCATAGAAAATGCTAAAATTTTAATTTTAATGTTTGTTTTCCTTGAAACCAGAACAAGTCGTTGAAGCACAGTGCGATGTATTTCCTGTAATAGATTGATCGCAACCACCTTTTCCCATCCACAGTGCTGCAAACTCCTGCCCATCCAGCCCCCGGGGGGCAGGGTCTTCGGGGTACAAAATGGGCCGTGTGATACCAGCTGACCTCAATTTAATGGCCGACAACTCGCAACCAGAAAATGAAAAGGAAGCTTCTGGTGGAGACAGCCCAAAGGTAAATGTTTTATAGCCTTGAAACAGAACCCGGGGCCATCATGTGGCCAGCTGCCCTCACCTTGTTGTTGCAAGTCTAGTAATGTCCCTACCAAGGCCTTTTGAGAAGCACATATCAGTGTGGCTCCAAGCTGGTTGTGGGGTCCCATCCTGTTGAGCATGTTCTTGGGTTGGGTTATTAAAATAAATGAACTTTTCCAGTCACTTACCACCGGGTGCCTCCCAACGTAGGCTGTGGGCCCAGGTGCTCAGAGCTGAACCAGGCTAGGTGATAACATACCATCTCCCAGGAAACCATTCCCAGCCTTCAGTCCTGCTGTTCCAGACGCTGAAGGTTTCACGTGCACACGTGTGCACAGGAACACACTCTTTTGGGACAGTGATTGTTGAATATGTTGTGACCCTGCCCGTCCCTGCATGTGTTTGTTCTTTGACCCAGTATTGCCCCTTTTAGAATTTTGTCTAATGGAAAGGGCAAAAATCTCAAACAAAAATGTATATAAGACAGATAATGGAAAGCAGCCTAGATGCCCCCTAAGACTGCTCAAGCAGGGGAATATCATGCTGCGTAGTCACTGGTTCGGAAGAGTTGTGGATATAATGCTCAATGAAAGGAATAAAACAGTGTATCGTATTAATGACATCTGGTGTATAAAATGTGATGTATCTGCTCAGTAGCACACAGCACAGTCCTGGAGTGGACGAGGAGCAGGGCACTGCCTGTCTGCTCTGGCCAGGAGCCTCACACCGGGTGTACTGGGCAAGGGAGGGAGGCACCAAGGGGCACCCTCTGTGAGGTTCCGTGTTGATACAGTTGCCTATTTAAAATCAGGCAAAACTAAATCGTTTTGTTTCAGAATGTGTTCTTAGATGCTAAAACATTTAATTACAGCAAGACTGTCATTATGATAAAATGTCAGATGGCATTTTACCGTAAATGGCAGCTTCTCTGGGTGTAGAGGCTACAGGCCCAGGGGGCATATGGAAGCTTCTGGGATGTGGGGGTGTTCTCTCTTGACCTAGTATTGGTTGTCCTGATGTTCCCTTCACAGGCCTTTGTTTTCAGCTGATGAGGATGTATTATGGGTTTTCCTATCTGTGTTACATTTTTCAGTAAAAAAGTTTTTAGAAATGTCAGAAAAAAGGTAACCACGAAACACAGCAAGTGGCGTCAGCACGATGAGGAAAGCTTTGGGCTCTGTATCTGCCACCTGGAGTGGTCTCCAGTTCCGCCAGTCCTCCTGGCCCTTTCCAGAGCCTGCCCTCGCAGGCTAGTTGGGGCAGAGCCCAGCCCAAATGCTCAGGAAATACTAGCCGTTTACAAGGGGGGCCAGTGTCTGTGCATGGAACCCGTGCCCGCAGCCGCCGTCAGTACCAATCATGGCCTGGGCAGCCGGGGCCCGCGCGCTCCGCTCTTGGCACTTCTGCCTTCCTTCCTTGTCTGTTAGTCCTTGCTCCTCTGTTTGTTCATTTGTGTTTATCCCTAAACGATGTCTTAATTGCTTATTTTTAAACCTCATATAATGAGTATCGTCTTGACTCTGACCGTGGTTTAAGGTGTGCTGTCCTGGACTTTACTGAGGCCAGGCAGCTCTTTATGTTTTTCATTTTTGCCATCTGTAGTTTCTCCTTACGTGGTTTTAACATCCTTTTTTACATTGCTTGTGCATTTTTCCATTTGTTTCTTCTAAATTTTCCAGATGCTGCTCAGTCAATTTATGTTACTTTCATAGTAAGGAAAACTAAGCATTTTCACGGGAACGCTTAAAAGCACAAACAATCCCAGGGGCACCTGGGTGGCTTAGTTGGTTAGGCGTCCAACTTCAGCTCAGGTCTTGGTCTTACAGTTCGTGGGTTCAAGCCCCCAACATTGGACTCTGTGCTGACAGCTCAGAGCCTGGAGCCTGCTTTGGATTCTGGGTCTGTCTCTCTCTCTCTGCTCCTTCCTTGCTCACACTCTGTCTCCCTATCTCTCTCTCTCTGTCTCTCTCTCAAAAAATAAACTTTAAAAAGAAAAAGAGGGGCACCTGGGTGGCTCAGTTGGTTAAGTGTCTGACTTTGATTTCGGTCATGATCTCATGGTTTGTGGGTTTGAGCCTCACGTTAGGCTGTCTGCTATCAGCACAGAGCCCACTTCAGATCCCCCATCTCCTTCTTTCTCTGCCTTTCCCCCACTCATTCTCTCTTTCCCTCTCTCAAAAATAAACATTAAAAATTTTTGTTTTAGGGATGCCTGGGTGGCTCAGTTGGTTAAGCGTCCGACTTCGGCTCAGGTCATGATCTCACGATTCGTGGGTCCAAGCTCTGCGTTGGGCTCTGTGCTGACAGCTAGCTCAGAGACTGGAGCCTGTTTCAGAATCTGTCTCTCTCTCTCTCCCTGACCCTCCCCTGCTTGTGCTGTCTCTCCCTGTCTCTCAAGAATAAATAAAAAACAAAAGGGGTGCCTGGGTGGCTCAGTCGGTTAGGCTTCAGCTTAGGTCGTGATCTCACAGTTTGTGGGGTCGAGCGCCACATGGGGCTCTGTGCTGACAGCTAGCTCAGAGCCTGGAGCCTGTCTTTGGGTTCTGTATCTCCCTCTCTCTGTGACCCTCCCCTGCTCACACTGTCTCTCTCTGTCTCTGTCTCTGTCTCTCTCTCTCTCTCTCTCTTTGTCTCAAAAATAAATTAAAAGTTTAAAAAAATTTTTTTTAATTGTTTCTAATTTTTGTTTAAAAGCACAAGTAATGCTAAATTCTAGTAAATTTAGTAAAAATTTTGGTAACTTCAATAATCTTTTTTTTTTAACTTAAATGCAGGATGATTCAAAGCCACCTTACTCCTATGCACAATTAATTGTACAAGCAATTACGATGGCTCCTGATAAACAACTTACTCTAAATGGAATTTATACTCACATCACTAAAAATTATCCATACTACAGGACTGCGGACAAGGGCTGGCAGGTAAATCCATTTCGATTTGTTATGAAATATTTCTGTCTCCTGTCAGTAGATGCCGATTGACAACTGAGAGGAAAATTTAGCTGCTTTTCTTAACTTGAGCTCAGAGCAAAGGTAGAGCAAGGCAAGGGAAACCCTCGTGCTCAGGGAGGAGGATGTGTTCGAGGCCACTGGCCCCACGTTCAGACCTTCTCCACACAGAGCAGCGGGAACAGTGGTTCTAGGAGGAAACCTCAGCCTGTGGTTTTTACAGTCACTGTTTGAGATGTTCCTCTTTGACCATTATACTTAGCTTCCTGTGTCTGAAGTAAAGGAGAATGAATAAACCCAGCCTGTCCTTGACTTCTGTCTTCCTTACCTGAGTCTGTTGACATACGTAGCTTCTTGAGGTTTGCAGAGGTGGTTTCCAAACTGTTTAGCAAGGGACCCTTTCCTCAAAAGATGACATCTCCCGTTGGGCAGTACATAAAAGCAGATAAACATGATGCTGCCCTGTGTTGGGGCAGCCTGTCCGCCTGTGTGCCTGTACTTTCAGATCATTCCCGGGGTGTCTGGAACCCGGCCCCCCTCGGAGGACTCTTGGATCTTAGTGCGTAAAGTATTCTTGTTTAGCTTCTTAATTTTGTTTAACTTTTAAACTTTTACATTGTATACTTTTTTTCTTCTGTGTATCTGTGTTAGATGTGTCTGCTCACTGGATGTATGGTAGAACCTGTCTAATTCACACTATATGGGAAAGGCAGGTTTGAAATATAGAATGTTAAAAGCATAACAAAAGAAGAAATGTGTGTTTGCAATTCTTGAATTCATTAAGTAACAAGAAATGGCACCAGCGTTCCTTCAGGCATAGTGAATAAATAATCCTCGGAAAAACGTGTCTGCTGAACCCTAACCGTGGGTGGGGGTAGAGGGGAATCGTTTTCTAGAAGTTTAATGATGGGCAAAAACTTTTTTCTTCTACCTGCAGACACATAAACATGTTCTAATAAAAGTAGTCCCGCCAAATCCTGAGCATTTCCTTTGTAAGGGGTCTTTAGTCACATAAGGGTCCTTGATTGTGGAAGGTACAAAATAAGACTCAGCCTCCCTTCCTCGCCTGGGGCATCTGCACCCTGCCTGCCTCCCTGTGCACAGCGAGGTGACATTTCCTAGTTGGCAGTGAGGAAAATCCTGGATTTGGAGAACCCTCTGACACCCAGCTACCTGGCAGGTCTCTTCAACACATTGGACAAGAAACCCCTGCAATACTGACCATTTTAATGAGAACCGTGAGGTTGTGCTTCAGGTAAAATGTCAAACAAAAGCAGAAGCAGAACCAGATGATAATTGTATCTGTTTCTGGTGATTGTGTCCCCATGTGTGGGCAGACGAGGTCTCCAAATACCCTCTCGAGGAGTGGGGTGGGGTTGGGTTATGTGCAGGCCGTTACGTGCAGAATTCTGGTGGTTGGAAATGCCAGTTTGCTGGGCTTAATGGGAGCGGGTGTTTCTGAAAAGCCTGGCCAGACGTGCAGTGATGCGTTTCCCTCTACCCTAAAGGTCCACGTGCTCCCTAACAACATACGATTTTCTGGCCATAGGAGGAAGGCCAGCTCTCAGGGACGGACTCCTCCAGGCTTCAGTCTCATGGGGAGTCAGGTCAGGTGTGAGCCCCACATGCACGGAGTGCCCCTGGCACCAGGGGTGACTTCCCAGCGCCCAGAGAGCCAAGAGTCACAGGCGTGGCTGCTGCAGGGCATCCACCCCTCTCTGTTTGGCTGTAATTCGTGTTGCTTTTTATTGAAACTTCTTTACCGTCCAGATCAAGGCCCAGAAGCGTGGCTCTGTGCCTCTTGCCTGTTGTAAGGCTGCTCCTAGGATGCTTTACCCCTCCTGGCTTCAGTTTTTTAGCAGAAAAGAGATTCTGCTGCCCCTCTCCCTTCAAGTTTTGGACATGAGCTCCCAGTTTCTTTTAGATGTTCCCAGTACTGACTCACGTGTGTCCTTTTTCTGTCAGATTCTCTGAGCTGCCGTCCCAGAGTGACTGCTTAAAGTCTCTGTATAGATGAGACCTTCTTCCCACGTCCTCACTCTTGGCTTAAAACAGAAAGCTTTTCCAGTTTGCAACCTTGTTTCATAAAAACCAGATCCGTTTTCTTCACTGGAGAGTAGGGGGGAAGATGGTCACCTAGAACAGCCATTTTTAAAATGTGGGTTTTCAGACTGCCTCCTGCCCTCCCCTGTGGGGTGAGGGAGGCAGCTGTGCAGGGAGAATAGGACCCGACGGCTTGACCCCACGCTCTGATCAGCTCCTCAGGGACCTGCAGGGACACTTGCCACCATGCCTGTTTTGTGCACCTGAATGAAGTGCACAGCTGCCTTCCAGGCTTGCTTTGGTTATTTTGCATTGTCTGCCTTTGGCAAGGCTTCTTGATTGGTCCTGAGGAAACTCTGGGATAAAACAAATTGTGACCATGTCTGGAAAGATGGTACATTTCTTTCCTTTGGTTGTGTATTTATGCCAAAATATTTTCTTAACGATTTATAAGTATAATTTTACCCAGCCCAGAATTGAGGTATTAGTTGTAACTAGAACATTTGAATTCTGGGCCTTTGGGCCTCTGAGAGGACCAGAGCTGGTTTCTGAAAGTAGACGGCGTGCTCTGGCCTCCCCTCACCCTGTGCCTTGAACTCTGCTTCTGGAAGGTACCTGACACATTCTCTTCTCATCAGTTTCTTTACAAGTCCTTGGGAGTGGGAGTGCTCTGTGTAAGGGGGGCCGACAGAAACTAGGGTCTGGGCAGGAGTGCTGGGAGTGTTCACGGAGGACAGTGACCAATTCTGGACCTTCCCTCTGGGTCAGCTGCAGGGATGGAGCCTCCTTCAGGGACAGGAGAGAGGAGGAACTGGTGCCCAGGAAGGACAGGTTCTGGGAAGTAGCCTCAATGAAGGGAGAATTTGAGGGGGAGAGAATGTGCTCAGTATTGCAGACCCTTTTCTTCCTGTTTGGTTTTAAGGAGTAATAACCTGCGTTTTCAATGAATATAATAATTTCTGAATTCGGAGAAGCCAAGCCAGTGTGGTTTTAGTGTATGTAGTTTGGCTTGATCAAATTACTTACAAAGGCCTTAAATGACCTTAGAAATATAGTTGCTTTATTCTGTGTCTGCATTAAGTATCTCTTACTACTTCCTCATCTTTTCTGGTCTTGCTGGCTGTAAAATCCCAGCCTCTTTGTTCCACAGGCTTGTGAGTGGAGAGGGGCTTAGACCTATGGTGACGCATAGTGTGGCTTCTGTCACATTTTCAGAACAGAAAATAACAACTCCCTGATCTAGGAACTTCTGTACAGCTTGTCCGTGGCAGGAGGGTCGTGGAACCGCAGCCCTCTGGTCCTGTTCTCCTTTATCAGCAGGAACAAACACTAGTGCCCCTGAAAAGACACTCCCTACCTCCGGACTCCCACTGAGCCCACTTCCTTTTTTCCTCCTAGCAACATGTGCAGTAACCTACTTGGTGCACTAGAGTCTTCATGTGGGGGTTCATCCCCCCCGCCCCCCCGCCGTGTTCTTCCCTGCGGCTTGGCAGTCACTTCTAAGCTACCCAAGTAGCCAGGCTCCCACAGTACAGTCAGAGGACCTGTTGACCCTAACATGGCAGTTGTAAGGATTGCCTTGTTCATAGCAAGAGGGCCCTGTAGTGTCGGAGTCTGGGTTTTCTTTTCTCAACCCATAGTCTTGAGTCTGCCTTCTACAACACTGAAATGTCTGAGTGTAATCGGAGGAAGATTGTCTTCTCTCTTTGGTGGAAGCACCAATGATAGTCAAATTTGATTTTTCTGGAGGAACTAGTAGAAAGGTATTGTTATTGGCTGAATCCTACGGTAAAACATAACAAGTGTCTGTGGTTATTAAAATGTTCTAAATCTTAGGACACCTGGGTGGCTCAAGTCGGTTAAGTGTCCTACTTTGGCTCAGGTTATGATCTCACAGTTCATGGGTTCAAGCCCAGCATCTGGTTCTGTGCTTGCTTTAGTTCCTGTCTCCCTCTCTCTCCTCTCCCCCCTCCCACACACACTCTCTCCCTTTCTCTCCCTCTCTCTCTCAAAAATAAACATTAAAGTATAATAAAATATTCAAAATCTCATATAATGCATTTATTTATAAAGAACCACAAATCACAATCTAGGCTGCACCCCTCGGTATTGCCGGGGAGGGTGACAGACTTCCATGGGCTTGTGTGGTGCTCATCGTAGCCTGTGACGGTGCAGCAGGTAAGCAGTCCCCTAGCTGGGTTGTAAAGTAGGATTGATACATTTGATTTCTAAGCCGCCTCTGGCATTTGAGTATTTCAGGGTGTGGCTAGCAGTTCTATTAAAAGATTAATTGGGGAATTTAGAAATGATTTGGGGATAGCTCAGAATTTTACCGTGAGTTACAACCATTTTGAAACTTTAGTAGTTTAACTTACTTTCAATTTAAACATGAGTGTGAATACATGAAACAATGTGGAGGCATGACTTTCATCCAGCTGTCCCTGACTCTGGGTTGGAGGTTTGGGTCAGGTGTGCTGACAGTCGTGCTGGATAGTGGGGAGCTTTCCTGAAATTGCCTGTAAACTGAGCGAAGCTTTGTGGAACAGAAAGAATAGAGTAGGGGTTGAGAGAAATTCTCTGTGCCTCATAAGATTATTTTGTGGATCACATTGGAAACACATATGGAAGTATTTTGCAAAGTGCCCTTGTTACTGGAAGATGGTGTTGATAATACTTCTCAACTTTAGCTCATCTTTCTCCTTTCTGGTTTGCCGAATACCTTGTACTGGATTACTTCATTTTAGATGGCTGTGACAGATTCTCGTAAGCTAATTCTGTGTTCAAAAAGTATTTTAAAGCATTGGCTTATTTCAGCTCTGCTCATCTCTAAGCAGGAAAGGTCAGAGAACTACTGTGAGAACCCTTGGCCCCCTTCCTGGGGAAAAGCTGGAAGTTGACATTTTTCTCGTTGGAAAGTGCTTCCTTCCCTGTGGTGTAGATCTCCCACCCCTTCCTCGTTCCCTGGATACCCTCCTTGCCCCTGGTGCCCCCTCTGCCGTTTTGTTCCTGGACCTTCTGGCTGGGGTGGGGGGTCGTACCCTGACTCCTTCACTCCAGAGGAGGGCGGCCCCTCCCAGCACAGCGCTGCTTGTGAGTTGTCTGCCCTCTGCAGGCAGGGGCTGCATGCCTAGGCCTCTGCTTTACAGGGCACTGAAACTGGGGCACACTATTCATTTCTTAGCAAAGAAATATATGAATTCTACGTATTTTTTTATGTTTCATAGAATTCAATTCGCCACAATCTCTCTCTGAATCGCTATTTCATCAAAGTACCACGTTCCCAGGAAGAACCAGGCAAAGGCTCATTCTGGAGGATAGACCCTGCCTCTGAAAGCAAATTAATAGAGCAGGCTTTTAGGAAAAGACGGCCTAGGGGCGTGCCTTGCTTTAGAACCCCTCTGGGACCGCTCTCCTCTAGGTAAGGAAAAAAGACAAACAAAAAGACCTCACTTACTGGTCAGTAAAAAATTTGCCTTCAATGTGTTGGTCAGTTTTCCTTTTCAAAGTGAAGGAACTACCAAGTGTGGTGCGGTTACATGTCGGGACGGGGTTTGAACCAGGGTGTCGGGCGCTGCCCGGACGCGGCTTGACCAGGGGTCTGAAACGGTGGGGACTGTCGCTGAGGTTTTACTTCCGCGCCCACGTAGCAGCTGTTGCTTCATTGAACTCATTGCACATTGTTAACGTGACCAGTAGGCATTTGATGAGCCGTGTGTTTTCCTTTCCCTTGGCACGTGAACAGCTCTTTAAAGCTGTATTTTAGTGGTTAAACTCAAGATTGATTTATATAATGTTAATTGCCTGATTTCAAATTATACATTTTTAGCTTCATTAATAGATACTCTGTTTCTAAACAATAAAAAGAAAGGACCAGGCTGTAAGTCTCAGGCCGCCGCCTGCTTGCACACTGCTGGCTCCTGCCTGTGGACAGGAGCTGCCTCGGGAGGCCGGCCGGTCCAGCTCCACGGCCGCACCGTGCTGGGCACGAGTCCTGGCAGCCCCGCACGCGCGCACTGGCCAACACAGCCGAGTGAGTCTCACGGAAGGTCCATCTCCGGTCGCAGGCATTCACGGGGAAAGTAGAACTCACAGAACTGTAGTCAGTTGGCGGAAGACAGTGGCTCCCTGTTTTCAGATTGCACGTTATTGAAACGAGGCAGTTTTATGAGTGCTTTACCTGTAAAAAAGCCTCTGTCTTCTTGGTAACACAGAAGTGCCCCGGCCTCGCCCAATCACGCTGGAGTGCTGTCTGCTCACTCCAGTGGTGCCCAGACCCCCGAGAGCCTGTCGAGGGAAGGTTCACCGGCCCCCCTGGAGCCTGAGCCCAGCGCCTCACAGCCCAAACTGGCCGTCATCCAGGAGGCACGGTTTGCCCAGAGTGCACCAGGTGAGATGCGCAGAGAGAGGGCAGGCGTGGTGGGGGAGGGGCAAGCCAGGCTTCTCAGAGGGACACGGCAGCGGCCTCGGCTCCTTTCACGGCTGCTTTTGTACCTGAGTGTTACAAGCTCTGAAAAACTAATGGCACGGTGAGTGTTTAAAAAGAAAAATATCAGTGTATGTTTTACATAAACTGTTTATATAGATGCCTGAAGTAATTAAGAATTAATCTGTTTCTCAGCTGCTTCATCATTCAAAAATGGTGAAAAAATTTCCTCCCCCCAAAGGAATAACACAGGTTAGACAAACTAAACACTGATTGGCAGCAGTCCATTTAATAGGTGAGCATCTCAGTTTACTTAGTTGCAATGCAGAATAAAAATGTGTGCCCTGAGGAATTTAAAAACAAAACAGTAAGAACAGTGTGGAAATGGGTCTGAACTGATTCTATTATGGTTCCCAGTTGATTGGCAAAATGTGTGTATTTGGTGTTTTTTGGTTTTTGTTCGAGCAAGAGCACACGTGTGTGGGGGAGGGGGAGGGAGAGACTCCCAAGCAGGTTCTGCACTGTCAGCACAGCGCCGACATGTGGCCCAATACCACGAACTGTGAGATCATGAGCTGAGCCCAAATCGAGAGTGGGACTCTGAACTGACTGAGCCACCCAGGTGCCCACAAAATAATGCATTTGACACAGTAGGATTCCTGACCATGCTGGCAACAGCCCCCTCCCCACCCCCATCTTAATCTCCTGTCACCAGTGTTTCTTTTCATTTACTCTGCACCCAAACCAGGAAGAGCAGAGGTTGGTTGGCAGAGCTTGTGACTCTGTGTCTGGACTTTGTGAACTCCTTGCTCCCACTGTAAGACTGATGCTGGGGGAGGATGGCGCCCTTCTCTGGGCCTCAGCAGGCAGTTTCGTCCCGTGTACTGTGTTCACATTTTCTTTTTCATATGGAAAGAGCTGCCCTGAATAGGGCAGGGGCGCCTGGGTGGCTCCGTTGGTTGAGCATCTGATTTCAGCTCAGGTCATGATCTCGCAGTTCATGAGTTTGAGCCCTGTGTGGGGCTCTGTGCTGACAGCTGGGAGCCTGGAGCCTGCTTCACATTCTGTGTCTCTCTGTCTCTCTCTGCCCCTAATCCGCTCACATTCTGTCTCTGTCTCTCTCGAAAATAAATAAAACAAATTTTAAAAAAAAAGTGAAAGATTTACACGACCTGAAGAGAAACCAGAGTATAAAACAAATTTTTAAAAAATGTTTTAAAATAAAAAATTCGAATAGGGCAAGAATTGCCTTTTTAGCACTTAGATACATGAGGTCAGTATCCCCATTACCATTTCTCCCATCTCGAGTGACCATGTCTGGTCTTACTCCTCTGTGCATCGTGAGTGGGTGGTTGTACTTAGTCGGTTCTGAGAAACGGTCAGAGGAACATGGGTGCCTGTGCCTCACCCCTGCTCCCTCATCCTCTGCAGGCTCTCCCCTGTCTAGTCAGCCCGTTTTAATCGCCGTGCAGCGGCAGCTGCCACCAACGATCAAGCCCGTCACCTACACGGTTGCCGCCCCCGTGACCACCTCGACCTCCCAGCAGCCTGTTGTGCAGACGGTGCACGTCGTCCACCAGATCCCTGCGGTGTCCGTCACCAGTGTGGCCGGTCTGGCCCCGGCGAGCACGTACACTGTCGCCGGCCAAGCCGTGGTCACTCAGGCGGCTGTGCTGGCCCCTCCGAAGGCCGAGCCTCAGGAGAATGGCGATCACAAAGAGGTCAAAGGTGAGCAGCGCAAGTTGTTGCAGGCGGCTTCTCCAGCAGTTGGACACCCAGCGGACTTACTCGCCCCAACCCCCTTTCTTTTTGTTGTTGTTTAAAATTTTTTTTTTAGTGTTTTTATTCATTTTTGAGAGACTGAGACAGAACACTAGCAGGGGAGGGGCAGAGAGAGAGGGAGACACAGAATCCGAAGCAGGCTCCAGGCTCTTAGCTGGCAGCACAGAGCCCGTTGTGGGGCTCGAACCCACGAACCTCAAGATATGACCTGGGCCAAAGTCAGACACTCAACCAACTGAGCCACCCAGGCGCCCTTTTGTTGTTGTTTTATTTTTAAGTTTATTTTGAGAGAAAAAGATGAGAGCACAAGCGGGGGAGGATCAGAGAGGGGGGGAGGGGAGGGAAGGAGGGAGGGGTGGGGAGGAGACGGAGTATCCTAAGCAGGCTCCGCACTGTCAGCGCAGAGCCCGAGGCTGGGCTAGAACTCTTGAACCGTGAGATCACAACCTGAGCGGTAACCAGGAGACACTGACCTGACTGAGCTACCCAGGCACTGCCCCCCAACCCCTTTTCTAATCACATAACAGTCGTAGAGCGTGTCTGCCGGCCCCCTGGCATGACTCCTGTGGCTTTCCAGTGACATCAGTGGTCTCGTTTCTGTCCCTTCTTTTAATTGCAGTGAAAGTGGAACCTATTCCCGCGATTAGCCACGCCACGCTGGGCGCCGCGAGCCGGATCATTCAGACGCCACAGGCTACCCCCGTGCAGACGGTCACCATAGTGCAGCAGGCTCCTCTAGGTCAGCACCAGCTACCGATCAAAACTGTAACGCAAAATGGGACTCATGTGGTGCCAATCCCTGCCGCCGTCCATGGCCAAGTGAACAATGGTAAGCAGTGCCCTTACAGGTAATAAGATGAAAAAGTATCAAGAGCAAAAATCCTTTGCTCTCCGTTTTATGAATGGCAGTGCTGCATACTTTGGTTCTGTTACAGTTGAAATGTAACATTTAAACGTTTGCATTTCCAACTGATAGGAAACCTAATAGTGCTACAGGGCACCTGGCAACAGCTGTGGGTGTCAGTTCCCATGGGGTCCCACTGGAGGGTCATCTGAATGCAGATTGGTGTGTCTGTAAATCCCTTGAGAGAGAGAAATATCCCCCCCTCCTTGTGTAGATACCTGGGTATGGCCTAGTGTGACGGGAGGTTTGGGTGCTGGCACCTGCCTTCTGAGCGGTCCCTGGGGGTGTGGCGTACTGAGTGTGTCCGGCAGAGGCAGAGTCCTGCTCTCTGTGCACACAGCTCTCCACAGATGTTCTCACATCGACGAGTAGAGAAGACATGACCGACCAGGGAAGCTTGGCATTTATTTATTTATTTATTTATTTGCTTTTTTATGTATTTCTTTATTTAAGTAGGCTCCACACCCAGCACGGAGCCCAACGAGGGGCTCGAACTCAGTAACCATGAGATCAGAGGTCAGACGATTAAACTAAGCCACCCAGGTGCCCTTGAGCTTGTCTTTTAAATCAGAGCACAGAGAACCTCCTTTCACCCAGGCCTGTGGAGCCACATTAGGGGTCGGGGCCCGGCTGGCTGTCAAGTCAACTCAGGAGTCTAGTGTCGTCCTAGGAGCTGCTGCTGTTTTAGCAGTGGGTCCTTGTCCAAGCATGCAGAGTAGCCAAGCCAGGCCACTGGCAGAAGGCGCTCTCTGTGCCCACAGAGTTTCTTTGAAAAAGGATAGAGAACAGAAGGCCTAACTGTGTTTACCTCCTGCCTCGGAGCTGTGAAGGGTCAGAGGGGACCTGCGTCTTCCTCACGGGTTTCAGACTGCCCTCGGCCTGGCCCCGGAAGCAGTGGTAAAATACATCTGGAACCATTTCTGGGGAAGACTCACCATCTGAGCGTTCTTCGTTGTTATCATTTTTTTTAAAGTTTGTTTATTTTGAGAGAGTGTGGGGAAAGGGCCGGGAGGGAGAAAGAGAATCCCAATCAGGCTCTGTGCTGTCAGTGCAGAGCCCAACATGGGGGCTCAATCCCACGAATGGTGTGATCATGACAGGAGCTGAAACCAAGAGTCAGACACTTAACTGACGGAGCCACCAGGTGCCCCAAGAGTTCTTTATTTTTAAATAACAGTTACCATGTGCCAACCTGTGGATAAAGGGAGAAACTTGCAATCAGTTACCCAATTCAAATACTGTCTTCTCAGGTCCTGTATCCCCTAAGTATTAAGAGTGGTTTGGGCCTAATTTTCTCTCCAAATAAGATTGTCATTGTGGATGACCTTGAAGCAGCAGACCTGTTGGTGCTGTGTGTAGCTGGAAGGAGGTGGCATTGGGAGGTGGCTGGTCTGTCCTTTTCTGGTCTGAGTCCTGCTTAGGCTGAAGTCTTGGTTCAAGCCAGTGATTCCCAGCCATCATGTGCCTCAGAGCCCCTCGAGGACTCCCTCCCAGGGTCCCTGCCTGAGCAGGTGTGGCCTGGGGGCCCAAGAATGTGCATTTCTAACTCATTCCAGGTTGTCTGAGAACCACTGGTGCTGGTCAGGGGCCTCTAATGTCCTCCTGTCTGCTGGAAGGAGTTAAAAAAGCTGTATATCCCTTTCACATGTGTAAGTTGGTATCTAAAATTTTTCCTTAAAGATTTAATAAGCAAAGAATTAAGTTTTCCACTGTTTTGCAGCATTCTCTCTAATGTGCTGCTGGCTCTGAACACTGCCCTGATTTGGTGTCCACTCCTGGAATGAGCCCCCCCAGTAATCCTGCCCCTGGAACGGAGTCTTGCACCCTTGCAGATTTCGTGCGAGTGCTGACTCGTTTATGTTTGAAAGCCATCTCTGGAGCACATTTTTACTCTGCACAGGAGAATGTGGAAATATTAAAGATTTCATCGTGAATATAAGAGTTAGAGAACCTGAGAAGAGAGCATGTGAAATGGGTGATTGCAAGTTTCTCCATTTATCCACAGGTTGGCACGTGTTAACTATCATTTCAAAACAACTCTTGGGGCACCTGAGTGGCTCAGTCAGTTAAACATCTGACTCTTGATTTTGGCTCAGGTCATGATCCCAGGGTCATAGGGTCAAGCCCTTGTTGGACTCTCCGCAGACATCACAGGGCCTGCATGGGATTCTCTCTCCCTCTCTTCTCTGTTTCTCCCTCACTTGCTCATGTGTGCGTGCACGTGCTCTCTCAAACTTTAGAAAAACCCAATTAAAAGTTTTTAATTTATTTTTTAAAAAATTTTAATGTTTATTTTTGAGAGAGTGAGAGCAAGGAATGAGCAAGAGAGAAAGAGAGAGAGGAAGACACAGAATCAGAAGCAGGCTCCAGGCTCTGAGCTGTCAGCACAGAGCCCAGTGCAGGGCTGGAGCCCATGAACTGTGAGATAATGACCTGAGCCGAAGTGCCTGACCAGGTGCCCCCCAAAATACAATTCTTTAAATGTTTATTTATTTATTTAGAGAGAGAGGTGCACATGGCGGCAGGGGAAGGACAGAGGGAGAGAAATTACAAGCAGGCTTTTCTCTGTCATCATGGAGCCCAACTTGGGGCTTGATCCCACACCATGACATCAGGAGGTGGCTCAACCAACTGAGTCACCCAGGCACCCCTGAAAAATATTATCTATAAAATAAATTAAAGCTGTATTAAATTCTTAATATATTGGGGCTTTAAAGCCAAACAGTTTTTTATCATGATTGATGATCACTGCAGTGTCAGCCTTGAGACTTGTTCCCTCTCAGAGTAAGGAAGCCTGGAAAAAATACTGAAACTCCTTACAGTTTTAGTAAAAACTCATTTTAAATTATCTGTTAGTGGGAAATTTTATTGCCTCTTCTTTAATTTCCTTGCTGTCTTTTACTAGGGGCCCTAGAGGGCGCCATCGGTTGAGTGTTCCTCTTCAGCTCAGGTCACTCATGCTCTCACATTCCTGGGTTTAAGCCCCTTGTCGGGCTCTGTGCTGACACCTCGGAGCCTGGAGACTGCTTCCCGACTCGTGCTCTAAAAAAATAAAAAATATTAAAAAAATTTTTTTTTCTTTTTAAGAAATCACTGGCTTAGAAAAGGGTTTTCTCTCTAGTCAGTAATGATTCAGCAGCATTGTCTTCAGTGCTTCCCAACTCTGCCCTCCCCACGGGCCGCTGTTCTTCCCCAGTGGCAGCGTCCAGCCCAGTGGGTGCAGGAGGTGCTGTTGAAAACAGGGAGGCGGTGGCAGATGAGCTTGAAGACTGTGAGCAAGCAGGGTGGTCTGCAGGTGGCTCTCCTTGCACAGTGTCAGCTGTCACTGAGGTGCTCCATGGCCTGTGACTGCCTTCACCCTTGACAGTCACGCTTGAGAAAGGAACACTATACCTGTTAATATCGGAGAGGCAGCCGCTTTGATATTCTTCTTTTAAGCTTTTTATTATGGAAAATGTCAGACATACTGGAAATTCTCTTACAGCTGTTCCCCACGCAGATCCAGACGCAGTGTCATTTGCATCTCTTTGTATTTCAGCATCTCTAAAAAACTTGCTTTTACTATATTTTAAAATTAGCAGTCTATATTTTAAAATTAGCAGTAATTCTTTTATAGTCAGTATCTCCTTATGATTTAAGTCATTTGTTTTTTGTTTTTTTATTGTCATGGTAAAATACACATAATGTACAATTGACCATTTTAAAATGTGTAAGTCAGTGGCAGTCAGTACACGCACAGCATTCGGGAACCATCGCCTCTAAGGAGTTCAGAAGCATTTTCATCGTCCCCGCAGGAGACCGTCTACACAGTAAGCAGTTACTTCCTGACTCACTCTCACCTGAGCCCTGGGTAGCCGCTAATCTGCAGTCTCTGTGGATTTGCTGACACTGGACATTCCCTGTAAATAAAGTTTGATGCATGGCCTTTTATATCTGGCCTCTCACTGAGCAGATCACGTTCTGAGGTTTATGGCATGGGTCAGTACTTCATGGAAAATATGTTTTCCATTTTTGTTGGTTCATTCACCAGTTGATGACGTTTCTGTTGTTTCCACCTTCTGGCTGCTGTGAGCATTCGTGTATACATATTGTGTCATCATTTTCACTTCTTTTGGGTGTATACGTAGGAGCAGAATTGCTCAGACATATGGTAATTCTGCATTAAGTTTATGAAAGAACCTCCAGGGGCGCCTGGGTGGCTCAGTCGGTTAAGCCTCCGACTTCGGCTCGGGTCAGACCTCACGTTCGTGGGTTCCAGCCCCGCGTTGGGCTCTGTGCTGACAGCCAGCTCAGAGCCTGGAGCCTGCTTCCGGTTCTGTGTCTCCTCCTCTCTCTGCCCCTCCCCCTCTCATGCTCGGTCTCTCTCTGTATAAAAAATAAACAAAAAATTTAAAAAAATTAAAAAAAAAAAAGAACCTCCAAACTGTTTTCCACAGCAGCTACAGCATTTTACATCCTTCCACTGATGCAGGAGATTCTGACTTGTCTACATCCTCACCAACACTTGTTATTTTCTGTTGTTGTTGTGTTTTTTCCCCTCATGGCCATCTTACTGGGTGTGAAGTGGTAATCAGTGGTTTTGATTTGCATTTCCCTCATGACTAATGATGTTGAGCAACTTTTCATGTGCTTGGGATTTGTAGGTCTTCAAAGATAATGTCTAAGTCTTTTGTACGTTTTTTGTTGAGAGATCCGATTTGTAAATAATTTCTCCCATTAGGTGGGTTTGTCTCTTCACTTTCCTGATACTGTCTCTGATGCGCCAGATTTTTTTTAAAGATTAAAAAAAATTTTTTTTTAATGATTAAAAAAATTTTTTTTTTAATATTTGTTTTTGAGAGAAAGAGAGCATGAGTGGGGGTTTGGGGGCAGAGAGAGATGGAGACACAGAATCTGAAGCAGCTCCAGGCTGACTCCACTGCCACCTCGGAGGTATTACCCCTTGTTTTCTTCTGCTCAGAGCTATAGCATTCCAGCTCTTAGGTTTAGGTCTTTGATCCGTGTTGCATTAATTTTTGTGTCGAGTGTGAGGTAAGGGTCTGACCGCATTCTTTGGCATGTGGATGTCCATTTGTCCCAGCACCATGGAAGAGACCGTGCTTTCCCAAACACTGAGAGGTTTTGTCAAATCACTTGACCTCAGATATATGGGTTTATGTCTAAGTTCTGTCTCCCTTGGAGCGCCTGGGTGGCTCAGTCGGTTGATCATCCGGCTTCAGCTCAGGTCATGATCTCGTGGTTCGTGGGTTCGAGCCCCGCATTGGGCTCTGTGCTGACAGCTAGCTCAGAGCCTGGAGCCTGCTTCAGATTCTCTATCTCCCTCTCTCTCTGACCCTCCCCTGCTCGTGCTGTCTCTCTCTCAAAAATAAATTAAAAACCTTAAAAAAATTTTTTTTAATTCTCTTACGTTCTGTCTCCCTGGCCTTCATGTCTGTCTGTGTGCCATAGCCACAGTTTTGATTACTAGAATTCTGTAGGTAGTTTTGAAATTGGAAAGTAGGAGTCCTCTTTGTTCTCCTTTTTCAAGATTGTTTTGACTGTTTTGGATCCCTAGCAATTCCATGCAGATTTTAGGATCAGCTCTTCCGTTTCTGCAAAAAATAACAAAAACATTTCGGATTTTGATAGGTGTAGGCAGTCGAGCCGCACGACAAGCATCACGTCTTCTCCTCCAGGAGCGTGGACATCTTTCCATTTGTCTAGGTCTTGAGTATCGTTCAGCGATGCTCTGTAGTTTTCAGCATAAAAGTCCTGCTTAAATTTCTTCCTGTTTTATTCCTTTGGAACTCCCTGTTCAGTTCCTTTGGAATTGTTTTAATTTCCTTTTTAAGTTGTTCATTCTTACTATATATACAGCTGATTTTTGCATGTCAATACTGTACTTTGCAATTTTGCTGAGTTCAGTTGTGAGTTGTCATAGTTTTTGGCTTAGGGGTTTTCTTGTGTGGATTTATTAGGATTTCCTACAAAGATTACGTCATTTCCAGTAGAGACTTTTACTTCCTTTTCCATTTGGATGCCGTTGATTTCCTTGTGCTGCCTGCCGGCCCAGGACTGCAGAGTGTTAGATGTCAGTGGCACTGTGTCCTGCTCCTGGTCCCCAGGGGAGAACGCCGTTCACCGTCAAGGCCGATGGTAGCTGTGGGTTGTCCACGGACCTTATTATACTGAGTTTCCCCACTTTCTGCTTTGCTGAGCTTTATCGGGAAAGGGTGTTGAATTCAGTCATACGCTTTTCTGTGTTGAGATGATCATGTGGGTTTTTCCTTTTTTGATGCAGTGTGTTGTACTTTTTTTTTTTTTTTTTTTTTAAGTTTAATTACTCTTGGGTTCCTGGGATGAATCTGTCGGCCAGGGTGTGTAACCCTTTCATGTGCTATTGAATTTGATTTGCTGAAGTCTCATTTAGGTTTATGTCAGTGTTTGTCAGCGACGTGGTCTGTAGCTTTCCTAGTATTCTGGTCCACTTCGGTTTCAGGGGGATGCTGGCCTCACAGAGTGAATGTGGAAGTCGGGCCTGCGCCCATGCGGGATTGCTCTGGGGGGCTGTACTGCCTACCCCCCCTGGAAAACCCAGTGTGCTTCTGGCTGCTGCTCAGCCTCTCTTCCCCACTGGGCTGTGGTTCTGGCCAGAGGTGCTCCATCGGTATCACCCTTTGGTGAGACAGCTACCCCAGTCCTAGGCCTTGTCCGGGGGCGGGGGCAGCAGGTGTTGGATCAGGCTGCTGACAATGTTCTATGTGACCCTGAAGCAGAATCGCTAGGCTGACACTTCACTCGATGTCCTGAAGAGTCCCCATCCATCGGCCTTTCTTGCAGAAGACCATCCCTGGCCCTCTGGCCTGTGCTGCTCTGAGGTTTTAAGGAGGCGTCAGGGCCTCATGGGGACAGAGGTGTCTGCACTGTCATCTTAGTCCGGTGTCCCTGTTCTCCTCCGCCTTCTCTGAGGCCACTTGCAGGGGTGTAGCTGGAGCCAGTAGAAGACCCGCTTGACCCGATGCCTGGGAGGCGCCTGCCCTGAGGGGACAGCGTTGCTCTCTCACCTCTACCAGCTGAAGGCAGGGGACCTGCACCCCTGAGCATCTGTCGCGTTCACTCTGTGAGGCTGGTGCTCGGAGGGACTTGTGGAGGTGACCACACGCAGTTGACCCTCAGTGTTTGTCTAGCACTAACAGTTACATGTAATCCCAGTCTGTGCTCGCACGCACACACGCGTGGGGCGGAGGAATGTTGAATCGCTCCTGCCGAGGGGCGACACAGTGGTGTCCCAGCCTGGGTTCAGCTCTGACTGGGAACATGTGCTTTTCACAGCCTATTAGTGCCCTGTTTTTCAGGGTTGGTGTTTTTGTTGGCAACTTTTCCTGTTTACAGTGGACCCCAAGCATAGTACTGCAAAGGCCCTTGGTGCCACAGGCCCAGAAGGCTGTCATCTATCTTATGTCAGATGAGTGGTGTTCAGGCATGAGCTCAGTACTAACGTGGTAAGTTGTCTTTAACCAGAAGCACACATAGAACAAGGTATGTGTTCACCAGTTGAAGGACCCTGCTCTGTATTTCTCCTGGGATGGCAGCTGAGCACACACAGCAAGGTCCCAGCGTCCCGTGTTGCTCAGCTCTGGGCACTGATTCACTCACAGTTGTGTCAGGCATCTTAGACTGTGTGGTTCGTGTGCCCCACTGCAAGAACTGGGCTGCCTGTCAGTGCGACCCCAGCAGCCACACAGGCCCTTTCTCGACAGCGACAGGACACTTCCTCTGGAAAGCAGTGGAGAGGAACCAGGGTGCCCCTGTCAGTCAGGGTCTAGCTGGCCCCTCTATTCCCGAGGGCATGACCACGGGCAGAGCCCCGCCCTGGCCTCCCGTCTAGGTCAGGGGGCTGACAGCTCTCAAGGTGCCTGGCCACCAGAGACCTCTCGGGCCCGTCTGCCCAAGAGGATGGTCTCTCCATCCGCATGTATCATACACAAGGGACCTTAGCACAGAGCCGAGGTCGGGATTGCTTCTGTGTGGTCACCCAGGCCTGTCCACAACTAGTCTGAGACAAATCAGGGGACAGGTGCTGTCTCATGAGTGTGTGAATGGTGGAGAGGCCCAAGGCCCCTGTGTGAAAAGGAGCGGGTGGCCCAGATATACAGTTTGGTTGTGTTGAGTTGGGTACAACCAGGTGTGTCTAAGTTGCGAATTGCTTCCTGTGCCAATCCTCCGGTCAGGCAGTCTGCAGCAGCCAGTGCGCATCCCTGGGCCCTAGCATCTTCCACCTCGGCACCCCTTGATGGAACCCATCGCCTGGTTTGGGGTTGGCCTTCCCTTCATCCCCTCCCCTCCTGCTTTTGCCTTTCTGTAGCCCGACTCCTCCTCCCAAAGTACAGGGCGACTCCGTGCCCATCTGCGTGCTTCACTGTGGGTGTGCCCGGGCTTGGACCAGGAAGGGGCTTGGGCACCGCACGCCAGGATGCCCCTTCCCAAGGTGGGGCCCAGTCCTTGCTTTGCCACCCAGCCCTGTCTTCTTGTTCTGAGGCAGCGGCACTTTTCTTTCTTCATATCCTGGAGTTTGCCTGGTTGTGCAAAGCATGGGCCGGGTGAGCGCCAGGGAAGGAGGGGAGGGTCGGTCTGTGGTGAAGACCTGAGAGAGGACACACTTGGTGGCGGGGACCAAGGAGAAGCCGGCCCCGGCCTTGCGGGCACACGTCTGCTTATAAACTCCTGGGTTCACGGGATCCAGAAGGGAATTAACCAGCTTTTCTTGTTGGTGCAGCTCCCGGTTGGCCTGAACCACATGCCCACCCGGGAGCGCTCAGTGTCGTGTGGGGCACGTGGGTGGTGGGGGTTGGGGGGAAAGGGTGGCATCAGCCCCTTTGCCTGACCCTGAGCCTCCCCCACTTCTGTGAAGTCTAAAGGTGCCGGCTGCTTCTGAAAACACCCACTCCTCAGTTAACTTGCTGTGTACGGTTTCTGGTCCCCAGGAGTCCAGTCCCAGCTCCTGTGCCCCTGGCCACCACAGGCCACGTCAGTCACATACCCAGGCCAATGCTATGGGCAGAGCCTGGACCAGCTGGCACCCAGGGCCCCGGGGGGGGCCTGACCGGGGACGAGGGCGTACCTGAGAACACGGGCTCTGACTCACCGTCTCTTTGCAGCAGTGGCGAGTCCTCTGCACATGCTGGCAACACATGCGTCGGCGTCGGCCTCCCTCCCCACAAAGCGTCAGAATGGCGACCAGTCTGAGCAGCCGGAGCTGAAGCGGGTCAAGACTGAAGATGGAGAGAGCATCGTCATCGCGCTGAGTGTGGACACGCCGCCGACAGCCGGCAGGGAGAAGGGGGTCCAGAACTAGCGACTGGGACAGCTTTTCGTACTTTAATGTCAACTCTGTGGTGCCAAAAGGAGACACTGCCTCTCACCGACGCTCGGAGCACCGTTTCGGTGGGTAGAGGGCCCTGCGGTTGGACTTCACCTCAGCACTGAATACACAAAACCCAGGTGGCCTTAAACTCCTTAAGGACAGAAGTCACACCTGAACAAAACCACATGCAGCAAAACCTGGCTGTGGCAGTGTCTCCCCAGCCCCAGCTCAGCTCGTAACTCCAGAGCAGAGACGCGAGGTCCTGGGTGAGCCCGTGCCTAGGGCAGGCACCGTCCTCGCCACCCTGCCAGGACCCTCAGAGCTGGCACTGGGAAGGGAGACCGTGTTTCGTTGTCCACATGTGGAGTTAAGAGTGTTTTGAGGTGTACTTAATGAAATAATGGGGTCTTTGACATTTCAGATCACTCCATTTCTACTCTGGAAATTTTGGAATCACACAGGACTTTTTGTGTTGATTTCATTTGGGGAAAAGAAACAATGTAGTTTTGTTTTCTTTGTTTTCAGCCTATGGAATGATTTCCTTTTGTCTGTCCTGTTAGGGTTGTGAGGAGCTACCAGATGGCATCCGCAGGGTTTCCGTGTTAGAGCAGGTGCCGGATGCGTTTAGGATGGACAGACAGACTGACTGGACAGACGGATGCCCGCGCTGGGCTGCATGTAGCCATGACCGAAAGAACTGCCGGACTCTCCGAGCTGCACTTACTTAACTGGTTCTCTTTCCTGCTACTTTTTGTTGTTTGTTTCTTTGTGTTGACTTTGTCCCTGGCATAATTTTCCACTCTAAGTAAAACAAGCCTCCTAAGTGTTGTGTGTGTTTAAAACGACAGAACTGTTCCTACTTCATTTGGAAAAAAGATTCCGTCTTCTTCCCCACGCCCTTTCCAGACAAGAGTCACAGGTCTCTCCGTGGCACGTCTGCTAGTCGCAGTCACCGGCTCAAGGCACAGAGCCATCGTCCAGCCAGCCGGTGACGCTGCGGCCTGCCCAGCGTGCAGGGAGCAGCAGGTGCCTGTGAGGAGAGGCTGCGTGCTAACCCGAGGGCCTTGGAAACATCCAGGTCCTTCTCTGATTTGTGACAGGAAATCCCCCTCAGCCTTTCAGAGCTGAAGCAGGCCTAAAGCTGACTTCTCGCCTACAAGACACAAAAGTGAGGTGAAAGGAAACAGGTGAGTGAATGAGCAGTAGGCCCCTCCCTCCCCCTCCCGCCCGCCCGGCCTCAGTCCCACTGCCCCTGAACAAAACCGCTGGCTTTTCCAGAGCCTTCCAAGGGGTAAGGGCTGAGCAGCTGTGCAAATAGAAGAGGGTTTTGGCCTTATTGTGAACTTTTAAATGTCATCATCATCATCATCATCATGTTATTTATTTAAATGTAGTTATTTTGGTATTTAATTTTTTTTTTAAGAGAAGGAAAAACCCTGTATTTTCCTGGTGGAGTAAAACGGCTCAGAATGGTATATTTAGGCAATTTTAAAACCTTATTTACCTACAGACCAAATATGATAAATCTGTTCTAAGTATTGTGTGTCAACCCACAGTACAGAGCTGTCACGATGTTACTGCAGATAATGCATATTAAAAATAATGAAATTACTGCACACTAGCTGGATTTATAACTCAGCCATTTAAAGAAATAAAAACAGAACCATCACGTGAACGAGACCCCACATGTGTGACCGTGGCAAACTCTGACTTGCAGGCTGAAATGTGGATGGATCAGAGCCCGCAGGGCAGCTGTCTGCATCTTCCAGGCACTTCACAGATCGCCTTGGAATGTATCGTTTTTGTCTTTTTACTCGAAGGTTTGCAATTTGCAAAATAACTCCCATTGCGTTGTGTCTTGTGTAGGGTCAGGCCGCTCCACCGAGTGGTCCAGACCTGCCACTCACCGTGGGCCGTGGCTGAGCCCTGGGCGGGTGGACGGTCAAGAAGACCCCAGTGCGAGCACGGCCGGTGCGTTGTGCATCTACCTGCAGCCGTGTCTCCACAGCAGTGTGCCCGTCACCGTCCAGAGGACGGAGTCCAGCCGTCAGTCGGTTATTTCCGAGCCTCAGACATAGACTTTGGGTCTGCAGGGACTTCTGCTGGGCTTGTAGACTTTAAAAAAAGTGCCCAGTTCTCAGAGTTTTAAAGAAGAGAGGAGGATGGTTCTCTGCTGTGAGGGAGCTGGCGTGTGCCTTTTCCAAGAGGATTTGAGGCCTCCTCCTCCGTGTTGTCTTGTTCAGTTGGCCGATTGATTGGCATTCGGAAATTTAAGAATATCCAGGAAGGGCAGGAAAGCAGCATGGATTAGTAAGCAGTTGTATCCCAGGCACCTGAAAGACTTTTCCAGTTTAGCTCTGAATTCCTAAGAGCCCTCAAAACCTCCAAGGCCACTGAGCTTGCGTCCCTGCCTCCCTGCTTGGCGTCTGGTGCCTCTTGTTGCTCTGAACTAACTGCCAGCTGTTCCCTGGAAGTCCCTAAAAGTCTTATTTTAAGAGGTTTCTGCTTTGACCTTTGCCAAGCTTCTGAGCTCCCCATGAGACTAGAAACTTCATTTGAACAGCTTTGCCCCAAACAACAAAAATACGAAAGAGACACTCACCTGTGAGCCCCGTGACACGGTGTGTCTGGGCAGGAGTTGGAATCCCTCTGACTCTGGAGCCCTTTGAGTCTCCACGTGGACAGTTGAGCTCCTTAAAGACACTGCGCCCTTCGCCATCCTCCCCAAAGCAGCAGCACAGACCCTGAGTCATGGTCAGAAGGGAGGGGGGCAGCCCCAGGACTTGGGATTTCCATGCTATGTGACAGAAGGAGATCGGTGACAGTCTTCAAGTCCTAACGTCCACAATCCTAGAAAGCATAGTGGTGATTTGTGTGCAAAGATTTTAAATTTTAAAATTACCAAGTTCCTGAAATTCAATAAAATATTTTTACTAATTTTAATTGAATGCAGAGTATTATTGACATTTTGAGAAACTGCAACAAGCATTTTTTTTTTATATACCTTGTTCTCTGACTGCCAAAGGCCTAATGAGCTTGCAGCAAAGCCACTGAGGAGCTGCTGTGCCAGCCGTGGTGTGGGCTCTGCCACCGGAGAGGGGTGTCCACAGAGGCTGGGGGGTACAGGCGGTGGTAACAGAATCGCGGTTGTAAAATCTACTTGGAGGTTGCAATTGTTGCCACCATTTCTTCTACGGACCTTTCAACCTACAAATCCAGATCCCTGCCGACAACTTGAGATTATGCACCCATGAGATGAAAGTCTCACCTAAAGAGGCACGGGGCTCTGCAAGCTCTGGACTCTGACACGGTGACCAGCCGGCTACCAGACTCCCGGGGGGGGGGGGGGGGGGGGGGGGGGGGGGGGGGGGGGGGGGGGGGACGTGCTGGTGGCCTGGAGCTGCCTGAGGAAACCTGGCGGCCCGGGAAGGATGGGGCGGGGGCCCTGCAGGGCTCGCGGGGCGCTTTGCCCCGACACAGAGAGGCTCGTTCTGACGAAAGGAAGCCTTCATCATTGGCTTTTTTAGATCTTCCGTCCACGTTGCATTAAGAGATGCTTTAAAATGCAGAAGGCCTTAACTCCCCTTCTCTCAGGCATCGTTCGTCTGGTGACTCATTAGGTTCTCCAAGTTCAGCTTGTCAAAACAGGTGTCAAAGCTGCTATCCTAGAGGATGATGCTACCTTTGTCCCAGAAACGGATGAGGAAGAAGGGCCTTCGATAAAGAGAACAATTTACTAACTGGCAGGTCTTTCGTGTCACAAAAGCGCTAATTCTAGGTAGGCCCACATTTAGAGCCACATTTCACCTGTAAGAAGACATCAGTGCCCGCTGTGACCCTGCCCGAGGTCACAAAATGAGCTCAGGCCTAAACAGCCGCAAGAACGCGGTCCACAGGGACCAAGCGCGCAGGTTTCTGTAGAATGCTGTGCCAAGACTTACCGCTTGTCCCTCCCTCTGCGTTTATGTCCACAGCAACACAACGGGACACAGTGGATGTTAACCAGGGTCTCAGGTCGCCTCTGAGATGGGTAAACCTATGGGCACAAATATCCCGAGTTTGGAAACCTCCCCCCGGGTATTAGCGCACACTGCCCAATGTCTTCCCGGTGCTCACAACTGAACGCTGAGCAGAACAGAGCGTTGTCCCAGCACTCTGAGACGCAGATCGGAGCAGGCAGATCAGGGGCGGGGCTTGGAACTGCAGGAGGAACCAATATGGTGGTGATTTTCCTAGATTTTTCCCATCTTTATCTCCTGGGCAGCCTGAATTTACCAGACCCGGCACCCAGGAGCCGACACCTCCCTCCCCACCTGCAGAGCACTGGGGACGGCCCATGGACACCAGGAAATCTCGAAGCTGCAGATCTGGACCTACTGAGGGCCCAGAGACAAGGGCCTAGAAAAGGGGAAACCCGTATCCTCCAGAGAGGGGAGAGAGAGAGAGAGTGTGTGTGTGTGTGTGTGTGTGTGTGTGTGAGTGTGTGAGTATGAGATATTTTCTCTTACCACTTTGGCCCCAAGCTGGACCCAATCATAGAGTACAACACCACATAGAGGTAAAACCTGAAGTTTTTTACCAAAAACCAGGAAAAAGGGTATCTGGAAGATGGAAGGATAGAAGTCCGACCTCCCCACCCCCATGATACTCTGAGCTATGTGTGCCTGGAGCTGGCCTGGGGAAGCAGAGGCTTTATTAACCGAACCACAGTATGGATTGGCCCTGATGGTGCACACAGGGAGAGACCCAAAGAGCCCTACACGGGCTTGGGGAACAACAGACACCGGAACCAAAGCCCCTCCAGAGGAGGTAAGCGCGTGCAGTCTGAACCTAGTCAGACTGCCTGCTTCCAAACACAAAAAACACATCAACATTTTCTAGAGGATTTTAATGCTGAGAGTCAACATGGAGCCAGAAAAATCTTTAAAGGGAAAGAAAGTCAGTAGATGTCAAATGTTTTGGAATGCTCAGAAAAAAATGAGAGCCTTTTAAAGCTCTGGTTATTATGCTCTTGAAATAAACCAAGAGTTATGAGCGTAAAAGCGACAAATTCAGTTGATAAACATTTGGAAACAGAAACCATGCGTTGGGGACTTGTGAGAAAATATAAAAAGATCTGATGTGTGCATTAATGGATTCCCAGCAAAGAGAGAAAGACATTGGTGTAAAAAATCGTGTTTTACCAAAATGAGTAAATCTCCCAAATTTGGCAAAAGACAAATTTAAGGATTCACAAATGTGAGTACACCCCAAAAAGTTAAAGAAAATCATGTCAAAACACCACTGACTAATGAAACTGAAGACTTTTTATCTTGAAAACAGCGACCTCCCACAAAGTGACTCCTTCTATACAGAGAAACAACAGTGAGTAACAACAGATTTCTCACCAGACGCCGGAGCCCATCTGACTGGACAGTTTTTAAAGGCTGAAAGTAACCATCTAGAGAACTGTATCCATAGAGTAATTCCAGGAATACAGATGAAACAGATCTTCCTACATGAGTCCAGAACCAGCAGAGCCTCTCAGAAAGCAATGCTAAGGGAATGAGACCAGGGGCTCTTGGGGGCTCAGTTGGTTAAGCGTCCGATTTCAGGTCATCTCACGGTTTGTGGGTTCCAGCCCCGCATCAGGTCTGCTTCAGTTCTCTAGTCCCCTTTCTCTATCTCTCCCCAACTCGTGTTCTCTCAGTCTCTCAAAAATCAACCATTGGGGCGCCTGCCAGTTGAGTGTCTGACTTCACCTCGGTCATGATCTCACAGTTGGTGAGTTCAAGCCCCACATCAGGCTCTGGGCTGACAGCTAGGAGCCTGGAGCTGCTTCATTCAGATTCTGAGTCCCTCTTTTCTCTGCCCCTCCCCTGCTCATGCTCTGTCTCTCTCAAAAATAACTAAGCATTAAACACTTTTTTAAATCAATTAACATTAAGAAAGAAATCAGAAAGATCTGGGCAAATACAGTAATGTTTCCTCTTAAATTCCTTTTATTCTTTTAAAAAGTTTTAAGTATAATGTTTATTCATTAAGAGAGAGCACAACAAGGGGAGGGGCAGAGAGGGAGACGCATCTGAAGCAGGCTCCGGCTCTGAGCTATCAGCACAGAGCCTGACACGGGGGGTCAAACTCACAAACCTGGAGATCATGACCTGAGCCGAAGTCAGACACTTCACTGGTGGAGTCACCCAGGTGCCTCTCCTCTCAAGTCTTCTAGAGGATGTCTGACTTTCCACCTTAACAATTACTGTCTTTCAGGGTTCTCAGTGTATGGAAATGTTATATTGACAAAGTTACAGTGTAGAGGAGGAAGGCGAAGGTTTGTAAGAGTGTGCATTTCACTTGTGGTAAAACATTAGTTCGGAAGGCGACTGAAAAGACAGCTTTGAATATTGTAATCACCAGTGCAGCCATTAAAAATACCTAACAAAAAGCTAAAACGTAAATTAAAATGGAATGCTAAAAATATTTAATACAAAAGAATGCAGGCACAGGAAACGGAAGGTAAAAAAGGAATGAAGCAAAAAATATGGCAGAATCATTAATTATATTAAATATAAACAGCCTACACATGCCAATTAAAAGAGATTGTCAGAAATTAAGAAAACAGCCTCATTTTCAAATGCATCAAAAAGCATACCTAGGGATAAATTTAACCAAGAAGGTGAAAAACCTTTATTCTGAAAACTACAGGGGCGCCTGGGTGGCTCAGTCGGTTAAGCCGCCAACTTCGGCTCAGGTCAGATCTCACGTTCGTGGGTTCGAGCCCCACGTCGGGCTCTGTGCTGACAGCTAGCTCAGAGCCTGGAGCCTGCTTCCGGTTCTGTGTCTCCTTCTCTCTCTGACCCTCCCCCTCTCATGCTCTGTCTCTCTGTGTATCAAAAATAAATAAAACATTAAAGAAAATTTGAAAGCTACAAAACATTGATGAAGGAAATCAAAAACAACACAAATAAGTGAAAAGACATTCCATGCTCATGGATTGGAAGTATCAATACTGTTTTGTTTTGAAGTTTATTTTTGAGAAAGAGTACCAGCACGAGTGGAGGAGGTGCAGAAAGAAAGAGAGAATCCCAAGCAGGTTCTGCCAGCACAGAGCCTGAGATGGAGCTCAAACCCACGAACTGTGAGATCATAGCCTGAGCAGAAACCAAGAGTTGGACACTCAACCAACTGAGCCAGCCAGGTGCCCCGAATCAACATTGTTAAGATGTCCCTACTACCAAAAGCAATCTCCAGATTTAGTGCAATCCCCATCCAAAACACAAATTTTTCACAGAACTAGAATAAAAAATCCTAAAATTTGTGTTGTTCTACAAAAGACCACAAATAGCCAAAGCAGTCTTGAGAAAACAACAAAGTTCAAGGTATCACAATCCCAGATTTCAAGATATTCTACAAGGCTAAAATAAAACAGTATGGTACTGGTCCAAAAATAGACACACAGATCAATGGAACAGAACAGGGAACTGAGAAGTAAACCCCAAATCAATTCTATGACAAAGGAGGCAAAAATACAGAATGGGGAAAAGATAAATGGTGTTGGGAAAACTGGGCCACTTTTCTGTGCCACATAATGAAAAGTAAAATAGATTTAAGACCTAAATGTCAAATCTGAAACCATAAAATTCCTAGAAGAAAGCAGGCAGTAATTTCTTGGACATCAGTCGTGACAACATATCTGAATAGTTTTTCTCAGGCCAGAAAAGAAAAACAAAAGCAAAAATCACTACATCAAAGCAAAACTCTCCACAGCCAAGCAAACCATCAACAAAAGAAGGTGGCAACCTACTGAACGGGAGAAATCATTTGCAAATGATAGATCTGATAAGGGGTTAATATCCAAAATACATAAAGGACTTCTACAACCTAAACACCAAAAAATAATCTGATTAAAATATGGGCAGAAAACCTGACTGGACATTTCTCCAAAGAAGACCTATAGATGGCTAGCAGATGCATGGAGAGATGCTCACCATCACCAATCATCGGAGAAATGTAAATCAAAACTACAGAGGTACCTGCGGGGCTCAAGTCAGTTGAGCAGGAGACTCTTGGTTTCGGCTCAGGGCATGACCTCGTGGTTCACGAGATTGAGCCTTGCATCGGGCTCTGCACTGATGACATGGAGGCAGCTTGAGATTCTCTCTCCCTCTCTCTCTGTCCCTCCCCCACTCATGCTCTCTCTCACAAAACATTATAATAAATGTATAAAAACTACAAAGAGAGATCACGTCACATTTGTCAGAATGGCTATTATCAAACAGGCAAGAGGGGCGCCTGGGTGGCATAGTCAGGCATCCAACTTCAACTCAGGTCATGATCTCAAGGTTCATGGGTTCAGGTCCCGCGTCAGGCTCTGTGCTGACAGCTCAGAGCCTAGAACCTGCTCAGATTCTGTCTCTCTCTGCCCCTCCTCTCCTCACTCTCTCTACAAGATAATATTAAAGAAATTTTTTTGAAGTTTTTTTTAATGTCTTTGTTTTATTTTGAGAGACAGAGGAGAGAGGAAGACAAAGAATCTGAAGCAGGCTCCAGGCTCTGAGCTGTCAGCACAGAGCCTGATGCGGGGCTCGAACCCACAGACTGTGGAGTCGGACACTTAGCCAACTGAACCACCCAGGAGCCCCTATTAAAAAAGGTGGGGGAGGTGCCTCCCTCCCTCTCTGCTCCTCCCTTGCTCTCACTCTATCTCTCCCAAAAATAAACATAAAAAAATGGTTCAAAAAATTTTTTTTAAAGACAAATAACAAGTGTTGGAGAGGATGCAGAGACAAAGGAACTTTGATGCCTCTTGGTAGAATGTAAAGTGGTGCGGCTGCTGTGGAAAACAGTACGGACGCTCCTCAAAAAACTAAAAATAAAAGAATTTTACTATATGACCTAGTAATTCCATAACTGAGTATTTACCCAAAGAAAACCAAACACTAATTTGAAAAGATACACGCGCCCTTATGTTTACTGCATCATTTACAATAGCCAGGGTGCTGGAGCAGCCCAGTGCGTGGGGAGATGAATGGATAAAGATGATGTGCGTGTGCAACGGAGTATTACTCTGTCGTAAGAAAGATTCGATTTTCTTTTTTTGCCATTTGCAACAACATGGATGGGTCTAGAGAGTATTACGCTAAGCAAACTAAGACAAATACCATATGATTTCACTCGTGTGGAATCTACAAAAGAAAACAAATGGACAAAGCAGAAACAGGCCCATAAATACAGAGGACGAACTGCTGGTTGCCAGAGGGGTGAGGGAGGGGGTGACACAGATGGAGATTAGGAGGTAGAAACTTCCCGTTGTAAACTAAAGAGTCATGGAGAGGAAAACAGCACAGCGAATACAGTCGATAATCCTGTAACGAACAGTGACGGCCGGGGTGACACACGGGGAGTGCGGAGCGATCACGGGACTGTTGAGTCCCTGTGTTGCGCACCTGAAACTAATATTGTACGTCAGCTCGACTCAGTAAGGAACGCTTTCATTGAAGAGACGGTCAGATTGGATGAAAACTAAGACCCAACTTTAAAGGTTATGCGTAGGTTAAAAGTAAGAGAGTTGAGGAGCGGCGACGTCAGGGTCAAAGCCCCCAGAACGGAGAGCCGCCAGGCATAGAGCAGCACGGGCCACGCTGAGCCAGGGTCAGCTCACCAAACACTAACACCCCTAAGGGTTTCAGCACCTAACTCGAGCCTCCAAATGAAGGACGGACTTTGGTCTCACTTTCCACGTGCCAGGAGCTCGGAAGCTGCCGCTCAGTCCTAGCGAGGAAGCCGCTGAACAGCCTGAAAACGCAAGAGCGCCTCTTGGGTCTGCGAGAGACGGCGGCCCGGGGGCAAAGGCGGGCTTGGGTGCAGGGTGGCGGACGCTGCAGGGACCGGCGTGGAGTCGTGGAGAGCCGGTGCCGGCCTAGGAAGACCTCACCTTGGGTTCACAGACTGCTGGAGGCTCCGTGTGGACGATTTTGAATTGGACATTTCCAGGGACCCAGTCAGAGGGGTTTGGGGTCTTTACCTGCAGGAGCTCATCCAGATTCTCCTAGGAAACGCAGGAGAAGAAGCAGGGGGAGGGAGGAAAGCTATTCTGGAATTCTCCAAAGGGCTCTTGGGAACAGGCCTTCAGGGAAAACCAGCTACCCAGAGCCTCACTTGCGGGAGAACTGGCGTCTTAGAATCAACAGCCTAACTGAGCTGGGGGAGGGGAACTGCCAACGCCCACCTCCTGTAGCGGCCGGTCCCCCATGGGGGCCGCGGGGGAGAGAAAACTGAGAAACAGGAACAGTGAGAAGTCCACTAAAGACACCCCTGGGGCGCCTGGGTGGCTCAGTCGGCTCAGGTCATGATCTCGCAGTCTGTGGGTTCGAGCCCCGCATCGGGTTCTGTGCTGGCAGCTCAGAGCCCGGGGCTGCTTTGGATTCTGTGTCTCCCTCTCTCTCCCTTCCCTGCTCATGCTCTGTCTGTTTCTGTCTCAAAAAAAAAAAGACAGCCCTGACCTTGGGAGTGCAGACCACCTCCCCGCCCCCACCATCACTAAAGGCCTATTTACAGCAGTTGCTTTACACAGTACATCAGGTCTAGCTGTCAAGAAAAACTACAAATCAGAATAACTAAAAGGAAAAACACAATTTGAAGAGAGAGCCACATCAGAACCCACAGGGTCAGGGTGTTGGTGTTACCAGACGGGGAATGTAGAACTACTATGATTATATGGATAAAGGAGACAGCACACAAGAGTAGGTGGGCAAAGTCAGCAGAGAGATGGGAAGCCCAGCAAAGAAGGAGAAAGAAAGGTTGGTGGTTAAAAACACAACACTGTAACAGAAATCATGGTCTTCGAGGGGCTTGTGGGTAGACTGGACAGAGCGAAGGGAAGAGTCTCTACACTTGAGGAAATATTAATAATAGAAACTTCTGAAAAGAGCAAAGACTGAAAAAGAAAAAACAAAAAACAAAAAACCAGAGCCGAATGCCCCAGGACTGCTGGATGAACACACGAGGTGTGCATGCTGGTGACGGGAACCCCAGAAGGAATTCTGGAGCTCTTCGAAGGAACGGAAAATATTGAAACAATGACAAAAGAAAGTTTACCCCAAATTAATGTCAGAACCAGAGGCAAGAGCAAGCAGGAGAAATGCCAGAAACATCCACACCTGTGCATACAGTTTTCAAAGAATGAGGGCAACACACAGAAAACAGTAATGACTATGGTGGGTATGAATCCAACTATATCAGTAATCACTCGAACACCAGTGGTTTAAATGCACCTATTAAAACACAGATTGTCAAAAAAATTGTCAAAGTGAATCAAAAATCATAATCCTGACTATATTCTCTGCTAGAAACCCATATTTTTTTTATATTTTGAATTGTATAATGATACATTTTAAAGTACACATACATCACAATGTTTAAAACCTGTATTATTGTGTTAATAAGCTTATCTTCTTTTTTTTCTTTAATGTTTATTTTTGAGAGACAGCATGATCAGGGGAGGGGCAGAGACAGAGGAAGACACAGAATCTGAAGCAGGCTCCAGGCTCTGAGCTGTCAGCACAGAGCCCAACGCGGGGCTCAAACTCATGGACCACGAGATCATGACCTGAGCTGAAGTTGGATGCTTAACCAACTGAGCCACCCAGGCGCCCCTAGACAAAAGACTTTAAAATAATGTCTTAAATATGTGCAAAGAGAGAATGGACGCCATGAACAAAGAACTAAAAGAAATCAGAACAGTGTATGAATAGAAAAATAAAGAGAAATTATAAAAAGTGAAGTAGAAATTTTTGTGGAGCTGAAAAGTATAGCCGCGAAAATAACCATTTCCTGTTAGGTGTTCAAAAGCAGACTTGGGCAGGATCAGTGAACGGGGGGCGCCCGGGGGGCTCTGTCGGTTAAGCCTCCGACTTGGGCTCAGGTCAGATCTCACGTTCATGGGTTCGAGACCCGCGTCAGGCTCTGTGCTGACAGCCAGCTCAGGGCCTGGACCCTGCTTCCAGTTCTGGGTCTCCTTCTCTCTCTGCCCCTCCCCCTCTCATGCTCTGTCTCTCTGTATCAAAAATAAATAAAACATTAACAAAAATTTTTTTAATCTTTAAAACAAAGAATCAGTGAACCTGAAGACAGGGTAATGGAGACAACCTAATCAGCAGGGGAAGGAAAATCAAAATGAGGGGCACCTGGGTGGCTCAGTCAGCTCAGGCCATGATCCCAGGGTTGTGGGATGGAGCCTCCTGTCAGGCTCTGTGCTGAGTGTGGAGCCTGGTTAAGATTTTCTCTACCCCCCTCTCCCGCTCATATGTGCACTCTTTCCCTCTCAAATAAAAAAGCGGCACCTGACTGGCTCAGTCAGTTAGGTGTCCGACTTTGGCTCAGATCATGATCTCACAGTTCATGAGTTCGAGCCTTGCATTGGGTTCTGTACTGACATCTCGGAGCCTGGACCCTGCTTCAGATTCTGTCTGTCTGTCTGTCTCTCCCTCTGTTCCTCCCCCACACATGCTCTCTCTCTCTCAAAAATAAATAAAAACATTTAAAAAAATTAAGATAGGAGGAAAGGGAAGGGAAGGAAGGATACCCATGGGACACCGTCTGGCACCCCATCATATGGACTGTTGGAATTCCAGAGGGAGACGTGAGAGAGGAAAGGACAGTAAAACATACGAATACATTGTGGTTGCAAACTCCCCAAGTTTGGGGCGCCTGGGTGGCTTAGTCGGTTGAGCATCTAACTTTGGCTCAGGTCATGATCTCACAGTTCCTGGGTTCGAGCCCCACATCAGGCTCTGTGCTGACAGCTCAGAGCCTGGAGACTGTTTCCGATTCTGTGTCTCCCCTTCTCTTTGCTCCTCCAATGATCATGCTCTGTCTCTCCCTGTGTCTCAATGATAAATTTTCCAAAAAAAAAAAAAAAAAAAAGAAAAGAACACTCCTCAAGTTTGACGTATGCAGCCAAGAAACTCAATAAAAGTCAATCAGGAAAAACTCAGAGATCCACAGCTCCCATCACACTCAGTGGTAACAGACTGGAAGCTTTTCCTGTGAGTTCCAGACGACAGGATACCTGCTCTCACCGCTGTTGCTCGGCAGCCCTGGGAATCCTGGCCAGACCAGTCAGCCGAGCCAGAGAAAAGGCATCCAAATTGGAAAGGAGGAAGTGAAACGATCTCTATCTGCAGATGACATGATTGTACAGATAGGCAATCCCATAGATTCCACACAAACTACTAGAGCCAAGAAATGAATTCAGGAAGGATGCCGCATACGAGCCCAGGACACAAAGACCAGCTGTATTTCTAAGCACCCACAATGAACAATCCAAAAGCAAATTAAAAAAACAATTCCAGGGGCGCCTGGGTGCCTCAGTTAGTTAAGCGTCTGGCTTTGGCTCAGGTCATGATCTCACGGTCCACAGTCTGTGGGTTCGAGCCCTGCGTCAGGCTCTGTGCTGACAGCTCAGAGCCTGGAGCTGCTTCAGATTCTGTATCTCCCTCCCTCTCTGACCCTCCCCTGCTCACGCTGTCTCTCTCTCAGATATAAATTAAAAAACATTAAAAAATTTTTCTAAGAAAACAATTCCACTTATCAGAACATCAAAAAAATAAAATCCCTAGGAGTAAATTTAACAAAGAGGTGGAAGCTCTGTAGACACAAAACTACGAACGACCTGAAGACATGAAATGTCCTGGGCGCCCCGGGGGGCCCTTCTGCTGTTAAGATGGCTGCGCTCCCCGTTACCAGCCCTGCGACAGACCCAGGGGCCTTCCGCAGAAATAGGAAAGCCAGTCCTCAAATCCATAAGGACAGAAGGGGTCCTGGATAGTTACGAGCATGTTGAAGAAGAAAAGAGAAAAAAGATGGAGGTCTGATAGCTGCAACCTTTCTATACAGGAATCAAAACCAGGAGATTTGGGTGTAGACACGGAACAGAACAGAGTCCAGAAATCTGCCCGCGCGTCTGTGGCCAGTGCACTTGCAGCACGGGCTCCGAGAACATTCGAGGAGAGGAACCCCGTCCTGGACGAATGGATGACGCTGGAGCCTCACCCCGTTTCACACACAAACATCACTTCAAACAGACCAGTGACCCGACCGACAGAGCTAAAACTGTGAGACCCTTAGAAGAGAAAACACAGGGATAAACTCATGACCTCAGATTTGGCAACAGATTCTAAAGGTTGACACCAGAAGTGTGAGCAACAAAAGAAAAAAATTTTAACCTCAATTTTCATAAAACATTAAAACTTAAAAAAATTTTTTTAAGTTTATTTATTTTGAGAGACAGAGAGAACGAGAAGGGGAGGGGCAGTGTGGGGGGAGAGAATCCCAAGCACTGATGATTCCATGCGGGGCTTGAACTCCTGCACCAGGAGGTCATGATCTGAGCTGAAACCAAGAGTCAGACGTTTAACCAAGTGAGTCACCTAGACGCCTCCAGAATCAAAACATTTCTACATCAAAGATTATCGTCAAGAATGTGACAACCTACAGAATGGAAGAAAATATCTGCATATCATATTTACACGTTCGTACAACTTCACAAAAAGAACAGTCAGTTTAAAAATGAGCAAATGCAGTCCTGACACCTGCTCTGGGTGAACCTTGGAGACCCACTACGTGAACAGGCAGACAACAATGGACAAACATAGTGTGTGAGCCACTCACACGAGGCCCCTGGAGGTAGTGTGTGAAAGAGAGGCTACCAAAGGGGGAGGGAGGAGAGGGGAAGAGTCTTCAGTGGGTACACATTCCGTTTGGGGTAACGAACAGTTCGGGAGATGGGGGGCTCCATGTCATATACTTACTGTCACTGAAGAGTGCACAAAAATGGCTAAAATGGTTAATTGTGTGATGTACATTTAACTGTGGGGGCTCCTGGGCGGCTCAGTCAGTGGTTGAGCATTGACTCTCGATTTTGGCTCGGATCACGATCTTGCAGCGTGTGGGATCGAGCCCCGAGTTGGGGGTCTGTGTTGAGCGTGGAGCCTGCTTAAGGTTCTCTCTCTCCCTCTACTGTCCCCTGCTCACGTGCATTCACTCTCAAAAACAAAACAAATTGTGCCAAGGACTAGAACAGACATTTTCCCCAAGATACACAATCAAACGAATGAAAAGAAGCTGGACATCAACGATCCTGAGGGAAACGCGGATACTTCACCTCCGCTAGCACGGCTTTAACGTAAAAAATGGGGAACATCAAATGGCAGCGAGTCTCTGGAGAAACGGGAACCCTGGTCCTACGGGGGGGGGACGCAAAGGCGGCGCAGCCGTCCTGGGAAAGGGGGGCGGCTCCTCAGCAAACACAGACTCCCCCCGCGGCCCAGCAGCGCCACCCCTGCGTCTGACCCGCGAAGGCTGAAGACTCGAGCCGGGAGGCGGGGACGCGGGCTCACACGGCCCTTCCGCGGGGAGCCCCGGGCACCATGCGAGGTCTGGGGAGCCAGACACAGAAGGTGCCCTGCATGCGGGCAGACCAGAGGCATAAAACAGACTGGCGGCTCCCAAGAGACGGGGAGACAGAGGGGACAGCAGGGAGTCGCTCGTGCGAGCGACGTGTTTTGGGGAAAGAAGTCTTGAAAGTAGAGACAGATGACTGGCGCCCACCTGGAACCTAGAGTGCCCGGTGCGCCCTGGGATGTCACCTGGGTGACGACGACGTGAGAACACGTGACATCACTTAGCAAGTTCCGCCAAGCACAGAAAAGAGAAGCCTCCGGGGGGCGGCCTCGCGCTCGGCCCTCTGCCCCGTTCCCCCCCCCCCCCAAAACCCCTCCGTGTCGTTGCAGCAGCGCCCACGTCCTACCTGGGCCAGAAACGGGTGTCGGAGGGGCCCACGACCGATCCTTCCACAGCCACCGACGCACACGAGCCGACCCGAGGGCCGTGCGCACGGTGCGCCGGGTCCCCTGGAACCTGTGCAGGGGGGACCACGTGAAGACGAGGCCGTGGGGGGGCAGACCGGGTGGCGGGCATCCTGGTGAGAGGAGGGACGGATGCGCACAGGGGAGACAGCCCATCTCCCAGCCCGGGATGGCCGGCAGCACCGGCAGCTGGAGAGGGGCCTAGGCCAGCCCCCCGGGTGCCCGGAGCAGCGCCCACGTCCAGACCCGCAGCCTCCCCGCGCAGAGGGGCGGCCTCGGCTGTCCCAGGCTGGCCCAGGCTGCCTGTGCGCTCGCTGGTGGAGACCCGGGGCTGCCGAAGCCGGGGTGCAGGTGGCGGGAAGGGGGGCACAGCGGGGCGCGCCCACTGTGGCAGTAGCACTGTCAACACTCACAAAACTGTGCGTGGCCCAAAGAGTGGGTGCAGGCAAGCTTTTACACCATTGAAAAAGCTGAGGATCCCTTTTCCCCATGAGTCACGGCTGGTGAGCAGGCCTGCGTGGAGGTGGCAGCTGCTCTCGGCGGGGCGTCCTCTAGGTCACTCCTCTCCCCGGAGACCCTGCAGCAAGAACAAAGAGCAACATCCACACCAGGGATGAACTTGGAAGCACCAGAGAGAAAGCGAGGGTCACCAAGGTCACCCAGGGGTGATCCCAGTTCTCCGAAGCATCCAGACCAGCAGGTCCAGGGGACGGAGAGGGGCCCGCGCTCGCCAGGGGCTGGAGGGAGCGGTGGGGACTGCCCGAGGGCAAGGCCGCTGCTTTGGGGAGACAGGGATGTTTTTGAACGGAGGTAGGAAAGTGGGAACGCACTTAAGACCATGAATTGTATTCTAAGATGGTCAGTTTTGTGTGTTATTTTACCGGAAAGAAGAGGAATTTCACCTGGAAGGAGGTGGGAGACACGGAGGACCGCGAGCTAGAGGCCTGCACAGATCGGACCCCGTGGACAAGTCCGCGCGGTGCTGGGGCCGGGGCTCGTGGGCCACCCCGGTGACCCTCCATGCCCCATCAGGAGTGGGAGGGCGGGCACCCCACCTCGCTTCCAGGATTTAGAGGCTGTGCACCTCTCAGTCCAGGGGGAGCGTCCTCCCTTCGTCTCCTCTGCCAGGTGGGTCCCCTCAACACCAGGCACACCGAGACCGAGGAGACCCTAGCCCTGTGGACACGGAGAACAGTGCTGTGTGCAAACACCGACGCGGCCTCACCGGAGCTTCCCCTGCCCGGCACCCCCTCCGCCAGGGGTCTGTGGGGGTTGTCCGGTGTCCCCGCGAAGCTTGGCGTCCACCGTTTTGTGGGGTGTGGTCTCCGTGAGGCGACAGGGCTGCCAGGTGACTTCACAAAGGTGCCTGCGCCGTTGGGGGCCGCTTTCAGAGAGCTTTGAATAGTGTCTCTGTGACACGTGCACTGCCCTTCAGAAAACAGATGACGTTCAACAGGAAAGGTATTTTAACGTGGAATAAAAGCAGACAATTCTAAGAATTAGACAAGTAACTCATATTTGGTCTTAATTTTGAGAACAGAAATCTTGTGCTTTCTTATATTCAAATACGTGAGTCAGTCTCATTGGCATCTCGTTTCTGCTTACAGAAGAAGGTGGCCCAGCCCATCCGGAGCCCCTGGCGATGGCGAGCCCCCGTCCACAGGAACGGAGCCCTCTTCCGAGCAGAGCCAGCAGGCACGGGGGACAGGCCGGCGGCAGCAGCAAAGCAGACAGCTGGACGCGCTGGCCCCACTTGTAGGTGTTGGAACAAGGAAATGCTGTGACTTTCCGCAGCCACATGTCTGCTTTGAAGGGCACCAAGACACCATCTTCCGTGATATCCGGACAGACTCCGGACTGTCGTCATCTCCACCTGCGCGCGAGAGGCTCTGAGACCCTCTGTCCTCAGCGACTCGCCAGACCCCAGGATGGAAATGCCCCACCATGAAGACCTCATGCCCTGCTGGCACGGATCAGCTAGTGAACACGGCGTGGCGGCGGCTGGCAGGCTCAGAGCCAGGGCTGGGTGGACCGGCGGGCTCTTGGCGAGAGCGTTCAAAACAGCCCCTCCCACCAGCTGTCGCTCCGCCCCTCAGGACCACTTCGCTTTGGCTAGAATCCAGTATGTTCAGGTTTTGGTGGCTGTTGCATAAAGCAAATCATTTTAAAATGAATGCCCAAACCATAAAATTACTAACCTGAAATGCACAATACCAAAATGGGGCAAGACAGTGTAAGAAAATTAAGTTACAGGTGAGTATCTCTTACACAGACAACAAATCTTCAAATACGAACAAGCTGAATGCAGCAGTGAGTATCCAAGTGGGCTTTATCTCAGGACTGTGAACTTGAACGTTCAGAACTCAAGGAGATTCAAGTCAGCAGAATAAAAGATGAACGTGGTCACCCGAACAGACGCAGAAAACCACCTGACAAAACTGCACATCCTTGCCCTCCTGGGCCCTGCCGCCGCCCCTGGGGGGACAGAGCCTGCAGCGTGGTTTCCGCATGTTTAAAACACTTAAAAAAAGAAAGTGTTGCTCAGAGAAACCTAACAGAATACGTAGCATCTACAGTGTACCATTTGCAATGCTAGGACACAACCAAAAAGTGCTAGACACACAGAAGACATGTCAATGTGACTCCTACTCAGGAAAAAAAAAAAAAAAAGAGCAGAGCAGACAGACTCACCAAAGGTGTCACCACAGGCGCTGGCAGCGTGCACAAGGGTGTAAAACAACGCTCCCAGGATGCCTGGGGAGTTCAGTTGGTTAAGCATCTGACTCTTGGTCTCGGCTCAGGTCAGCTCAGGGTTTCCTGTGGTTTGTGAGCCTGAGCCCCGTGTGGGGCTCGGGGCTAACAGCGAGGGGTCTGCTTGGCAGTCTCAACCGCCCTCTTTTTCTGACCCTCCCCAACTCGCTCTCAAAATAAACTTAAAAATTTTTTTAAATGCTTTTTGAGAGACACAGAGAGACAGCGTGAGCAGGAGAGGGTCAGACAGAGAGGGAGATATAGAATCTGAGGCAGCCTCCAGACTCTGAGCTAGCAGTCAGCACAGAGCCCGATGCGGGGCTTGAACCCATGAACCGTGAGATGGTGACCTGAGCCGAAGCCAGACGCTCAACCGACTGAGCCACCCAGGTGCCCCAAAATAAACTTTAAAAAAAAATGCTCAAATGAGCAAACAAAGGTTTGCTACGAATCAGAAACTAATTTTAGAACTAACAAATACATCTGAAATGAAAAAGACACGGATACAGGCTTTAAAGCAGAACGGGCAGTGATAGTGTCAATGACAAGTATTATTTGAGGAAACAATGGCTAAAATTTTCACCAATTTTACGAAAGCCATAAATTTACAGTCAGAAAATTCAATAGACCCCATGTGTGATAAAACCACACTGTAGAAATACCAGTTTTCCAAATTGTAATTTTGTAAATAGTTATATTGAAACCAAAAAGAACACAAGAAAAACTCAGCTGCTTCCCACACAGGCTGAATAGTTTAACGTCATCCGCAAACAGGCAAATACGAAGGGCAGTGCGTTTTACAGGGCCACACGGGAGAGGGATTAGCGTACTGGGGTCGGGGAGAAAACCCTGACGAAGCCCTGACATCCTGTCCCCTCAGCCCTTGGGAATCATTTTTGTATTTTTGTAATCCCACCAAACTATTTTCATTTTAAGCTATAATTCCAGATACCATAAAGTCTACTTGGAAGAAAAAAGGCTTCGGCTCAGCAAAGCCACATAACCGGAGCCCTGCCGGCCGTAAGGGAGCGTTCTAAGTCGGTGGGTAAATAGAGCACCTGACAAACGGCACTAAGAAGGCAACTGCATCATTCTTCTTTCCAACCAGAACCCTTCGAAGCGCGCTAAAACGCTAAGCCAAATTAAATACCAGGGCAGCGGTGCCAACCCGGACCAGGGTCACCCTGTGTGTGAGCAACGCCCCAGTGTCCGCATGCAGGAATCCAGACCTTCCCCTCGTTGCCTGCTTTGACACCACTTTCAGTGCGAGTGAACTGTGAAAACAAAATCGTGAATAGCGCCCAGTGAAAAGTGCTGCTTTGCTTTAATCACGAGCTGTAATACCAGAAACGACAAAGGAACAGGAGAGACCTACGTACAATACTCAAGACGTGGAGACAGGTAAGCAAAAACCCTCGAACTGAACACCCGAGTAGAAAAAATGATAAGGGGAAAATTGAAAAAGGTCCTTACAAACAAAAAAGACAAAATACACAGTAGAGAAACAGGCAGACATGAATAAGCAACAAAATAATCTCAAAGGACCCACCAGCAAGGTGTTCCAAAATGTTCGGCCTACCCCGACAGGAGACCTTTTTTCTCCACCGAGGATTCAAAAGGCTGTGCCCAGAGCCCAGTCCTGGTGAATGTGAGGCCAGTGCTGGGCACAGCCAGTGACAGCAGCACAGCAGGGACGTGGCAAAGGTAGGTGGACAAGTGTGCAAATGCGTGCACAAGGACTTGTTTCCAGAACGTTTATAACAGCAAACAATACAAATAAGCATTTTGGGCAACTGAATCCCAAAAGTTAAAGAACAGTTGCTATAATGGTGCTGAAAACCGTGAACTTCGTCCCGGAAGGCAGGCGCTTCCCAAGAGTGGCCTCTGCAGGTGGCACCACCTGCTTCCAGCTTCCAGCTCTCTCGACTGTTCTTTCCTGTTTTACAACTGGTTTGATCATAAGCTTTTTCTGATCCATTTTGAGGACCAAAATTTTAGCCCAAGTTCCCAAAGTTCAGCATCAGTCTGATGCCCGTCACAGAAAGAACCGAGGAGAGGTGAAACCATCTCTGGCATCCGGAAGCGTGGTAAAGACGTCGGGTCACAGGAGCCACGGAGGGCCGGTGACGTGGTGGCGAGGAGGGAGTGGCCTCCAGGAACCCGCTGCCATCCTGGGAGTCCAGGACTCCTGAGGACACCACACCCTAACAGCACAGCCGAGCCTGCAGGGTGGGGCCAGGTGAAGGGTGCTGAGGCGACTCTGTCCCCACCGGAGATGTTAGAAGCCCATGGCACGGAGGGAAGGAACTGTCCCCTCAGCGTTGACATGGACACTTGATGTCCAGCCCAGCCACCTGGTGGGGGCCCCGGAGAAGGACTTTTGTGCGTGTGTCCCCCGACACCACATTGAAGCGCCAGGCCAGCAGCACTCAGCCAAGGAAGGGGAGGGTCGTCCCTGGCTTCCAAACTCCCGCGCTCCCTACACAAAGCTTCACAGCGATGGTTATCGGTTTGAAAGACAGTGTTTTTTCTCTGTTCTACGCGAGCCCCCAGGATGGTCACCTGCCCGCGCACTTGTGCTGGGGACACGGCTCCTCCACCACGCCTCCACAGGGGGTGATCGGTCACAAGCACAGACCTGGGTGGGTGGACTGCGTCTGGCCCCCTCTGCCTTCCAGACCCTCACTGTGCTGTCTGGGCCGCTTGCCAGGTAAGTGAGGCCTTCCCCACCCCAAGGGGAAACTGCAGGGAACACATCAGGGCCCCTCACAGGACAGCGTGGCTCCGCGGCTACAAATAGAGTGCCCCCCCTGGCAAGGGCTCCCGCACATATGGCCCAAGATGTCCCTATTGTGTCACTGTACGAAGGAGGCAAGGTCATACCTAGAGTGGCAGAGCCAGGGCTGTGCTGTCACGCCGGACTCTACCATGGCATGGGTGTCCTGGGTTGTCCAGGGCACAGCCTCTCCCTGCCTCCCCCAGCCCAGGAGCAGTCTCCGGGCACCGTGGCAGGCACGCTGTGGCAGGCACCGCTGGACACGCTGGAGGGACCACATTTAGGGAAAACATAAACCGGTTATTGTACGAGCATGCAGGACCCGTCCCTCGCCCGAGTAAGGGTCAGGCCCGAGCGTCAGAGTCTGCATGACACTGACCAGGCACCTTACAGGACGCAGGCCCTCCCCGAGGAGCTCCAGCTGGCGGCGGCCGCCGTGGGCTCAGCCTGCCCACCGGACGGTAAAGCCCAGCAAACCCTCCCTTCCCAGACACACAGGGCTGCCCCACCGGCAGCGGAGGCCGGATCAAAAACCATGGGTTTGGTGCTGTAACATACAGTTCTTTCCCCTTAACAGAGAATACACCAAAATTAGTCACTTTTATTTAAAAGAAACATTACAAATAAGTGCAAAATTAAATTTCATGATTAAATACACACAAAAGTATAACATGCATACTTTACACGGAAATCCACGTACAAAGTTAGTTGATTACATGACAGTGAAAGAACGGGCAGAACAGAGAGCTGCTCCCGCAGACTTTCCGCGTTTGCTACCTGAAATCGAAACCGTGAAGTCAGGGTTCTTTAAAGGGAAGTTCAGAAAATTAAACACACACCTCTGGGAGTACTAACAACATAGAGCCCATAACCTGGGTTAGTTACCAAATGTTAGAAAATGGTACCACATGCCTTTCGTCCTCCTTAGTGTACTGCTGCCCTCACCAACGACCCGCCGGCCCGAGGCCTCCTGCTCCTGCCCAGACGCCCAGCGCTTCCCTCCACCTCCTCCGAATTACGTACACTCTCCTCGCGGACTGATTCTGAAAGTGTACACACTACCACTCCCGACACACACAGGGACACACACACAGCACTCTGCTCCCGCCTCCGTCCCGACAGAAAGACAGGCATGCGCACCGCCACGCCACAGGCATGAAGACGCCCACCCTGTGTCCTCGACCACAGCTGTCCTCCTCCTCATGTTCGGACGGGGGAAGGACCCTTCTCCCTCCCTAAGGCAAGCTGCTGGCACTGTTACTCTTTAAAAATCTGGTTGTGATATGAGAACTAACATTTACACATTTGTTCATTTCCTCACTACAGACTCAGTAAAAATGATGGAATCTGTTGCCAAAACAAACTTCAATTTGTCCACTGTTTTCTCAGCCCAGTCCCTGTGTGTGTGCGGAGCCCCCAAGCGCACGGTGGGGGCGGGGGGGAGCCGGCGGGGGGCGCGGAGGAAGCATGAAAGCGTCACAGCCGAACTAAAGGAACAGGCCAGCAGCCGGGCCCGGGCCGCTCAGAGCCATGTGAGTGTCTACGCTGCCTCCATGACGCTTTCTTTAATACTGGAAATGGGAAGCCCTGCTCAGGAAAACAGACAACCACAGAATGGCCGCAGGACTAAGGTCCCCGGGCAGTCCCGCCACCGGCACCAGCCCCAGGAGTCTGAAGGGCACACTCAGCGCTTTGGTGGTGGTCGGCCGTGGGTGTTGATTGCACTCCTGATGAAGAGTCACAGCTTGTCATCGGTCATTTCTAGAAACTGCGCGTAGACGTCCCGGATGCACTCCCCCTTGGGGTTGAACAGGAATTTGTAGTAGCTGCCGTCTGCACAGATCGCTGAGACAGAAGACGACCATTTTACTCAAGTGTTTCTTCCCTCAAAGTTTGAAGCAAGCAGACCTCACCGAGTGGAACTGGGAACGGCCCTGCTCTGAGCAGCAGCCCAGAGTGACTGTGGGCGACAAGGGACCCCACTCTGAGTGCCTCGAGGTTGGGAACCCCAGCTGCTCTGGGGCGCTTCGTGTGTCCCACTGACCTGCGGAGGGGGGAACCTGCCCCCACATCCTCCCGGGAGACTCCGAGGGCAGGGGGCTGGTGTCCCCTAGCTGTGCAGACCCTGAGTGGGACCCCTGGGCCCCAGGAGAGCGAGCACGGGACAGCCAGCGCCAAGGACCACTTACCAATGACAGCATTTGGCTCTGTTCCGAAGGCACAGATGCACGGAGAGCCTGAGGGAACCTGAAACTTGGAAAAACTCCACTTGGAACTGAAGTACTTTGGAAGGAAACTGGCTGAGGCCAGACTAGGAGGCGAGGAAGGAGAGAAGAGGGAGGGAAGAAGAGGGAGGGAAGAAGAGGGAGGGAAGAAGAGGGAGGGGAGAAGAGGGAGGGGAGAAGAGGGAGGGGAGAAGAGGGAGGGAGAGGCAGTTACGTTTCCATGACAAAGGTGAAACGCGCGACTCTCTCATACAGCCTGACCCCAGATGCTTTAAATTCTGTTTTTCCTTTTAATTTTACTTCTTGCCTGAAAAAAACTAAGTGCTTCTTAATGGCTTAAAATAAACCCAGAAGCCATCAATCCCAGAAGGCACACGGACTTGCTGACCACCACCACGGCAGCCAGGGCTCAAGTCTGAGTTCTAAACCACAGACAAGGTGACTGGGTCCTGGTCACACACTAAGCAGCTAAGGACAAGCAACAGTGTCCGCCAGAGTGTCGTGTACTGTGGACCCACAAACAGTGAGAGGTGGGACACCAACCCCCAGCAGTCAAAATTCTGTGCGTAACTTCCAACCCGCTTCCCCCCCCAAATGTGACACAGAGCCTGCTGGTGACCAAAAGCCTTACCAGTAACAAATGGTCAATTAACACTATTTGTACGTTATGTGTATTACTGTATTCTTACACTAAAGTAAGCCAGAGAAAAGAAAATCCTACAGAAAAGGAAAACACACGTACAGCACTGTGCTGTACCCACGTGGACATGGCTTTCATGCCGACCGTGCCTGGGGTCCTGGCCAGCCCTTTCAGCTTGGGGAGACCTACCTTGACTGTTTATTCCTTTTTGGATCTTCGGCAGCAAAAATGTGCACTGTGCCGTGGTCACTGGATACGCAGATGAGGGACGCGTCCGGGTTGAAGTTAATGCTGCAGAGAAATCAGATGAAGTTCTGGTTTCCCGTGGACGCAGAGGAGCCCGACCCCAAGCACAGCGCCACAGCACTCCAGCTGGTGCCTTGAACCTTCCCGAATTCCTGAGAGCAACTTTAAGCACCACTGCCTTCCATTAACCAGCGCCCCACCTCCCCCACCCCCCACTGCCATGCTCTCCATGGGACCACCCAGCGTGTCACAGCAGGGCCCCTCCTGGGGTGCCAGGGAGGGGAAGGGGCTTGGGGGGGGGGGGCAGTCAACTCTCCAATGCCCCTGGCCCCTGGAGGTGTAGGGCAGGCCCCCCCTCTGGCTGGAGGGGCGTGAGAGCAGACGTGAGAGGCCCCACGGGATGGGCAGACGGTCCCTCGCCCACGCAGGGGACCGCCACCACAGTGCCACAAACACTGCAGGCTGTGGTGGCTCCAAGGAGCCCGAGTGACTACAGGGGAGCTAACAAGGGCTCCAGTGTTTGCCTAAAGGACCACAGCTTATCCTAGAGACAAGCCGGAGGAACAGCAGAGGGAAGAAGACTGCTGACCAGACCACCGACAAATGCGGAGGCAGGGTGACGGGCCAAGGGTAATCCCATTGTCTACTTCTGTGTATATGCCCAAGGTGACAATTTAAAGTCAGTCACAGTAATACAAGCTTAAACCTATCCCCTAACAGCACCGAAGCCTCATGCCTGCCTGGGTAGGGGGTCCCGCTGCCCTCGGTCATACAGGCCCCAAAGCAGTGGGCTCCCAGGTGAGAACGTGGCTTTCTTACCAATAAATATTCGCTGCTTGAGATCCTCTTCGTAGTTCCTGAATTAAATCCCCTGATGAAGTATCAAATATTCTTATAAGGGTCCCCTTAGAAAAACAGTTAAGTATTTTATTATCATTCACAACTTTTTAGTTTTTTGAAATGCGTATTATATTCACAAGCCCATTAGCCCACACAACCCCTTCCCAAGCCCCCCACATCACCTAAAACCCAACTGGCCCCTCTGTCACACTGGAGAATTAACCGGTAGCTGTCCAGCCGAGAGCACTGGGTAGGAGCCAGGCTCCTGGGCACCAGCACGCCACTGTCCCCCTGCATCTCCTGCCCTGGCAGTCGCCTAAGCGACCACCACAGCCCAGGCTGACCTGCTCCCGGAGTGGTCAGCTCTGTCTAGAGAGATGCTATCTTCACTGGGACTCGCATGGTCAGCTAGAAAAACTAACACAAACCGCTGCCAAAAAGAGGTGGTTTCACCAAGTAAAATGACTTTTCGACTGACCATGTCAACTGCAACCTGATTCCCAAGAACCCACAGGGAAGGGCCAGTTTGCTCTGGGGCCCACAGGTCGAGTCCCCGGGAGTGCAAGGGCAGCTGGGACAGGCGCTCGGCTCCATAAAGGGAGACACACACACTCACTTTCTCAGATGCGGTTGCAATTCGTGTTCCCTGCAGGTTGAGAGCAATGCAGCTCAGGACGCCCTCGTGAGCAGGAATGTCCACGGGGGGCTTCTCGGTGCTGGCCAGGTCCACGAGCTGCACGTGGCCCGTGTGGGTGCCCGGGAAAGCCAGGAGGGAGTTGTTACTGTTGGGGCACAGGACGCAGAGGCCTGATCGGAGACAGAGAAAACCCATCAGGGACTCAGGGCTGTCTACAAGCCTGTTTCCCCCAATAAAACTTGCCCTCTGCCCTGTGGCTCACAAGAAAAACTGGATTTCCATTTATATCAGATCACTAAATTTTTTCACTGTAAAGGGCATTAGGGGACAGACAGAGCTAACTCCCGTGAAGCCGCCGCTTAACTGGAAACATCTGCTGAACCCGTTCTTGAATGAACTTTGTCAAACGTCCGTCTTCCATGGCGCTAGCTACCTGAGAACACAAAACTGTGAGATCCAAAACCGCCATCAACGATCGCACAAAACAACAAAAACTCGGGGCTAAGCTGAACAGGGCTTGTCTGAGACACTGTAACGTGATGTTAAAGAAAACCAAAGATCTGACTGATGGAGAGAGCCTGATCTGACCTACTATGGCCACAGCCACGAGCCACATCCTCCCGCAGAGCCGGCATGGTCCCAACTGCAGCCTCTGTAGGCTTCCTGAAGAAACAGCCACGGAGATACTAAGCTGCAGGGAACGGCAAGCCACAGGATAGCCAAATTTTCTTCTAAAAGAACAAAACTGGAAGAATTACACTACCTAATTTTAAGGAGCTCTCCTAGATCACCAACGGGGAGGCCGGAAGACACAGCCAGACCCAGAACTACAGCAGGACCCGGCAACTGTACTCCAGTATTTAGCCAAGAGAAATGAAATACTACAAAGACTTGTATGTGCAAAGACTTGTATGTGAAAATTCACAGCAACTTCTGTCCATAACAGCCAAAGTACTGGTCAGGGTACACAATCTGGCATAAGCATACTATGGGATATTACTTAGCAAGGAAAACAATCCTATCTACTGAAAACATGGAGAAATCCAAAAAATACTAAGCTAATAGACCCCAAACACATCTGAAAAAGCACAATCTGAAGCACAGGTGGGTAAGGGGGCCGCCTGAAGAAATGTTTTTGGGTGACGCTACTGGGTTGTCTAGCCTCTGTCGGTAGTCACACGAGTGTTTACAATGACTAAATATTACCAAATAATAAACTTGAAATGAGCAAGCTTTAGGGAGGTGCCTGTGCGGCTCAGTCAGTTAAGTGCCTGACTTGATTTCAGCTCAGGTCACGACCCCCTGGTTCATGAGATCAAGCCCCTTGTCAGGCTCTATGCTGATGGCGTGGAGCCTGCTTGCAATTCTCTCTCCCTCTGCACCCCTTCCCAAAATAAATAAACATTTTTTAAAAATGAATTTTATTTATACTATAGTTCAATAAAGCTAGGGTAAAAAAAAAAAAACCTATAAAAAATTTTAAAAAGAAATTAAGATGCTCTAACGAAGAGCAAAGTCATCTGTAATCCCTTCTCCGAAAGAAAAGACCGAAGGAAGTCCCTCAGAACTCAGAAAACACACAATTCCAAGGCCCACCAAGGAGCTCCTGAATGGCTGACAATGACCGTGAAAAAAATTCCTCAATCTCCACACCCCCAACTCCCGGCCCGTGACTGTGATACGAGGGGGTCTCAGAGCCGCCGCCTAGCAGGCCGGGCAGGCTCTGAAGCGGGCACGTGGCCGGGAGAGCTCTCCCGGAAGGAGGCGGAGGGGGCAGACAGAAAAGGGATAGAAGGAAAGAAGGAGGAGGCTGTAGCGTTCAGGGTGTCCCGGACGCCTCAGGACCTGCCTCGCCAGAGCAATGGCACTCAGACAGTGACAGGCCAGAGGCAAGTGCACCAAGCACAGGTCTGCGTCCACCTGAACGGAACATGAAGAAGCCAATTTCCATCGTGACTCCTCTGAACGTCTTACCTTTAGGGTTATAGCAGGTTTCAAAGACATGCAGTTGGTGGGGATTATGTGTAAATGTAAACACCTTAATCATTGAGTCCAAAACCACCACAATTCTGAAAAGGAAAAAAAAAAAAATCAGGATTCCTATTCCCAAAATTGAAACTCAATCGTTTTGTGATTTTTTTTTTTGTTCTTATCACTTGGAAACTTAGTACAAACACCACATACAGAAGGGTCAGTCTGGTGAGCACCGAGGGCGTGGCAGGCGCGGATTAGCCAGAGCCTGGCTGCGGGCTGCCTGACAGACCTTTCTGAGACTGACAGACATTTTCACCTAATGTTTCATCTAGAATAAGAATCCCGGGCAGAAATTATTTCTCTATAAACTTTCAAATATGTCTTGACAATTTAGAAGTGTTGGAAAGACCCCTATTTGGTTCGAGAATCTGCATTATTAAAGGGCCCTGAAAACCAACGCTCCTGGAAATCACAGACCCAACAGCGCAGGCGTGACTCCCCTGCTGCACTCACTCGGCTCAGCACCTTGGCCCTCCCACACAGAGAAGACACAAATCACACCCCGGTATTACTGACAGTCTGTCTCACTCAACGTACCAGAACTTCTCTGTCCTGAGCAGCAGGAGGGCCACTTCCACAGGGGAGATAAATGCCACCTTCCCGAGGAGTCTGCAAACTTTCCTTTTCCTTCAAAGGGGAACATTTACTGACGCAGCATTTGGAAAAGCTGGACTAAGAGCGAGTCAAGTCCAGGCTCTCCCCTGGTGTCCTCAGTGGGAACACTCTGAACGGGGACAGGTCTCCGGAGGCCTGAGTGCGACGGGGCGGCCGGCCTCAGCCTCAGTCACACCGCTTCTACGCCGTCCCCGGAAGCCCGTAAACTCACAACTTTGAGGCAACACAGATCACCCTACGTCCTCTGGTCATGAGCTACCGTCCACACATCTGAAGACCTTTTCCTACACACGCTTCTTCCTTCCATATGAAAGGAAGTGTTTTAGCTATCTTCGGAGAAAGCGCCTATTCTAATTTTAAAATTTAGATAGCAAACTTACCGATCTCGCCGCAGTTTGACTGCTTTGACTTCTGTAGAAAACTCTATTTCAATAACAGTCTTCTTTTTCAGGTCATCCCAGATCATCACTGAAATTTCAGAGAGAACTTATGAGCACACTGAAAAACAGGTGGTCCCCCCACCATGAACCTCTGACCAGGTCCCGCTCTCCTGCGGCTCAGCCATGCCCACCTGGACACCTGCCCTCCCAGTGCTGGCCCCCCGCAGCCAATCTCCCTCTCCTGCCCTCGTGCAGGCATATGCAGACGTGAGCACCCTCGCAGCCAGGCATACGCACGCACACGCACACCCTCGAAGGCAAGATACACATGTGCACGCACACGGACACCCTCGCACACGCACACCCTTGCAGGAATACGCATATGCACACGTGCACTGACATGCACACATGCCTCTTCTGCCAACCTCGCTCCGTGTGCAGGGGACTTCCCCCACCCTCAGCCCCACCCAGCCGACGGAGTCAAAAGCAAGCCTAACCAGTTAGCACTCAGGTGCCGGAGACACACCTGGCCAAGGAAAGAAAGGCTTCAGTTTGCAGGGATGAGAAAGCTGGGCCAGGGATTTCTCTGCCCCCGCCCGCGCCTTCTGACGGACCAGGAGTCTGCATCCCAAGGGCTGAGGGAACGCACAGACCGCAGGATACGGGGAGCGACCAGGCCTGGGCTGGGGAGGAGGTGGGGGCTATGCAGCCAGTTTCCATCTCCTCCCCAGTCTCCGGCCAAGCTGTCTAGGAAGGGTGTGAGGTGAGGAAAAATAAAGCTTTCTCAGTAGGTCATGGGCCAGGAGACCAAGAGCCGAAGGGAAAGAATGTGTCCCCTCAAGGTCCTGACACCATGGCCAGCACGAGTCCTGGAGGTTGAATTCACTTGGAAGTTTTGCCAGAATGGACTCAGTGACCTGAATTTCAAACCAAGAGATAACAACACGTACAACTACCAAACTTTCGTAAAATTATTCCCTACTGAAGAGGTTAAAACTTCTAATCATTCAAAACTGAAGCAAAGACTTCCGTTACTGCTCCTTTCTACTGCCATCTTTGGTTTGATAAATCTCGTCAGTGGGCTCCTCCTCAAAGGGCACTGAGGCACTAGCACATTCTTAAGTGGGACAGAACCTCAGTCAACGGTTCACCTCACTGAAGGCCTTCCGGGCAAAGGAACTCTTGAACTCATAAGCAGGTCAAAGGAAACTTTCCCTAACTGTGCAACCTCACACCAGAAAGTCTGCGATTAAAAACAATGTAAACAGCTGAAACCAGACAGAATCCAAAGAGGAGCCACATCAAGGGTGTCACAAACCCAAGTGAACTCTATTCAGAAATTTCTCAGGGCACCTGGGTGGCTTTATCAGTTCAGCATTTGACTCTTAATTTTAGCTCAGGTCATGATCTTGACATTCGTGGGTTTAAGCCCCACACTGCACTCTGGGCTGACAGTGCAAAGCCTGCTTGGGGTTTTCACTCTCTTTCTGCCCCTCCTCTGCCTGATCTCACGGTCTCTCAAAAATAAATTAATAAAACAGGCAAAAAACATTTTCCCCTGGAAACAGCACGAGGAAGGCCCAGAACCAGCAACTTGATTTCTCACTCACAAAAGGAAAGTGACCAGACCCACCGCCCTCGGCAGTGGGAAATATCCAAAGATCCGGGGTGACCTCTGAGGGCTGTGAGCTGCCTCCCTGGTGCCCGGGAATCTGAAATGTTCTGCGCAGGATTTTGCATGTCTATCTTTTAATATCATTCCTGACAGCAAACGGTACATTTGCTAATTCTGGAGTTCTCCTTCTTCTGTCCTCCAAGCTCCTGACTCAAAAACAAACACCACCCACAAAAAGCTTCTCCGCTCTGTCTGAACAGCACCACGAGGTCCCACTGTGACCGCCAGTCTGCTCCAGTCCGTCCTGCTGTGTTTCACAGACCAAAGACACTAGATCCTCACACTTTAACACCATGGACCTTGATGTGTAACTATGAAAATATTAAGAGTAAATTCAGGAAGTAATTTTGAAATTATTGAGAGAGACTTCCTAATCTTAAAAAGCTTAAACAGGGGCACCTGGGTGGCTCAGTTGGTTGAGTGTCCGACTTCAGCTTAGGTCACAATCTCATGGTTTGTGGGTTCGAGCCCCATGTCGGCTCTGTGCTGACTGCTCAAGAGCCTGGAGCCTGCTGCAGATTCTGTGCCTCTCTCTCTCTGACCCTCCCCTGCTCGCACTGTCTCTCTCTCTCTCAAAAATAAATAAAAAGCATTAAAAAAATTAAAAAGAAAAAGTTTAAACAGACCAAATTGGGGGCGCCTGGGTGGCTTAGTCGCTTGGGCGTCTGACTTCAGCTCAGGTCATGATCTCACAATCCGTGGGTTCAAGCCCCACGTCGGGCTCTGTGCTGACAGCTCAGAGCCTGGAGCCTGCTTCAGATTCTGTGTCTCCCTCTCTCTCTGCCCCTCCCCCATTTGCACTGTCTCTCTGCCCCTCCCCCACTCACACTGTGTCTCTCTCAAAAATAAACTTTAAAAAATTAATTTTAAAAAGTCAGATTTTGGGGCACCTGGGTGGCTCAGTCAGTTAAGCATCCGATTTCAGCTGTCATAATCTCACAGTTTGTGGGTCCGGGCCCCGCATTGGGCTCTGTGCTGACAGCTAGCTCAGAGCCTGGAACCTGTTTCAGATTCTGTGTCTCCATCTCTCTCTCTCTGTCCCTCCCCTGCTTACCCTCTGTCTCCCTCTGTCTCCAAATTAAACAAACATTAAAAAAAATTTTTTTTAAAGTCAGACTTTTGTACTGCCATCTCTTTAAACACATGCACACACACGCTCACACACACACACGCTCACACACACACACACACACACACACACAGAGTTACATACACAGGCTCACACACACACCAAAACAATACTCTTCAACCTAGAGCCAAGGGCCAAGGCTGTTTTTGTTCTATGTGGCAACAAAAATCAATGTTTCTGTGAGTCAACTGCTCTCTATAGGGAAAAAAAAAACTTTACTATACCTTGTTTTAAAATGAACTTCTAACACTTAGAATACCAACCCACAGCTGAATGCTCCGAACAAAATGGTATCCAAAGGCAGAGCATAACCCCGTCTTTAGCCAACATTAATCAAAAAGCACGTGCTTTATGTCAATGGAAACAAGTGACCCTTGTCGCACACTTCTAAAAGTAGCAGAGACAAGACTCACTCTTTCTAGATGCTTCTTGTTAGTGACCAGTGCACCAGCCTCACAGGCCACCAGGAAAGAGCAAACGTAGCCACAAACACAAAGACGTTCTAGAAAGTTCCAGACATTATGACACGTGAGGCACGGTTAGGAAGCACACAACCATTTTACCTTTGTTAGGAGGGTATTTTGGCTTTTTCCCGCCACCGACTAACGCTAAATAGTTGCAGCGAAACAACATTTCCACATGGCCAACTCCTCCTTCTAGAAATTCTGAAACGATAGTAAAGACAAGTTGGTATGTGGATCTTACAATTTTTAAAAAGACAAAAATAACACAAATGTAGCATTCGGCATTTATAGATCTGACTGTATGTGTCTGTACAGAGATTTCTGACTGTCCTCAGCGACAAGACAGGTGGCGGGCAGAGACAGGGACTGAGCCGGGAGCTCTGGCCTCCTCTCTGCAGCCTGTCCTCATGAACCTCATGCTTCCAGATTAAGTGCTGAGCACACAGTATCCTAAGAAGCCAAAGCACCAAAATGTACGAAATATCTAAACTCCTATTTTAAGGGGTAGCAACTTGTCTAAGCTCTAAGAACACATGCTAAGTGCTTTCAATACAAAAGCAGTTTACTGCTTTAAACACCTCTTCCACTGAAGTCTGAAATGCTCAAAATGTTTGTGAATGACATTAAGAGAGAAATGTCAGCAGATTTTCAGAACACCTCCATGACACAAGTGGACAAACAGCGCTCGCTCAGGGAAGGCGATGGGGCCCCGATGAGCAGTCTGGGGCTCCCAGCAGCAAAGCCCACTCTGGACTGTTTCTGCTACAGAACAGACCAGCCCGTCCAGCTCCGTCCAGCTCTCCACTCCGGTCCGCGATGGCACAGCAAACGGCAGGGGAGGAATCAGAGCCTGAGTTAGAAGTTCACCGGAGACCAGCTTCTACCTGTCCAGTCACGGCTACTCCAGCTGATCCCAGAGTTTGTTATCAGCTCGCTCTCGTGAAGTCCAAGGCCACCTAGAGACCCTAGAAAGGATGGGCTGTCTACTTGACGCTCGGACAGCATGGGACTGGGCTGCATGGGTCCGCTTATATGCAATCTTTTTTAATACATACGCTCTGATGCTGTAACTGTATTTTCTTATGATTGTATTTTTTTAAACTGGATTTATTTAAGTGATCTCTATACCCAGTGTGGGGCTCAAACTCATGATCATGAGTTCAAAAGTTGGATGCTCCACCTACTGAGCCAGCCAGAGAGACCCTTCTTACGATTTTCTTAATACCGTTTTTTCTCTAGCTTTATTGTATGAATGCAGGATTGTATGAATGTATTAATTGGCTGTTTCTGTTATCAGTAAGGCTTCTGCTCAACAGTAGACTATTATCAGTTTTTTTGGGGGGTCAAAAGTCATACACATATTTTAGATGACAGGAGGGACTGGGATATGTGGGTCATCATCCCTAACCCCCGCGTTGTTCAGGGTCAACTGTAACATATTGAAACAAGCATCTGCTGTTGTTTTCCCACCAATTTTTTCCTTCAGATAAAATCCTTTGGGTATAACCAATAAAACAAATGTGTAAAATGAACACATTTTGCTAAATTACCCTACAAAAAGGTTCTACCAACTTAAACTGTACCATTAAGGTTATGAAGCAAGTCATGAGACGGTCCCCTCCTCCACGCCCTCGCCAAAGCTGGATGCTGACTTGGTGACATCCCCCTCGTGGCAATCAGTTCACCCCCCTCCATCTCACATGCTTCCCATTTCTCTCTAGTCCCTTCATCTCGGACATGCTGGAGCGACCACACAGGCCTGAAGCCCGTGTGAGCCTCTGTGACAAAAACAAGGGTTAAGGCCTCTAGGTCAGGTAGGCTGCCGGACTGGGTAACGTCAGGAATTGTGCACCACCGGTCCCCTCTTATTTCCCGATACCCGGCGTGTCACACCAAGGACCTTGCCCCAGTGCAGCACTGGACACCGGAAGGCACCCGACCACCGCCCCGCGGGCTCTAGCACAAGCAGCCTCACCTGCACGCCACCTCAGTCACGTGGTGCTCTTTCTAGGTTGCTGTCTCCTCTCTACTTCCCGGCACTGTCACACGGAGGGAAGAGCAGGGAGCACCGCAGACGGGAAAACCCCTGAGCCCTCTGCCCACCTCACAGACTGTGCAAGTTCACGGAGCATGGGCTATACAAGTTCCAATTGCTTCTGCACTTCGCAAGAGTTGTGTTTCCAAATGAACGGTGCAGGTAACTGTTTACTAGTACTTTTATGTCTCTATAATCACCGGGTATCATATTTTATCCAAACCCATCATTCTTGAACCTTCTTTCTAGCATACACTTGGACCCCACGGCAGGCAGCCCTCCCCGGGGCTCCACGGCCCTCCTGGAATGGAGCAGCGCTGCAGACCCACTCCGGCTGTGAGGCGCGGCGCCTACTGCGCCTGGAGGGAGGGGGAAGCAAGCCCCCAGTCCCTGGCAGCAGTGGGCACTCCGGTCGAATCTCACCTACTCAGTGCCACAGTCACACTGGAGACAGCAAGGCGGACAGCCCCGACCCGGGGTGACCACTGAAATGCAGGCACACTTCCTTCCCCTCAGTGAGGAAAGGAAACCACCGAGATAAAACAGGAACGAGTCCAGCCCGTTTTCTGCTGAGTTGTAAGTTGCCAGAAAAGTAACAGCAGACCAACCTGCAGGTGTACAGGGGTGGCTTTATTAAAATACACCCTCAAGGGGCACCTAGTGGCTTAGTCGGTGAAGTATCAGACTCTTGATTTCGGCTCGGGTCATATGATCTCACAGTTCGTGAGTTCGAGCCCAGTGTCAGCCGGTGCTGACAGTGTGGAGAGGGGGCTTCTCTCTCTTCCTCTCTCTCCGCCCCTCCCTCATGCTCGCACTCTCTCTCAAAATAAGCAAACGCTAAAAGTAAATAAAGAAGATGGACCATCAAAAAGCACAGCGTCGCCCTGTCGCAGACAGCTCTGGGGAGCAGCGAGACACCGCCGTGGGCGAGGCCCCACAAGGCCTCCCGGGACGCGGCCGGCTAGGTGCTTCTCCACTACCTACTTGAAGAAATCCTGAATTTGCTATGCATGTTTCACCAATTATGAAACAGTTGTGAATATACTACTAATGAATGACCCAACTTTGAAACAAAGTCTGGAACTCCAAGTTTCTGAGTCACTTTAAGTAAAAAGTATCCTGAAATTTGCAAGTCAAACTGTTTCAGAGTACTTTGTAACTATGTATCCATATAAAGGAGCGTGGTCTTATTTCACTAGGCACCAAAGTAAGTAAAAGTTGGAGACTCAGAAAACTGACAGGAGACTCCCAGGCTCACGGACTCATTCTCTAAGAGCACCCTACTGCTGGACTGAGAGATCATGAGAGCACAAGCTTATGCAGACCTAAATGTGTGTGTGCGAGGCACTAATTTGTGCGTCTTAACTATTCTAAATCTGTGATCTTCATGATAACATTGGAAGGTAGACAGTTACCCCCTTCATTTCATGCAAAGACAAGTGAAGTCAGGAGAAAGTAAGGCACGTGCCCAAGGTCACCAGCTGCCTAGTAACGGGCAGAGCCGGACTGCACTTCGAGGGTCCAGCATCTAAGCCCCTACCTACCACCTACACTGTCTTTCTCTAATAAACGGAAGTCAGAGAGCTCCACTTATAAAGCCCTAGATACAAAGCACCACTGTTTTACATGTCAGGGTTGTTGTACAAAGACTGCACTTGACAAAGAGATTCCCTTGCCAGAAAGATTTCTGAAAACCTTTGGGGTGCCTGGCGGGGCTCAGCTGGTTAAGCGTCCAACTTCAGCTCAGGTCATGATCTCACGGTCTGTCTCTGCGCTGACAGCTCAGAGCCGGGAGCCTGCTTCGGATTCTGTGCCTCCCTTTCTCTGCCCCTCCTCTGCGTGCTCACTCGCTCTCAGAAAAATAATAAACATTTAAAAAAATTTTTTAAAAATTCTGAAAATCGTTGATGTTGGGTTATTAGTTGTAAAAATGGAAGGGGGCTCTTTAGTGGAGCACCAGGGTACGGTAACTTCCTCTTACAAATAAGAAACAGTTCTAGCATTTACCAAAATCTAGCTTTTGCACTGAATGAAAACCAAAACCACAACTGCAAAGGGGAAAAAATGGTTCTTTTTATGATTTGTCCAAGATTTTTTCATCTGTTGGCAGTGCGTGATTCTCCCAGCAAGTAAAGACCAGGAGACACTGAAAGATTAAGAAAAATACACTGGGGGTGGGGGGTACTGAAAAAAATTCTACCTGTAAAACTTAACATTTTTTTCCTGTCAAATAGCAAAAAGACCACCATTATTTTATTACCAATAGAAGTCCTGATTCTAGCTAAGTCCACTTGAGAACCTTCTGAAACTTGTATTCCACAAAAACATAATTTAAGACACTGAAACAAGTAACGAGAAGCAACTATAATTTATTGGCATAGATAATATTTCCTAAATGGTTACTTATCAAGAGTTAGGCCTCCCATGTGCTAAATTAAACCATCGCTAAAGCTCCCTCCAATTTTACATTCAACAGGATGAGTGAAAATGGCCTGCATCAACCACACAGTGCCCTTCCGGGACAGCCAGAAGAACTGAAGACAGGGCAAAGACACATGATGGTTCAAAGTTCACGTTCACTGGAGAAATCAGTCGGGCCACACCCACTGGATCCCCACTGGATCCCGGCCCCGAAGAAGAGCTGGGCACTAGTAGCAGCTCAAAGAAAAAAGAGGAGTGCCCCGTCCAGGCTGAAGGAGGGAAAAGGTAGAGCTATGAAGGTTAGAAAAAAGGAGAAAGCATGAAATGTCGGTTACTCCTTACCTTGTTTCTCTTTTTCTTTTAGTGGATCAGTGTTATAGACTCGGAATCCGTTTTCCATCCCACATGCAAAGCATCCTAAAGTGTGAGAAAGACTGGCTGGTTAGTCATCTGTCGGGTCTTCGCTAAGGGCCCTGGGGCTGAACGGGCAAAAGCAAGGGGATCCAGAGAAAGCAGCCTTTCCTCAGAGCTCTGGCAGACAAGTCCCTGCTCCTGGAGGACAGCTGTAGGCAGGAGCCCCAGCAAACGAGGCACTCCAGGCTGGGCCAGGGGACGAAAGGGCTGCTACAGTGTGGCCTTCCAGAGGGTGGCCTGAGGTCTCCCATGACCTCCTCCCACCTGTAAAACCCTGTCAAGATCACTTTGAGTGACCAAGGCCACTGCCTCCAGGTCACACGCCAGGTTGTTAATGCAGCAAACACCAAGCACAAGCGGACCGAGAGGCTCTCTGTGGGGGCTCCCCAGCTGGCGGACGGCACACCTCTAGGCAACCTGCACCACGCACTCAACGTCACTGTCAACGTCACTCCTCGGCGTGGAGACCTCGCAGAAATGGTAACGTGTGTTCACCAAAGGCATGCCCTGGATTGGTCACAGCAGTGCTATCATGCATCATTAACAGCCAAAAACTGGGAACCCACCTAAATGCCCCCCTCAATGGCAGACGGAATGAATTATGAATCACCCACACAAAAAACCACTATGCATCAATGAGAATGATCTGTAACGATACTCAACGATGTGGAAAATCTCCCACAACATCATGTTGAATAAAAAAAAAAAAATCAAGAATAAGGGGCGTCCGGGAGGCTCAGCGGCTTAAGCATCCGACTTGGCCTCAGGCCACAGTCTCACAGTTGGTGGGTTCGAGCCCTGCGTCAAGCTCTGCGCTGACTGCTCAGAGCCAGAGCCTGCTTCGGATTCTGTGTCTCCTCTCCCTCTCTCTCTACCCTTCCCCGCTCACACTCTCACTCTCTCTCAAAAATAAACATTAAAAAAATGCTTTTAAAAGATCAGGAACAAGAACTCTGTTCAGAGACAAGCAAAACTAATCTAAATGGCTGGAAGTTAGACTGAGGCAGCGGTTTGGAAGGAACACAGACAGATGACCAGACAGGTTCAGTTTCCTAGCCTGGGTGCTGGGTTCTGTTTGAAAAACTCATCAGGCTAAAGACTTAGAATGTGTGCACTTTTCTTAAGTTTCAAATACCTCAATAAAAAGTTAGCAGGAAAAGTATTACAAGCACCAAAAGTTGGACCCACTCTGAGGAGGATAGGCATTATTCTTGCTTTTTAAAAAAAAAAATTTCCCTATTTATTTATTTCTGAGACACAGAGAGAGACAGCACGACCAGGGGAGGGTCAGAGAGAGCACGACACAGAATCCAAATCAGGTTCCAGGCTCTGAGTTGTCAGCACAGAGCCCGACGCAGGGTTCAAACCCACGAACTGTGAGATCATGACCTGAGCTGAAGCCGGACGCCCAACCGACTGAGCCCCCCAGGCGCCCCTATTCTTGCTGTCTTAATAGTCCTTTTCCCCACAGGAACCATCAGCCAAACAGCGGGTGACCCCATGCACCCTTGGTGCGCCTGGTGGTGCGGAACCAGGACATCGGGATCACAGACGGGCATTCTACACGCAGGCACGCCTGCTTTCCTTTCGCTTCACAGACGTTGCGTTTCTTACTAATCGAAGATCTGTGGCAACCCTGCCTCAAGCAGGTCTATCAGCACCGTTTTTCCACAGCATTTGCTCACTCAGGTCTCTGTCTCACATCCTGCTAATTCTAGCAATATTCTGAACTTTTCCATTTTATTTATTATGGTGATCTGTGACCAGTGATTATAAATCACTAAAACTCAGAGGATGGCTAGTATTGTTTTTAGCAATGGATATTTTTTAATTAAGGCACGTACAGCGGGTTTTTAAAAGATATAATGCTACTGCACGCTTAACAGACTACAACACGGTATAAACATAACTTTTAGAAGCACTGGGAAATCAAAATATCCATCTGACTCACTTTATTGTGATAGTCCCTCTACTGCGGTGGTGCGGGAACCATACCTGCAATGCCCCTGCTGTGCCTGCACGGAGCACTTACCTACAAGCCTACGAGCAAATACGCCCCTATTTTCTGTAACTACAGTGAAGGAGGTCAAGGAATCCATGGCCTCAGGTCTTGGTTCATGCAGGCAGGATAAGCAAGTGCAGTACATACTCCAAAATAGGCAGCAACTTAAAGAAGTGTACATCTCAACATTAAAGAGCCTTGAAGACAATATTCCAAATTAACTTTAGAAGATAAAGTCTGAACATTTAAAATTATGAAAGCCCTTTTAAAAATGATTTCTTGTACACCTGAAATGAATGGAATACTGTGTGTCAGCTACATTTCATGTAAGAAAATTAAAAAAACCAACCAATGATTTCTAAGCCAAAAGTTGCAATGAGAGTTTAAAATGCTAAATAAAAATTTTAAAAATGCCTGGATGGATCAGTCAGTTAAGTGTCAGACTCTTGGTTTTAGCTCAGGTCATCATCCTGGGTTCAAGCCTAAGTAGGGTTCTGTGCTGACATCTCAGAGCCCGCTTGGGATTCTCCCTCCTTCTGCCCCTCCCCTACTTGCATTCACACACATTCTCTCAAAATAAATTAAATTAAAATGCTAGGGGCATCTGGGTGGCTCTATCAGTTGGATAACCGACTCCTGATTTTGGTTCAGGTCAGGATCTCTCAGTTCCTGAGATCCAGCCCCACATCAAGCTCTGAACTGGCAGTACCCAGCCGGCTTGGTATTCTCACCTTCCCTCTCCCTGACCCTCTCCCACTTATGCACGTGCACACACTCTCTCAAAATAAACACTGAGAATATATTTAAAATAAAATGCTTGGGGCACCTGGGTGGCTCAGTCAGTTAAGTGTCCGACTTCAGCTCAGGTCATGGTCTTGGGGTTTGTGAGTCTGAGCCCCGTGTTGGACTCTGTGCTGACAGCTCAGAGCCTGGAGCCTGCTTCAGATTCTGTGTCTCCCTCCCTCTCTCTCTGCCCCTCCCCTGCTCACATTGTCTCTCAAAAAGAAACATAAAAAAATTTTCTTAATGTATGCAAAAATGAAAAATCAGTGTAAGTAAAAACAAAATGTAATAAACTCAACCATCTGGTATAAATTTATGTTACAGAGAATTAACCCAAATGTAACCAGAAGCTTAAGTAGAAAGGCATTTTTCCCCCCAAAATACTAACTTTACTTACAAATAGTTACAATGAGATGACCTGGGTTTACAAACGGGTATTTTTCAGACAACAGAAATAGACTCTTTTAAGAGCCACAGTCGTATTTTAAAAAACCACCTCTGGGGCACCTGGGTGCTCAGTTAGCTAAGAAACTTGTTTGGCTCAGTTTAAGACCTGATGATTGGCTGGAGTCCACCCGGAATCGCGCTCCGCTCTCTCACTGCAGAGCCCGCTTAGGATCCTCTCCCTCTCTCTCTCTCTCTCTCTCTCTCTCTCTCTCTCTCTCTCTCTCTCAAAAATAAACAAATGAGTTAAGAAAAAACTTTGATGAAACCTTTATAAAAATGCTGTCAACTTCACTGGGCTCTTAGATAACTGCTGTCTCAGGAGTCTCCATCACTGTGCTGAAACAGCACAAAGGCCCCTCGGCCACAACAAGGCAGGTACGAGGAACGACTCTCCAGCACGAAATAACTTAAAGTCGCCCAGCTTTTTTGCATCTGTAAACACAACAGACATCACACGAGTTGTTACAATTACCTCTCCCTCCCTCGGTACCAGACACCAACTCTTTCCACTGAAAACGTTTTCTGAAGAATTGCGGTTTCGGTGTTAATCCGGTCAAGAGCGCTCAGAGGTCATCAAGGACTCTAAAAACCCCTCCGCCCTCCTCTGGAAATCAGACCCCTAAACGTTCGGCCACGTAATTGCCCAACGCCCAACCTCTGGCCGCAAACTCCCGCCTCCTCCGTCACGAACACGGTCTTCCACAATCCGTGCGGGCCGACCGACCACAACCAGCGCTCGGCCCGACGCCCCCCGCCCCTCCAGCCAGCGCCCCACGACCTCGGCGGCCGGAAGCAAACCCTCCATCCGCCCGCGGCACGAGAGCCTCCCACCCCCAGCTCCGCCTGTCTCCCCCGCCCACCTGTGACCCCACAATCGACACCTGCGGACAGGTCCGACCTGCCCGTCAGCGCCCAGCAGGGCAGGGGCACAAGGGACACACAAGCCAGCCGCAGCTGGGCAGCCCCGGCGCCGGCTGTTTAGAGCGCGTTTCACAAAAACGGGACCCTGAAGCACTTACCGGCTTCCCCTCAGAGAGAAAACTTCCAAAGCCACCACGCAAAAGCCCTCGGAAGTCTGTTCTTGGGCGGCAGCCGTCACCCGGGTCTTCTCGGGGACAAAACCAGTAAACCTGCCGCGGAGGAGCTCGGCGGACCCGAGTCCGCCCCGCCCGCCCGCCCCGCCGCGGGCCTTCCCGGACGCGGCTGCAGGGGTGGCTGGAACCACCGAGAGGCCTCAGCTGGAGTCAAAAATTTGCGGGGGGGGGGGGCGCGTTTCCCCCCAAAGGCATAGTCGACAATCAAGTCCTTCGAGTCCTTTGATTTCACTCAACAAGAAGAAACCGCTGGGGTAGTTCACGGACTTTCTCAATAAAACCAACCGGAAGGGCGAGGGTAGACCTCCACCCAGCGAGGTCCCCAGGCCCGCGCGAACCGTCAAGAAAAGTCCAAGTACGCTCCGGAAAAGGAAACGAAGTGTTTTCAAGCCCACCACAGCTTGCGCGCCGGACACCCTAAATGAGTACGGGGGAGAAGCGGAATTTCGAAGCAGACCCCAATATACGCGGTGAGGAAAAACCCGGGTTAGCGCCGAGCCCGGTGGGAGCCCGGGGGGCCACGGAACACAGACCCAGAGGGTGCGGCCGCCGCCCCGGGGCTCCACGAAAGTCCGGAGGCGAGGGACCCGCCCCGACCTCGGCCCACACCGCCCCTCCCCCGCCCGGAGTGGGAGCGGCGGCGGGAGGGCCGCCCTGGGGAGGGGATCGGGTGGGGTTGGGGGGCGTCTGGTTAGGGGCCCGGCCCCGCGAGAAGCGTTGGGGGAGGGGCCCGGTCGGAGGGTGTCGGGGGAGGGGTCAGACCGGGTGAGGATCGTCTGGGGTGGGAACCAGCCGAACTGGCAGGTGTTCGGGGAAGACCGGTTGGGCCTGGAGGGGGAGCATCGGGGAAGGGGCCCGGCCCGGTCAGGGGGCGTCGGGGGAGGGCCGGCCGGGTCGTGGGACTCCAGAAGAGGCCGGGTCGGGGCCCGAGGGCGCGCAGGGGCGCCCTTACCGTGGTCCTGGTTGAAGCCGGCGTAGAGCAGCCCGTTGCCGTGGGGGTTACACGGCAGGAGGTTCATGGCGCCGCCGCGAAGGGTCCGCCGCTCCTCAGCGCCGCATGTCCTAAAGGAGGCCGGGCGCTGGGGTCCCGTCTGCCCGCCGGAGGCCACCGCGCCGGAAGCGAGGAGCGGACGTGCGTGCGCGCGCAGCCAGAGAGCCGCGGAGCGCCGAGCGCATCCACCTGGTCCTGGCCAGGGCTTTGAGGGAGCACCGAGAGCGTCACGTGCGAGGGGGCGGAGGCCCGTCGGGGGCGGGGCCTGAGCGGAGGGAGGTGGGCCTTTGGCTGGGGGCGGGGCCTGGGCGGCAGAGGGCTGGGCGGGTTCCGGGGTGGAGAACCTCGTACCGTTTCAGAGGAGATACAGGGCAACCCACCCAGGCGGGCTGGACGATTCAAAGAGGCACCCGCGCCCCTCCCGGGTCTCGAGCAGTCAGGGCCCACAGCCCCAAATATAGCCAGAACCCCACCCCCCAGGAATCATATAAAATAAACGTGAGACTTTTTCTTATTTTTAATTGATTGAAAAGATGAGTGGGTAAAAATAATGCATTATACGTTTTTTACGTGTATAAAAGTAAAATGTACACAAAAATTGCAAAATCGATGGAAGTGAGAAGTGGAAGTATATGGAAGTATAGACACACACCCCCATACAAACTTTCACAGAACACAGAGCCTCACCCCCAGGGACACACAGCCTCCCTGGACACACAGCTTCCCCTCCTGGGACACATGGACCCCCACAGGACACAGCCCCCCTCCCGGGACCCACCCCCATCTGAGGACACACAGCCCCCACAGGACACACATCCCTTCTTGGGACACACAGGACACACAACTCTCCATCCAGGACACAAAGCCCGACCCCTCAAGGGACAAAGTCTGGGTTTCCTGGCATAAAGCAGCTGGGCTGTGGTCCTACCCCAACATGAGTGGCTGTGGAGGCAAGAGTGGCGGCCCTAGGACCCCCTACTCAGAGAGTCCTCCGGTCACTCTCTCACCATCCCCTGTCCTGTTTTCCCCTTGCAGCTGGACAGCAGTGGTCCTGGCAGCACCCCTTCCTGGCCCTCCCCTTGTCCATCTCCCATGGGGTTGTTGACCCATCCTACAGGGCAGCAACCTTTCCTCCTGGTGGCCTTGGGGTCTGAATTTGCCCACACATGCCATGCTGGCAGAATCGAAGAACTCAGTTCCCATAAGTGGAGGCCACTCAGGCTGGTGGCCCGTGGTTTGGGGCGGGGGCCAGGATCTAATCACAAATCTGGGGCTTCTCACTGCAGCCCACAAACTCAGAAAGAACGCTGCTCTCGGAGGCTCTTGCCCTAGGGTGTCTGGGTTGTTACCTCTGCACACAGGCACCTGTGGTCACCAAAGTGGGTACTCCGGGAAGTGAGAGCCCCAGCACTTCCCTTGGTCTGGGGACCCCTCAGTTCATATTTCACTCAAATCCTGTGAAGACAGCAGTAGGCTGAAGGTCCTGGTGTAGGCGCCCCAGGATCTCAAAGCTGCCCTACCCCCCAGAATGGATTGAATCGTGATTCCCAAAGGCATGTCGACTCAAAACCTGTGATTGTCCCATTTGGAGAAAAACTCTATGCAGATGTGATTAACGATCCCAAGATGAGATCACCTGGGATTTAGGATGTGCCTTAAAGGCAAGCCTTCTTGTTGGAGCCCTCTGTGGCAGCCCTAGAGAATCAACCTGTTGGCAGCACACAAATCTTCAGGCGGAAGATGGGAGACATGGACCGAAATGAATGCTGGGACCCTCACTGACTGACTCCCCCCTCCTAAATGGGGGGAGGGCACTTCTCACCTCTGGGGCACAGACTGGGGTTTGAGCCGGGATGGAGCGCCTCGGCTCTGCATGTGTGAAAGGGAAGATTACATCTAATGTTTTAACAACTCAGGCCACAGAGGGAAATGCTTCACAGAGCCTTGGAACACTCTGCATGTCCCTGAGAGCCAGGAAGGGTCTCCACTGGGGAGAGGGTACTCTGTGAGGGGTCTGCGTCTATTATGGGTTATTAAAGGGTTAAAAAAAGGTGGAAATACTGTGCGAAGTTGGAGGTTAGCCAGCTGTGGAGAAACAAGCACGTGCCATCCGTCCACACACAAGAGACAGCTGATAGCATGGGCGCCTCCCCGCCGTGGCACAAAGCCCTTTGTGTTGAGCACGAAAAACAAGTTGCAGAAGCACACCTGTGGTGCAAAACCACTTACACAGAGCTTCAAATAGCAAACTGAGCAGCCTGCTGATTAGGGGCAAGACAGTAATCGGCCATGGTCAGGGGCATACGTGGTTGGCTGAGTCCATGTCCACACCCTGACCCTGCCACCTGCGAATATGTCACTTACGCAGCAGAAGAGATCTTGCAGGGCCTTGAGATGAGGAGGTCATTGTGGATTGTCCTGATGGGCCCTAACTGTAATCACATTTTAAGGGGACGTCGCAGGAGTGTCGATGTCCCTGTGGAGACAAGACATTGGAGTGGTGCAGCCAGGAGCCACGGAATGTTGACAGCTTCTAGAAGCTGGAAGAGCCATGGAATTGATTCTCTCCTACAGCTTCCAGAAGGAACCATCCTGGCTGATTATGGCTGGCATAGACAGCCAAACACAACAGCAATAGGAAACTATTACAACATGCAGAGGGCTTTCAAGGTAAGGTTTTTATGATGGCACCTGGGTGGCTCAGCTGGTAGAATGTGCAACTCTTGATCTTGGAGTCGTGAGTTCGAGCCCCAAGTTGGGGCTAGAGTTTACTTTAAAAATAAATGGGGGTGCCTGGGTGGCTCAGTCAGTTAAGCATCCGACTTAGGCTCAGGTCATGATCTCTCGGTTCATGAATGTGAGCCCCACATCAGGCTCTGTGCTGACAGCTCAGAGCGGGGAGTCTGCTTTGGATTCTGTGTCTCCCTCTCGCGCTGCCCCCTCCCCCACTCGTGTGTGTGCGCTCGATTTCAATCTCTCTCTGTCTCTGTCTCTCTGTCTCTCTCTCAAAGCTAAATAAACATTTGGGGCACCTGGTGGCTTAGTGTTTGAGTGGCTGACTTTGACTCAGGTCACGATCTTGCAGTTTGTGGGATCATGCCCCACGTCAGGCTCTGTGCTGACAGCTCAAAGCCTGGAGCCTGCTTCAGATTCTGTGTCTCCCCCTCTTTCTCTGCCCCTTCCCTACTCACACTCTGTCTTTCTCTCAAAAATGGATAAATAGGGGCACCTGGGTGGCCCAGTTGGTTGTGTCCAGCTTTGGCTCAGGTCATGATCTCATGGTTCATAAGTTCGATCCCTGCGTCAGGCTCTGTGCTGACAGCTCAGAGCCTGGATCCTGCTTCAGATTCTGTATCTCCCTCCCTCTCTGCCTCTCCCCTGCTCACACTGTCTCTGTTTTTCAAAAATAAATTTAAAAACATTTAAGAAATAAAAAATAAAAATAAACGGATAAACATTTATAAAATAATAAACATTAAACATTTTTAAAGTTATTTTGTGATATATTTTACTAATAAAATGATTAGAGATAGCCTTCAAAAAAAAAAAGCCACCACCAATCATCCCCATTTCTGAAGTGGACTATGAAGCAATGATGAAATTCCAGAGCAAGGACTCAAAGCGCACAGTACACTGATGGGATTTGAGCTTCGAGGCGCCCCCTCGCCCCCACAGAGGTAGGAAGTGAGCCTCTACCAGGCAGAGATAGTTCCTGTCTTCCCGCCACTTTAGAGGGCACGGGAAAGGGTACCAGAGACGCTGGCACGCACAGCCCGGGGACATGACACCACTCTGGCTGATGAGGGGAGGATGGATGTAGGGGCCACAGAACAGCCAGAAAGGGGCAGTGTCCAAGACAGCCAGACACCAGACAGACCATCCTGCTTGCCGATGATCATGTTAACCTTGCCCTTGTTCTGCCACCTTCTAGATGAAAATTACTGAAACAGCCTTTTCAGAATCACCACTGCTCCCTGGGAACACCCAACACAGAACAAAGGAGTTTCCTCCAATGCCGCCAATCACCGAGCACAAGTCCTGGGCTAAGTCCTCTCCAGCACCCTGTGGTGACGGTGGTGGGAGGGCTCCCTCCTTGCAGAGTCAGCACATTCCTGGTGGTCTTTGGCTCCGGACACTGCCGGCATGGCACCCGGGCAGCCTTGCGTAGGAGGGATGAAGGCTGGAGCAGCAGCTGCTGCTTTGGGGCTGAGTGGCCTTTGGGACTCTTGCTTTTTGCCTTTGTCTTCCTCTCCACAAAGAATAAGAGGCCTCCCCCAATTGTTATCATGGGAAAACAGGGAAGGAAGTAATATTACTCCCGAGTTCCAGACCAATGCAGGGAAGGGACAGTAGTATGAAAAGCCAAAACTTTGATTGTCAGGAGCCAGCCGTTTTTGTGAAGAAAAATGTGTGAGAATCCAAAGATTTGAAGAAAGTGGGCACAGGGGCGCCTGGGTGTCTCAGTCGGTTAAGTGTCCGGCTTAGGCTCAGGTCATGATCTCAGGGTTCGTGGGTTCGAGCCCCACATCGGGCTCTGTGCTGACAGCTCAGAGCCTGGATAGCCTGTCTTCAGATTCTGTGTCTCCCTCTCTCTCTCTGACCCTCCCCTGCTCATGCTGTCTGTCTGTCTGTCTCTCTCTCAAAAATAATAATTTTAAAAAACATTAATTTAAAAAAAAAGATGGAAAGAGAGAGAGCACAAACACAAATATCCTATCAAAGCAAAAGCACAGGGGCCAGACCCCAACGCCAGGTTCAGGCAGGTTGGGGAAGGAGGGTCAGAGGCGAGGGGAGGCAGGGCCAGCCCAGGATACAGCTCAGCCTCTGCACAGGGGGCTCCAGACCCTTACACCAGATAGGGGACCGCATCAGGCAGATGCCAGCCTGCTTACGCGAAGCTGCTCCACTACCAACACTGACCTGTCTGCCCACTGGTGGGCGGATGGGCCCCCAGCCACCCGGCCCTGAGACTCTGCTCAGCTTCTCCCCATTACTCTGGCCAACTGCTTTCAGCAGCTCGGCACGGTGAGAACACTTTCAGAAGAGGCTGGGACTTGGGGAGAAAGTAAGACCCCGAGAACACATACCTTGCTGGGGCAGAGGGGGACGGACTGAGCACAGGGGCCCAGCCCGCTGGACCCCTGCCCTCCTGGCTGGGGCCCCCTGCACCTGACCCTATGGCAGCCGGACGACCTCCCCGGCTCCCCTAGTGCAGGCAGCTTCAGTGCCGCTTCTTGAATCCACACCTGTTTAATGAAGTGGTCCTCCAGCAAAGGACGCATCTCCATCTGTTTCCTCGGCCAGTGTTATCAGGCCTGTAATTGACATTTTTTTTTTCACATTCAGTATTTGCCTGGGTAGTTCTTCACCAAAGTCGTGAGTCCCTGTCTAGGAAGTTAGGCTGCGTTGTGATAATTTTCACAAGGCAATTGAAGACATGATTGTATGTAATATATTTTGAATCTAGATACTAAAAAGAGAATTACAAACATCTGGGGCATATTTGACATTCCTGCTTACACTTTGGGTGGATTTTGTCAGCAATGGGGCCATGGGAGAAAATGACAATATTTGGGAGCAGTTTTTCTAGGGTTCAGTTTATATTTGATTATATTTTTGGCATATTCCCACCAAAACATGCATGCTTTACTTAATGGTACATTCTATATCTCAGTTTATTTGTTTCTCCTTCATAGAAATGCCACTTTGATTTGATCCAGCACTTTCGCTGTGAAGTGTCGCTTGTGTGCGTGTCCTGGGGCCGCCATAATGCGGTGCGCCACGACAGTGAGGCGGGGGGCGGGGGGCTTCACTCAGCAGAGATTTGCCCTCCATCAGTTCTGGGGCAAGGCCGAGACCCAGGTGTGGGCGCCCCTGCAGGGGCTCCGGGGCTCCTTCCTGCCTCTGCCAGCTTCTGGGAGCTCCCGGTGTCCTTTGTCCTCCTGGGCAGCGAAACCCCTTGGAAGAGCTTGGGGTCACAGAGGCTTTGGGACCTTGGTTATATTTCTTCTAGAACATCTGTGGTAATCCTAAGGAGTGCTTCGATTAAATGGAAGGGAAAAGAGTCCTGTTTGGTCTGGTGTGACCCTGCCACCAGGGGACACATTCCAGCGTCCCACCGCCTTCCGCTGCCTCAGGGACACGCACCTTTGGTTCTCAAGAAGCCTCCTCTTCAAAGGGGAGACGGGCTTCATTCAGCTTGGATCTCTTACATCCCTCCTGGCAGCCAGCGTGGGGAGGAGACGCCCCACCTCGGCCATGACAGCCTGGGTCCCCGGCCATCCCTGTGCTCCTGGTCAGTGGGTCAGCCCTTCCCTCTCCACCCACTGCCCGGCAGAGAGAAGGTGCTGTGGCCCCAGCAGGACGTCCTCCCCGGCAGCCCCTGCGGGTTTACCTGCTGTCCACTAGCCCCCTCCCCTGTGGACATGTGTCCTGTTGTGCTCTGGGGGCTGCATGACCCCCAGCCTGGCTCTTGGCTTTCAGTGACCAGCAATGGCCAGGCTCACTTCTCCTCTCGGGACCTCAGTTGCATCTCCAAATAGAGATGTTGCTTCCAATTCTAGGGTCCCTAAATTTCTGAACATCTGTAAATCATTAACAGAAATTGAGAACACCTGGGTGTTTTCTCATTTCTAGTTACTTTTTTAAAATTCCTCATTGTGGGGCACCTGGGTGGCTCAGTGGGTTAAGAATCTGACTCCTGATTTCAGCTCAGGTTATGATCTCATGGTTTTGAGAGTTTAAGCCCCGTGTCAGGCTGAGCAGTGTGGAGCCTCTTGGGATTTTCTCTCCTTCTCTCTCTGCTCCTCCCCCACTCACACTCTAAATAAATATATCAACTTAACAAAAGAATTTTTTTTACAATAAAAAAATAAAAATCCCTCATTGTGGAATGCCTGGTGGCTGAGTAGGTTAATTGTCCAACGCTTGATCTTGGTTCAGGTCATGATCTCACAGGTTCGTGAGTTTGAGCCCCACATGGGTCTGTGGGCTGATGGTGCAGAGCATGCTTAGGGATGGGCCTTTTCTTCTCTCTGCCCCTCCCCTGCTTGTGTACGCTCTCTCTAAATAAGTAAATAAATAAGCTTAAAATTAAAAAATGTAAATATCTTTATCTAAAAAAAATAAGTAAAAATAAAATAAAATAGGGATGCCTAGGTGGCTCAGTTAAGCGTCTAACTCTAACTTTCAGCTCAGATCATGATATCATAGTTTCACGAGTTCAAGCCCCACAGCAGGCTCTGTGCTGATTGTGCAGGGCCTGCGCGGGATTCTCTATCTCCCTCCCTCTCTCCTCCTCCCCCACTGCACTCTGTCTCTCTTAAAATAAATAAACTTAAAAAATAAAATAAAATAAAAGATAAAAATTCCTCATTGTAACCTCCAGTAGCCGCAGAGAGATGTGAAGCAGGTACAGCCCAGGAAGGCCACACCCTGCCCGGGGCCTTTGCACGGTCCACATGTCCTATATGTGTCACTTGTGATCAGTGATTAGGACCTCATCTGTGGCGGTGTGGGGGGGGCAGACGACGTCTCAGAGGGATTCAAGAGCACCTCTCTACTTTTACCAGACAGGCACACACGTGAGGGCCTCTCCTTAATACTTTCCACTTTTTTTTAGAGAGAGAGCACAGCCGGGGCGGCACAGAGTGAGACTCCCAGGCAGGCTCCATGCTCGGTACAGAGGCCATGACCCTGGGATCACGGCCTGAGTCAAAATCAAGAGTCGGACACTTAGCCCACTGGGCCACGCAGGTGCCTGAGACGTCCCACTTCCTGCGTCTGCATGTCCTTCCAGGGAGAGGAAGCTTCTCCAACACGTGCCACAGCCTAGGAGCAGAGCCTTGCTGCCGGTGCCCCGTCTGGGCACCAACTTCTGGGGACAAAGCAAACGGAATAAGGGCTACATGAACACACAAAATTAGAAAGAACCAGCTGACAATCCTACCAAGAAACGAGTATACATTTAATGTGAAGAAACATTTCCTTAAATAATAGTGTCCGCGTCATTCCTTTCCGAAACGGCTCTGCGGGACGCGTTCCTTCCCGACCTGGGTCTGTTGTAACTATGTCGTGGCTCCGGCACAACTAGAGACATCTTTGGCATTTTCTTCCCTTAGCTTCGTAACTTGTGGAACATCTTGTACAAAAAAATGTAGATTTACAGAAAAATATGCATATAAATCACTTATTAATCCCAAAACATGGTAAATCACATAGCAAAAATGTTACCAAATCCGGGTCGGACCGAGCTGGACGGCGCGGACGTGCACACTCATTCTCCACCTCGCGCCTCGACTCGC
>NC_043716.1:58342936-58365112 GCF_006229205.1 Suricata suricatta | reverse complement strand
GTGCTGGTGCCGGGGCCCCAGGCGGCCGGGAGGCCCCCCTGCACGGGCCGCGCCCCTCAGGAGACCTTGCAGCTGCTGCGGGGGCAGCGCCGTGGCGGGCTCTGCGGGGGGCGGGCGGCCCTGGCCTTGCGCAGGCTGCTCCTCTTGTGGGTGGAGCTGGCGGTGAGCGAGTAGGAGCGGCCATGCATCATCCGGGCATTCAGGCCGCTGGCCATCGAGAAGGACTTGAGGTGGCTCCTCAAGGCCATGGGCAGCGGGAGCTTGTCGACCAGGTGCACGGGCGTGCAGGACACCACAGCTCGGCAGCAGAGGTCCTGCAGGGTCAGCACTTGGGAGAGGAGAGGAAAGGAAACCGGGTTCAGCGATGACAGAGATGGACCCCCGTTCCCCCCCGGCCCCGGGGATGTTGGGGCTGAAGGACCACTCGGCCCACACCCAGCACTGGGCAGGGCCAGAGACTGGTGGTCACACTTTAGTGACCTTGGACTGGAGCCCCGGCCCTCTTTCCCTCCAGGTCCAAGAGGTGGGCAGACCTAGGGGGAGACGATGGCACTCATACCACCCCGGTTTGGTGTGAGAGACCACGGGCGTCAGGGATGACCTCCTTCCTGACGGCACAGCTGAGCTTAGCAGGACGTGTGACCAGGTGTACAAGGAAGGACATGGTCAAGAGAGCGCCTGAGGAGCCAATGCTGTGCCTCAGTATCGTCTACACCGCCCCTCATGTGAGTGGGGCTCTCTGCCCGGTGGGACGGTGCTCTTGGGGACCTGCTGAGGAGGGGCATTCCCAGGGGGCCCCCACCCCCACCGTAGTCCCCGAAGGGGAAGGCCCAGGGTTGCTCAACAAATGGCTCTTTCTGCTCAGTGGTTCTTAACCGGGGGTGGCTTTGACTCCCTGGCACGCTTGCGGTTTCCACAGCTGGGGGGTGGAGGGCAGGGGGCACAGAGCATGGAGCACCCCCCAGAGCACACAGCCCCACCCGACTAGCAGCAGTGCCAAGGGGGAGAATCCCCAATTCAGAAGATTCGTAGTTTGCTCAGTTGACCCTATGCCGCCCAATTCAAGGACTACAGATTTTGTGTTTTTGTCTTTAACAGTAATACATGCACGGGGTACTCAGCAGAAAGCTGTGACGGAGATCCGTCACAACAAAGTAGATGAAAAAGAGCCTTGGGACACCTGGAGGCACGGTCAAGCGTCGGACTCTTGATCTCCGCTCAGGTCATGATCTCACGGATTGTGGGATCGGGCCCCGCACTGGGCTCTGCACTGATAGCTCCGAGCCTGCTTGGGATTCTCTCTCTCCTTCTTTCTGCCCCTTCCCCGCTTGTGCTGTGCACACTCTCTGTCTCTCTCGCTCTCTCTCAAAATAAATAAACTAAAAAAATGTAAAAAAAAAAAAAGCACTTTGGACGTATCAGCACTGAAGAATCTGAATAGTATTCCAATTTCAGCCACGTGGTGTTGACAACACTACGCACTTCTGTCTCAAGCTCCCCTCTTTGCAAACAGGATGACTTGAAAGCAGATCATTCCTTTTTTTGTTTTTTTTTTTATTTTTTTAAATGTTTTATTTATTTTTGATACAGAGAGAGACAGAGAGGGGGGGGAGGGGCAGAGAGAGAAGGAGACACAGAACCGGAAGCAGGCTCCAGGCCCTGAGCTAGCTGTCAGCACAGAGCCCGACGCGGGGCTCGAACCCACAAATGTGAGATCTGACCTGAGCCGAAGTCAGAGGCTTAACCGACTGAGCCACCCAGGTGCCCCGAAAGCAGATCATTCCTAAGGTGAAATGCTCTTCCCCAAACCACCAGGGGTGGGGGCAGGGCAGAGAGGGGGAGTGTGCGTGCAGTCTGGAGTCTGAGCGTCGGCAAACACGGTCCTCAGGTGCTGCGTCTCTGCAGCCTCGGGGGCTCTGCTCCACCTGCAGAGGTGCCGGCCGCTCGTCACACACGCTCGTGGCCACAAAATGCCTTCACCTCTGCCCACACACTTCAGAAATGCCTCTTGTGAACTTTCTGTCAAAACTGTTCATGGTGATTTCTCTCAAAATAACTGCATTTACTCCCCAGGAATGGACATGGCGGCTTGAGGCGGGCCCTGGGAGGCGGGCCCGGGGCAGGGGGCCGGGGGCCTGGGGCCGGAGGACGGCCTAGTAGGGGGCCTACCCTTGCTCGGCTTCCAGAGCCGGTCCACCCCGTGCCGCAACAGCGCAGTCCTGGCCAGCTCCGTGAAAGACTCGGTGATGTTGAAGTCACACAGAGGGCTGACCTCGAAGAAGGTGACGCCCAGGCGCTCCGCGTAGGCCTGGGCCTGCTCCGTGGGAACCTGTCGCTTGAAGGCCAGATGCAGGCGATTCCCCACCAGGATTTTAGGAACACCAGGGGCATGCTGAGGGGGAGAGAAAGGCAAGGAACAGGGGTCACTTGTGCAAACCTTTGTTGCTGGCATGACTGGTGTGCAAGGTGAATGACCTCCTCCCAAAATTCATGTCCACCCAGAATCTCAGAATGTGTCCTTGTTGGAAAAGGGTGTTTGCAGATGTAATTAGTTAAGACGAGGTCACTGGGATGGGCCGAGAGGACCCAGGACACACAGGGAAAAAGCCACATGGTGGCAGAGTCATGGGACCACAGGGCAGGGGTGTCGGCAGCCACCCGGAGCTGGAAGAGGGAGGAAGCATCCTCCTCTGGAGGCTACAGCGGGGAGCTCGGCCCCAGTGACACTGGAGTTTGGAGTCCTGGCCTCCACAACGTGGGAGAACACATTTCTGTTGTTTATGACAATGTGCTTCAGCAGCTGCGGAAAACTAGCACCACGAGCATGGGACTGGCCAGCCCGCCTCCACGTTGGCAGTTGGCCGGGTCAATGCCCCAGCAGGCAGCACTCCGCCCGGCTCCTGGGCGTGGTGGGGCTCCAGGCCAGGGCCTGGCCCTGTCCTCGGAGGGGACTCAGCGTCCGTGCGGCCGCAGCCTCCAGCCCTGGCCCTCGGGCCTGCTCGGATGGTGCTCAGGCACAGCCTTCGTACCTCATCTATCTCCTTAATCCACCGGTCGATGCCATCAAAGGACCAGCGGTTCGCGATGTCGTAGACCAGGATCACACCCTGCGGGGAGAGGCACCAGGCTTACCGTACAGGACAGAGGTGGGCGCGGATCTGGGCCACGCTGGCCAGTGTGCAGGTGACTCATCACAGGCTCACAGCCAGCAAAATGACCACTTTACTAATTTTAACAGAAAACACAGTCTTTTTATTTATCTACGAAATGCAGTAGTTAATATTTATTTATAATGATGTTTCATGAACTCATTAATACACTCAAATGTCAAGGTGAGTTGGGGACGAGCACTCAAGTCCCCACATCCACACGCTGCTCCAGGTACTCGGAGCGTGGTGGGGCTGCAGGGAGCACCACCTTCCCAGGGGCAGAGCCCACCCACCTGGACAGAGCGGTCTCCGACACATGCATGGACACACAATCACATGAATAGAGGTGCACACGTACAGACGTGCACACTCAAAGCCCACACGCATGCGTATGTGCACACACACACAGAAACACGCCCGCGGCCACACAGAGCTCGCGTGCACACATGCGTGCACACATGACACATGCACACATACATCCCTGATGCTGATGGTTGGCAAGCCACCAAACATTCCTTGGCACACTTTCAGACTGTTTTATTTTTTTTTTTTATACTTTCAGATTCTTGCATCAATTCATATATGAGCTTAATTGCCTTATCGTCCAGGTCCATTAAAGAACATTCCGAATGTCATTGTCAGTCAGTCTGACTTCCTGGCTCAGGGGATGTTACCTGTGCGCCCCGAGAGTAGGAGCGGAATATGGTACAAAATCTTCCCTGCCCGGATGTATCCCTGGAAAAGACGTTGAAGGCCAGTGAGAAGAAATCACTGCTTCTTCCTGACAATAGGGTTTTGAAGGTGGGAGCCACAGCGAACATATTTTACAACGGTCAGTCAGTGTCCATCTCACTGCAGATACATCCCTAAGTTTATCGATACGAGGAACTGCCGCGGAGGGTGCTGAATCCTGGAACGGAGCTCCGGCGCCGCAGATCAGGGTAGAGAACAGTAACACTCCCTCAGATGGATTCCAGCAGCCTGTTCTCCTGGCAGCGGCCCTCGGGAGCAGCAGGCGCTGATTCCCTGCATCTTATATGTGACAACGCTCATCTGCGTGTGCAGTCAGCACGCCCATATCGACACGAGGGCGAGGGCGGAGGACAGGCCTCCCCAGCCAGATGTCCTTATAACAAACAGCGAGACCCAGCATGACTTTTCTCTGTTTCTGTCACCGGCAGGTGGTGAACCACCCCTGCCTTCTGAGTCCTAAATGAGGCAGCGCCACTAAGGAGAGCAGGGCCTGGGCTTCAGAACGGTCAGAGGTGCTGGCCGTGGCCAAAGACATAGGAGGAGCACCTCACGTGCTGAGAGCAAATTGGTGGAGAACTCCTGGATCAGCCCCTACAGAGTTCAGACCTGCAGATGGGGTGGCTACAAGTCTGGGGGCGAGGAGACGCAGGAGGAGAGCAACCTTGGGAGCTGAGCCGGCTCCGCATGGGGGATGGGTGGCTATCGTGAAATGAGGCTGCTCCCTGGATGCGGGGGTGCCTCAGATAGCCCAGGGGCCTGGCCAGAGCAACTGGGGGCGCGGGGACATGAAGGCATTTACTAAGCTGGGCCACTCGGATGAAAAACGGAATCAGGAGAGACGTCGAATGGGTGCTTAGGAAGAGACACGGAGCAGCCTTTGGCGTCCGGGCAAGTCAGGGCTGAGAGTGGGGCCCTGGACGGTCTCTGGGGAGGAGAAGGACGGGGCAGGATAGGCCCTGGGCCCTGCAGCTGCTCAGGCCTGTGCGGAGGGTGCATGAGAGGCACCGTCAGACCTCTGAGCACAGCAGGTAAGAGCAGGGCGCATGAGCCTCACTGACCCACAGGGGCTCAGCTCAGACACACAGGCTGCTGGCTGGCCGGGCGCGGCCTTGCCCACAACCCCAGACTTCGTGGGGTAGCGGTGGGAAGGGACAGGGTGCTAAAGGGACAATGTAGAGAGGCTCCTGGCTGGACTTGGGGGCTGACTGCTCCTGGGAAGGGGGAGTGAGGACAATAGGAGACGCTTCCAGCTCTCAGAGGGGGGGCAGCGGGGGTGAGGGCGGGAAGAGGGCCAGCAGGTGGCCAGGAAGGGATGATGCAGGGACCAGGGACAAGAGTTAGGCAAGTCACATGGGGAGGTGGGCACCCCAGGGAATGGTCAAAGCAGGAAACCCCAGTTCCCCTACCCGCACCCCACCTGAAACTAAAAGGGCAGAGGCAGGAGTTTATGACCCGAACCTCAGAGCCCAGGCTGCAGGGGGGGAGGGGGGGCACTGAGAAAGAGACCTGGGCCAGGCCTGGGAGGGGGGCCTCTTGCCTCCCATCCTCTCCACACCTGCCACAGGTCTGTCTCCACCACACTCGAGGGCCCCTCCGGGCCCTGGGGAGGCAGAGGCAGAAGCAGGTTTCAGCAAGGCCACGTCCTGGACAGACTCCCAGGAACCCAGAGAGGCAGCCGCTGGGTCTGCTCACAGGCGGCACTGGTGCGTCCTCCGTCCAGAGCATGGGAGGGCCCACTCACCAGAGCTGCAGCTTCACCCGCCGGCCGTCCAGCAGGATGGTGGTGGTCTTGTAGTCAATGCCTGTGGAAGGAGGTGGGGGCGGTGTGAGTGCTGCGGCCTCAAAGCCCTTCCTCACGGTCACTCCCCAAGGAAAGGGCACCGGCGAAGAGCGCTCTCCCGGGGAGAGAAAGGACTTCTCACCAGGGCAGATACACAGTTTTTCTGGCAGGTGGACCGGACCCCACTTTGGGTCTTGCCGGACTCATCTGGCCCCTGCCTACCAGCCCCGCTGCTGTTCCTCCCCCCCCCCCCCCCCCCCCCCCCCCCCCCCCCCTGCCCCGGGTCTCTGGGACCCTCCCTCCCCCCCATCCCCCCCCCTCCCACGGCTCTGCCTGAGCTCCACTCCCAGGCAAAACACGGAGAGCGCCTCCCCGAATTATCACACTAAGAAAAAACGTATAGCAAATGAAATGAGATAGGAAGCATTATCTCAACTATGTAAAGAGAAAACACCTGTGTGTGTGCGCACACACACGTGTGCACACGGTGTGGGACAACCGTGAGGACCAGCCCCATGTGGTCTCTGGACATTTCTGGGTGGTGGAATCTGGGTTGTTTTTTACCTTTTTTACCCCAGCCTTTCCCTATTTTCAAGTTTCTTCAATGGGCATATATTTTTTTCCCTAAAATCAGAAAGCAATAAACATTTTTTAAAAAGAGAAATAGGGGCACCCTGAGGGGCTCAGTCGGTTAAGCATCCAACTCCGGCTCAGGTCATGATCCCACGGTTCGCGGGTTTGAGCCCCACTTCGAGCTCTGTGCTCACAGCTCGGAGCCTGGAACCTGCTTCGGATTCTGTGTCTCCTCTCTCTGCCCCTCCTCACTCATGCTCTGTCTCACTCTATCTCTCAAAAAAAAAAAAAGTAAAAATAAATAAATAAATAAATAAATAAATAAATAAATAAATAAATAATAAAAAGAGAACTATTCCTCCCCATTCTCCCAGAAACCAATTTTCTCCTTCACAGAGCAGGTCGCCAGAATAGTTCCGCCAGGCCTGGGGGCGAGAAGGCCCGCTAGACCGAGCGGGGAGAGACAAGCTTCCGTAGGTACCCATGAGAGCCGGAGAGGGGTCCTCCTTCCAGAACACAGAGGCAGCACGATCCGTGATCACGAGTCCGAACTGCTTAGCAACCCCACCCCAGCAGGCGGTGTGCTGCTTGATTTACTTGGTTTTTCTACTTCTTCGGGGACCTTTCTCAAAGTGCACAAACCTAGAGAAGACCAGCTTTGAAAACGTTCTAGGATGTGGCCAGACTTCGGATGTCTTGATAAGGAAAACTGGATTAAGAGTCATAAATCTACAGGGGAAGGCGCTCTACAGGGGGACAGGCAGGAGAAAGAGGAGCCCTAGTCGGCCTGGATGAGGGGGTACAAGGCAGCCGGAGGGCAAAGTACAAGCGGCCCGCCCCCAGGGTGGGATGTGTACTTACTCTGGGGACACTCCTGGCCACCCAAACACAGGATGACAACAGAACGCAAATGGTTAAACAGATGAGACTCTCAATCAGTTTATAAAAAAAGGTATCCCATCAATAGCCTAAAGCGCAGCACGGTCTTAATGTGAATGTTTGGCTAGAGGGAAAAACCACCTGAGCTAGTCTCCAGTAATCTGTGAGTCTTTAGCATTTGAAAATCCCTTCAAAAAACTTCCTGACTGTACCTTCTCCAGCCCCGCGGAATAGGAATCGCTCTTTACAACCCCGTGCGGCTCTTTCTACCCACGAGCCCTGGCCCTGTGCTTTAAGAAAATCACCTTTTTGCACCAAAAACGTCTTCAAAACGTTTCTTGGCCAGCAGCACTGAACCCCACCATCACCTCAAAACCTCATCAGGCCTCAACCTGAGAACGTCCTGGAACAGGTGTGAAATCTTAACAGCTCTCCCCTGAAAGAAAAAGCCCAGCACCCAAAGCTCAGAGAGCAAGCTCCCCAAACGCGGTGCTGGGAAGGTCTTTCCGAGTAGCTTCGCTGTGCTCCCCGGACAGATCTGCAATGCTTCGACTTGGCTCCCCTCCCCCCACAGACAAGCCCCGAGAAAAAGAACATCAGAGTCCTAAACCCTCCTGTCTTTAGGGCAGGCTGAGGGCAACTCAGCACGCATGGCAGAGGCGACAAGAGATTTGCTTCCCATTCTGTGGACACATGCCCAAGGTTTTAGGGCAGAGTAGAGATATTCCAGAAACTGCGTAGGTCAGTAGCCTCAGGCTCTGTGAAATTACTCTCTGGAGTGACCCACCAAGGGCCTCTCCACAGCCCTGTAAAACCCCACTAAACGCTCTGGAAGGCAACTTCAAATGCCTACCTCCTCTCTTTTGCAGCCGTCAGCACTAGGCATGTGTAGTGTGAGACATACACGCGCACAATAAATAAAGAGAATACATACATATATACCTAAATAATAGAATATACGTACATACCTATATCAAATAGAATATATACATATACAATAGAATGTATGATCCCACAATAAATAAGAATGTACACATATATAATTAAACATATATAAACACAAATATATAGAGAGAAAGAGCAACTTCAAAGTTGCTTTTGGAAATATTTAATGTTTCCCTTGGAATGCTAAAGGTTTTGTACCATTTACATGAAGCAACAAACAAGTACACTTGGGAATCTACTTTTGAGCTTTGCAGGTCCGTTTCCAGACAGTGAGAAAGAGCTCTCACCGTTCACGGCCTGGAACGTATTTCCCTGTTAACCTTTAGGAGATTAACCCGCTGCATGAGTTGGGTTCGCACCTTTGATTTACAAACTGTCCTCATGTACTTATTTTTCAGGTCCACAATAAAAAAAAAGTTTTCATAAATTTAAAAGAATTCATTCCTGATGGTCTCTTTAAACACCAGGTGAGTTTTTTAAAACTGTGTTTGGTTTTTGTTTTCATCATAGATGTATGCCGTTTCAAGTGCCAAAGACTTAGTGTGGAAAATGACAGGCCCTGATTCACACCTCACCATAGTGTTCTATCACCTACCTTTTTATTTCTTTTGCTGTGTATTTCCAAATTTGTAAACATATTTGTATTCTTACACCCTGACTTTTCAGGTTTAGGCATTAATAAACTTCCCACTGTGGAAGGTGAAAATGTGGTTCTCTTGCATTGACATACTCCACATATCTCTCTCACCGCCCCCCCCGCCAGGGTAGTTATTTGCCATTTCAGCTGGATCAGTATCCAATTTTACACCAATGTGACCAAGTAAGCACTGTCTGTAGCTGGATCGTGGTATACTGTGTCTGTTCTTCACGTACAACGTTTTGTTTTTGTTGGAGTTAAAAATTGCTTAGTTTTCCCTGTGTCTACCACGAACATGTCCCTAAAATTCCCAGTTATCTAGACCTCCTCTTAGTGCTTCTAAACTTTCAGGTGTTTCACGTTCTTGGGGGCATCTTCCCAGAGCTCCATCTGGCTCCCATGCGAACTGGGAGCATGGCTGTCTTCCTGGGCCCTCCTTTCTCCTACTGCGAAATCCCACATCTCCCCCTCGGTTGGTTTACTTCCTCCTTTTCTCGTCCTGAGAAGGGTTGTGGAAGATAGTTTTTGAGACTTTGCGTGTCCGTACTGTCTGCAGTCGGCACTCACTCTTCCTTGAGACTGGGCAGGCACACAAATGAGGTAGGAAGTTATTTTCATTCACAAGTGCCCAGGTCTACCTTCCAGAGTTCCTTTTGAGAAGTCAGATGTCAAACTGATTGTTGACTCTTTGAAATGGACTTTGGTCTTTCTGCTGCTAAGGCCTGGCCCCGGCACTCTGCAGTTTCCTTGTTATGCTGACCACTCACTCAAATGCTCTTTCAATCTGGAGATGCAATCTTTAGATTCTGGGAAGGGTTCTGAAATTATTCAGTTGTTTCCTCCTGCTGGGTATTGTTACTAAGACACTGGGCCTCCTGAGCCTACTCCCTGAGTTTCTTATTGTGTCTTATTTTGCATCTCTCTTTCTCAACATTTTGGAAAATGGTCTCAATAGTATCTGTTATTCTTTCTTTGAAATTTTTATTTCTGCCATCACATTAAAAATTATTTTTTAACATTTATTTATTTTTGAGAGACACAGAGTCTGAAGCAGGCTCCAGGCTCTGAGCTGGCAGCACAGAGCCCGATGCAGGGCTTGAACTCACACGAACCACAAGATCATGACCTGAGCCGAAGTCGGATGATTAACTGACTGAGCCACCCAGGCGTCCCTGGCATCACATGTTAAATTTCCATGATCTTTGCTGTTTTTGGATTGCTCCTTTTGAGTTTCTGCTTCTGACCATGGCGGCATGGCTCCTCCTGGGTCAGTGCTCCTGCAGACAACAACTCTCAGTGATGGACAAAATATAAAAATCACTGATCCCAAAGCACTGGAGGGTGACCAGCTGCGTGCACAATGGAGGGGCTCTCCACCACTTCTTCCGCTTCCATCACACCTTGCGGCAATCACATTCACACGATTGGGGGCTGCCTGGGGCCAGCCTCCACACGGAGTGGGAGACCAGCTGGGAAGTAAGCCAGCACAGACGGAAGCACAGACGGGGAGAAGGCAGTAGAGAATCCTGACAGGCTCAGGACGGGACCCAGCCAAGCCTGAGAGGAGGCCTGTCCCTTAACTCGTCAGTCACATGACCCTGTAAACTCCTTTCTGTTTGAGCTGCTTGGAGCTGACTTTTTTATTTCCATCCATGTCCAGTCCGGGGACACCTAGGTGCCTCAGGCAGTTAAGCGTACAATGACTCTGGGTTTCAGGTCAGGTCATGATCCCACAGTTTGTGGGTTCAAGTCCCACATCAGGCTCTGTGCTGACAGCACGGAGCCTGTTTGGGGTTCTTTCTCTCTCCTCCTCTCTCTGTTCACACTCTCACTTTCTCAAAGTAACTAAATAAACATTTTTTTAGGGGGGCTTGGGTGACTCAGTTGGTTGAGCGTCCGACTTCGGCCCAGGTCATCATCTCACAGTTTGTGGGTTCAAGCCCCGCATTGGGCTCTGTGCTGGCAGCTCAGAGCCTGGAGCCTGCTTCCGATTCTTTGTGTCCCTCTCTCTCTGCCCCTCCCCTGCTCATGCTCTGTCTCTCTCTGTCTCTCAAAAATAAATAAATGTTTAAAAAAAAACCCACAACATTTTAAAAAAATGTCTAGTCTGTTGGGAAACCCACAAAGCACAGAGTCTGGAAAAAGGAACAGAGAGGGGCGCCTGGGTGGCTCAATCAGCTAAGCCTCCGACTTCGGCTCAGGTCAGATCTCACGTTCATGGGTTCGAGCCCCGAGTCAGGCTCTGTGCTAACAGCTCAGAGCCTGGAGCCTGCTTCGGGTTCTGTATCTCCTTCTCTCTGCCCCTCCCCCTCACATGCTGTCTCTCTCTGTATCAAAAGTAAATAAAACATTTTTTAAAAAATTAAAAAAAAAAAGAAAGGAACAGAGAATGTCTGACCTACAAATCCTGGAAAAAGCTGCAAAAGATACAGTTTTACATCTTCCCCAAAACGAAGTACAAAGACCTGTGTCTCAGAATTTCACTAACAGTAAATAGCACTTACAAGGGACTCTGGCTCCACAGTGGTGATTTAATCATCAGCCCTCAGGCCCGAAATGACTGTGCAGGTGGTGGTTCGCATTAGAACAGCCCTGCTGAATTAGCCGACTCCTGAGCCCCGGGACCCCGGGACAGCCCGGCGGTCTCCACCAGCGCCTGGACCTCCCCCTTGGCGGGCACCTCTGCTCTGCTGTGCGCCCACTCCCTCTGCCCCTGTGAGTGGCTTCAGGACAGGGCGGAGCCAGCTGGCATGGGCCAGAGATAAAGCTTGAAAAAGTGCTGCTTCCCTATGTGATATGTGCCTCGGTTTCTCCAGGTGGGGAAGGTGGGAGTGGAGATGGGCCAAATCCACCGGGGGCCCCCCAGGGAGGAGGTCTGTGCGGCCTGGGATCAAATCCTGGTCCTGACAAACAGCGATTTGCTCATGCTCCCCCATGCCTCCGTTTCCCCTCCCACTTGCCCCAGCTTCTTACAGTCTGCGCTCCGACCGCCTGCGGCTCTCTTGCCCCAGCGAAGCCTTTTCCCCGCGGCACCGGGCCCTGGAAGACAACCGTCAGCACAGCTGCACCTGCTGCGGAAGAATCCCCGCCCCAAGCCTGGCCTCTTCTCCTCATAGCCCTCCTCTCTCATTCCTGCCATGTTCTCTTTCATCTCCTGTTTACGTGTCTGCTCTTTTCTTATTTATTCTATTTCCTCTTCCCTGACTGTGGTGTGCTGCCTCACACGCTGGTCCAGGAGAAGCCACCGCTTTGACACGAGTGAGGACGGACGGGGATTATTCGTGTTCGCTGCACTTCGCTGATTCTTCGAAAACTCTGTCCATCAAAATGAAAGAAAAACACACAAAAACTTCTAGAACAAAGCCTGTTGGAATGCTCGCTGAATGAGTCAGAATAACAGAGAGAAGAGATATAATTTTAGCCTTCTTAAAAAAAAAAGGAAGCATCAAATGCCAAGCCATTCACTCCACTTTTAGCTCCACATGATGAATAAATAATTTAACGGTCTATTTCAGTCCATGCACCACCTGCTTCTTTCTATTCTAGTGAGGGAGCAGGCATAAATGTGTGCCGTCACATAGAATTCTCTTCTGGTGTAAATATTGGTTAAATATCACTTACAAACATATTCATCTCTGAGTAGACGACTTTTGAGAAATGTGTCTAACATTGAGGGAAAAGATCAGAAAGCAGACCTGTGACCGCCAGGGGCTGGGGGGAGGGGCTTCCTTGGGGGGGGGGGGGAGGAAAATGTTCTGAAGCTGGAAAGTCCTGGTCGCACAAAACTGTGGATGTAGTAAATGCTACTTAATTGCTCACTTTTAAATGGTTTGTTTCGGGGGCACCTGGGTGGGCCAGTTGGTTAAGTGTCCAACTCTTGGTTTCGGCTCAGGTCATGATCTCATGGTTTGCGAGTTAAGCCCCACATCAGGTCTGCTGTCAGTGCAGAGCCTGCTTCCAACCTTCAGTCGCCCGCTCTCTGCCCCTCCCCTGTTTGCATGTGCTCTCTCTCTCTCAAAAATAAACCTTTAAAAATAACATAACATAACATAAAATAGTTTGTTTTGTATTACGTGAATTTCACCTCAAAGAAAACATATGCACGTGCATCCTTCCTGGAGGAGCACGCACGCCTCTGTGGATCAGAAGGGCCCTCCTCTGGAAGTTGCCCCACGGAACCAAGCAGTGCGAAGGGCTCTGGGTGGCGACAAGTTTGACCCACAGCCAAGGCCAGCACTGGCCCCTCAGTGGGCCTCCTTGGGTTTCTAAATGGTTCTAAAACCAAGTCACATTTGAGACAGGGATTTGATGTGTGCGCATCATGTTTGCACAGAGGTCAGTGACTCAAATTAACATGAGTGATCTCTCTGCAGATCTCCTTTTTGAAAAGTATGTTCCTGGGGCGCCTGGGTGGCTCCGTCGGTTAGACATCTGACTCTTGGTTTCGGCTCAAGTCATGAGCTCATGGTTCATGGGCTCAAGCCCTGCGTATTTCTTACATATATACATATATATATACATATATATGTATATATGTTTGTTTATTTATTTTGAGAAAGAGCGATAGCGGTGGTGGGGGACACGGGGGGGGGGGCATCACTGGGGGAGGGGCAGAGAGAGAAGGAGACACAGAATCCAAAGCAGGCTCCAGGCTCTGAGCCGTCAGCACAGAGTCCAACACGGGGCTTGAACCCATGAACCGTGAGATCATGACCTGAGCCGAAGTCGGACGCCCAACAGACTGACCCACCGGTGCCATTAAAGTACGCGGTTCTGGATGATTCAGCGCCCTTTCTGCAAAGCCCACTTTAGCCAGGGGCTGCCTACCTGGCCCCTGGGGTTCTGTGGACTTCAGGCCCCCCGATGCCTCCCAGCTGAGACACTCTGCTCACGTACATGGTCAGTCCATCCAGCCAGCGGTGTTGTATTCTAGCATGTTCCATGTCAGCCGAACCCACCCACTGAGGCTGCATGTGTCTTCAGAAGGAGCCCCAAGCTTCTGGTCTGCCTCCTGCTTCTGGAGCTGCAGGAACTGAGATGGTGTGACGTCTTCGGGGAAGGATATGCCCTCATCACCGGTCATGTTCATCCCCGGCCACGTGACCACTTCAAAGCTGGAGAGTAAACCCGGGCGCCTGTTGTACTCCAGAAGACAGTTTGGGATGAACCGTCCTGAACAGGGAGTCATCTCCACTCACCGGAAGGATGCCAGGGGCCTTATAACTAACCATGCTCTCAGGCTCTAAACGTCAGAGAGGCAAGAGGCTGGCCCCTGCTGGCAGCACTGTGGGTCACCTGCACGGCACCATGGACAGAGGGAGAGTAAGTGGGGGGCCAGCTGGGGGTGGGCTGGGCGGCTATCAACCCAGCACAATGGGGAAGCGAGCACACTGGCTTCCCGGACAAGCCCACAGGGGCGGCAGGTACCCGGGCAGACGGCGGTGGGGGGGCTCATCTCTGGGAAGGGGGCTGAGGGAAGGAGGGTGGCCAGGTGGCTCTGCAGGGGACAGAGCTGCCTCCTAGTCCTCACGGCCCATGGGCATGGCAGGTGCCAAGCCGGACACCTTTGCGACCACAGTCTCCTGTCTGCGAGAAGAGTGCGGGCCCTGTTCAGTGGGACCAGCCCTGATGCTGCTCTGGCGCAGCCGCGGCCAAGACCATGCCTAGCTGGGCCCTGAGCACCAGGGCCAGGCGGGTTGTCTCGGAGTCTGTGGCGGCCCCGGGGTCTCTCCCAGGCTTCCTCACCCAGTGGGACATCCTTTGGGTCAAGTGTGATGACCCCAAGACAGAGTCCCTGTGTCACCTGCAGTAGGACCAGGGGCCCGTTCCTGGCAGGCCCCCACCCTCCGCGGTCACCTGTCAGGGGGGAGCAGAGCCAGAGGGCACTTGGCCCCTTCGGAGACAGAGGTCAGCTGCAAGGTCCATTCCCTCCCACAATCAAACTGCACACAAAGGTTCCAGGAAGGGTTTTCTCCTGCAGCCTTCCAGGGGAGTGGGGGGGGAGCCCACACCTCCTCAATTTCAGAGTCATGAGAAGATAAATGCTCTAAGCCCCCCAGTCTGTGGTGGGTTGATACAGCAGCTCCGGGAAATGGGCATGCCATCCTGCTGTGCCCCCACACTGTGCCCCACTGCCCGCCCCGCCCAAGTCTCACGGAGAGGGTGCTCAGGGTTCCTAGCCTTGCAGGATGGACCCCTGGTCTCATGCCTCTGGCCTTCCTTCTCTCGACATCAAATAGCCATGTCACTACTTAAACCCACAGGCAGTGGTCTGCCTTCTGGAATGCGCACATCACTCTAAGCTGGAAGAAATCGATTTTATTTCCAAATGGATTTCCTTAGTCTACAAGAGAAGTTAATGTTCTACACATTTATCCATTTATTTTCCCATTAAGATACTTTTCTGCTTTCTGTGTTAGGATCTGCTAGAATTTAATACGTGTATTTACTATGCGGCTCCCGTAAATTTCTTTTTCAACCGAACAAAATGCCATTTGTGTCAGAAGTGACAATATGGGTCAAATCCATAAGCAAACACAGCTGAGTCCCGCTTGGGGTGGGCAATTGATTATTGGCCACAGGGCTACCGGGTGGCTCAGTCAGTTGAGCATCCAACTCTTGATTTTGGCTCAGGTCATGATCTCTTGGTTTGTGAGACTGAGCCTCACACTGGGCTCAGTGCTGTCAGCATGGAGTCTACTTGGGATTCTCTCGCTCATCTCTCTGACCCACCCTGTGGGCACACACACTCTCTCAAAATAAATAAATACACATTTAAAATAAAATAAAATAAATCTATAACTAGGTGTGCACCTAACCTCAGTCGGTTGACCGGAGACAAGATGGAAGAAAGTGTCGTGAACCGGAAGAAATGTGCTAAACCACAGGCACGCGTGGGCACCGGCAGGCGGGGAGCTGCAGGCAGAAGAGCAAGGTGGTTCTGAGGGCAGCATCCACAGAGGGTAAAATCCCCAGGTCCTGAGGCTGGAGCTGAGGTGCTTTGTTTACAAACGAAGAAGCAGTGACCCACTCCCAGAACCCCAAATTCTGGCACCTCTGGGAGCTGACCCCCATGCTGGCGGCATCCTGGGCCAGGGTGCAGGCCTGGGACCAGCCTCAGGAGGCGCTGCCCCCACAACCTGGAGCCGAGGCAGAGAGCGGTCCAGGTCTAGTGGGGAAACTGGTGGAGGCCCCCAAGGAGGAAAGCTGAAGAGAGGCATTTCTCTTTTTAAGTCTATTTATTTATTTAAAAAAAATTTTTTTACTGGTTTATTTTTGAGAGAGAGAGAGAGAGAGAGACAGCGTGAGCAGGGGAGGATCAGAGAGGGAGACACAGAATCTGAAGAGAGGCTCCAGGCTCCAAGCTGTCAGCATAGAGCCTGACGCAGGGCTCAGAGCCTGACACTGGGCTCGGACCCACGAACCGTTAGATCATGACCTGAGCCGAAGCCAGATGCTCAACCGACTGAGCCACCCAAGCGTCCCTATTTATTTATTTTGAGAGCAAGATGGAGAGGGCGAGAGATTGTGTATGGGGGGAGTCGGGGAGGGGCAGAGAATCCCAAGCAGGCTCCTCTGTGAGCACAGATCCCTATATGGGGTCGATACCACCAACTGTGAGATGGTGACCTGAGGGGAAATCGAGAGTCTGCTGAAGAGGCACTTGAGAAGAAGGTAGACCCGATAATGTGATCAGGAGCCTCTGTCTTGTCTGTGGGTCTGATGAAGTCTACATCGGTGATGTTTTAAGCCCAACCCCTTGGACATTGCGGCTCTTTTCAGCTTCTGCTTATACATAATCCCATCTTTGCATCCAATTAAGCTGAAGAACCCTGGGAAGAAAGGTCCAAGTAAATGTTTGAAAAAAAACCTCTTAATGGGAAGTGAGCCCATAGGCTGGAAATCTGAGCAATGGGTTCCACTGCTTCCAACACACCTGCTGCTTGCTTGGCCCCTGAAGCCCCAAGCCAGGAGTGCGCAGGTGCGGCCAGCAGGACCAAGGCAGAGCCGTGTGGCTGTCATCCTGCAGCACCCAGTGCTGGTGATGGAGGACACGGGGGGCGGGGGTCTCCGTCTAGCAGCTGACCCTCTGCACAGGAGGAACCTGGGCCAGCCAGTGGGATCTGGGCCCCTCCTTGTTCACTACCCGGAGTCAGGGTTACCTGGGTCGGGGTTAAAGGCCAGACTAAAAGGGCAGTCCCACTGCAGGGAGGAGGCACCATGGGACATGGGGAGGTGGGGCTGAAGGGTTGGCTTTTAAGGGAAAATCTGATACAAATGCAGTTTTATTATTTTCCAATACACGGAAGCCCTTATGACATAATTTGAAAAGCAGACGCATCGAAGAAATGTCCGGTGTGCCCAGGGTGGCACCTCGGGAGGCGCCAAGGTAGGCGAGGACCTCCTCCTCCAGGAACCACACCGTAAAGAACTAGGGATAAAGCACAATTCAACTCTCAGTTCAAACTGGAGAGTGATGGCTTTACAAACTGTGTTTCGCATCCTGAAGCGGTTGCCAAGGGAAACCACAGAGTAGCTATAAAATCAGCAAACCCACCGCGGCCTGCAGCGCGGCAGAAGGCGCACCTCCTGGCGGAATGTTTGTCAAAGGCAAATAGAAAGAAGAAGCCCACGACAGGATCACTAAGCAAAAACGTTTTGATGGTCTTTACAGGGAAGAAAAGCCACTTCTCTGAGTCTTTTCTGAACCAGAGGGGCCACAGAGGGGCCCAGAGCCAGCACCCCATCTACACTGCCCTCACTCATGCCGTGGGCTCTTGAGAGTTACCTTCTCTAGGCCTAAGAGTATAATTTATCACATGAGATGATTCTTCCGCCCTCTTAGCAAGGCGGTGACTACTATTAGCTGTTAGCAAAAATGAAACACAAAGAAAGATGGGATTTTCCTGCAGGCGAAAGGAAGCTGGAGAAACAGCCAGGAGAAAGTAGCCAGAAAATAGTGAGTCTCTCTGGGAAGGAAGATGGGAAGCAAGAGACTGGAGAGTTTCGTGTCAGTTTAATCTACTTCCCCCTCCCAATGTAGAAACTCAGCAATCCAAGGAAAGGTAACAAGCTGGTGCTGGAGCCAGGGGGAGACACTGTCACCAGGGAACGGAGGAAGGGCCCAGCTGTGGCCCTGACTTCATGCCCCCCACCTGGAGCCGGGCTGTCCAGGCCTTTTTCTGGCCACTTCTGCCTGGGAGAGGAGGCTGAACGAGGTACTGACCCTCCAGACCCAAAGGAGGCTCCAAGGCCAGCAGGCCCAAAAGGGAGAGGCGGGCCCTCAGCGCGCCCATGTGTATATCACACCTAGACAAGAAGTTATAAAAGGAAAGAGAAAGACACAAAGAACCCAACCTAAAAGGAAACATGTCCCAAGGAACAGGAGATTCATCCTAGTTACTTCATGCAAAAGGACAATTTAACAAAAGCATTAAGTTGGTAAAATAAGAGATTTTTTTAATGAAATAAATTTAAAGAAAACATTTTAAATGTTTATTTATTGATTTAAAGTTTATGTCTTGGGAGAGAGAGAAAATGCAAGCAGGGGAGGGGCAGAGAGAGAGAGAATCCCAAGCAGGCTCCACACCATCAGTGCAGAGCCCAACGCAGGCCTGATCTCATGAACCATGAGATCATAACCTGAGCTGAGATCATAGTGGGATGCCCAGCCCACAGAGCCACCCAGGCGCGCTCCTATTTAAAGAAAAATTTTTAAGTTTAAATTAAAATTGTGAAAGTAAGGAAAAAATTGCAGATCAAAGCATTATCACTGAAATAATAATAAAAAAAGAAACAGCTAGAAACGGTTTACTAAAGTAAAAATTACCAACAAATAGGAAAGGCTTGAGATGCTCACAGAAATTCAGAAGAACAGACAGAAAGAGCAAAGCAATTTGAAGTAAACGGATGGGGAAGGCAAGTAAACATGACCCAACATTAGGATAACGGGTCCAGCAGGCAGAAGAATGCCCCCCACAAGGGTACCCATGCTCTGATGCTCAGAATATGTGACTCTGTTAGGTTACATGGAAAGGGACATGAAGGCTCTGGAAGGAATTAGGTTTGCTAATCAGGTAACCTTAAAATACAGAGAGTATCCTGGATTATCAAATGAGCCCAGCACCATCATCGGGGGTCTTAAAAGCAGAAGAGGAAGGCAGAGTTAGGCTGGCGTGGTGCGGTGAGAGAGAGAGAGAGAGACAGAGAGAGAGAGAGAGAGAGAGAGAGGCAGCCACACTGAAGGTGAGGAAGGGACTTGGAGCCAGAGAGTGCAGAGGGTTCTAGAAGCTGGAAAAGGCAAGCCAACAGACTCAGCACTGGCACCTCCAGAAAGGACGTAGCCCCTTCTGATACCTGGACGTTAGCACAGGGACACTGAGCCCCCCAGGATTGTCAGATAAGAAATCGGTGTTTTATGCACTAAGTTTGCAGCGATTTGCTCAGCAGCCAATAGGAAACCAACACAATTGGTGTCCCTGAAGCAGAAATACCAATCAATGTAATAGGAGATGTTTTAGGGACATCAGGTAAATCACTCTGAAATTTTAAAAAAAAGTGCAAATTCAAAGAGTACACAGTGTATCAGGAGTTCAACACCAGCATTCAATGTTGAGACACTCGAACTATGAAGAAAAGCCCTCCCCCATGAGGGGGGGACGGGGCAGGGGACCCAGCTGACCTCAGCCTCCAGCACAGCACACCCAACCACAGGGCAATGGAACAATGGCTACAAACTGTGGCAGGAAAGAGAATGCAACCTGAGATCTAGTCTCATCTGAGAGAGATACTGTTGACAGACAAAGACAACAGACGTGCTCTAACAGGAAAGCTCTCGAGAAATAGGAGCCCTTCCTGGAACATGAAATTAGAGGGACAGGAAAAGAACTCACAGACACAGTGGCGGTGAAGACTCACGGTCAGCACCAAGACCTTGCGCTTCTAACTAGCACCAGGCAGCTCTGGACGCTGCAGCCCCAGTTCAGAAAACCGGCCAAAGTAAGAGCAGCGCAGGCCGCACACGCAGGTCGGGGGTGGGGCGGGGGTGGAAACACGCTGCTGAAAACGCCCTCTCCTTCCAATGCCCCAAGACCCAATGCAGAACGACTCACGTCTCTAATAATAATTAACGCGATGATACCAATTCCTTGCAATTTGGGGGAAAGTGCCTTTTTAACCTTAACCCTCTCCTTTGTGTTGAGGAAAAACCTTTCGAAGTAAGCGTTAACTAGTAGCTTTTACGAGTCCTCAGTGGGGCATGTGACAGAAAGTAATGCTGCAGAGCAGCCCGAGCCGCTGTTCAAATCCACCAGAAGCGAGTTCTATCCACATTCTTGCTTTTTGCCCCACATCACTCACCCACTGCAGAGCTCAGAACCGCAGCTGGTCCCCGCCAGGCACGCAGACTTAAAGGAGCCGCGCACTGCTACTGTGCCCCTCCATCCACTGCGCCCCAGGCCCTGGGGACCCACAGTGTAGGAAAAGGACAAAACCCTCTACCCTCCACAAGCTTAGGCCCCAGAGCTGTGCTGCCCCGCAGGGCTCTGCCACATCTGTCACTCGCCAAGTGTCCTGCTGAGCACGTGAAACGTGGCTAATATGAACCTTTAATTGTAATTCATTTTAACTACTCTAAATTTAAAATGACACATGGCTGATGGCATCACCATGGATAACACAGCTCTGGAATCAGAGGCTGAAAGTGCATTTTCACAAGGCCCTGAGGTGACTCTCACACTGGCGGCTTAAGAGTCCATGGTTCTCCAAAACCACCCTCAACTCTCCCCCACTTTCTCCCCACCCCCACCCCTGCAACCTTACAGGCCTGCCCCAGGCCACCCGAAGCCTACCTTGTGCCTACCTTTGCCCTGCATCCCCTGCCCGTTTTGCCTCAAGTCAAGTTTATCTCCTGTAAGGCCCTCTGGACCCAGGACTTCCTCCTGTGAGCTGTCTTCTCAATTCTGTCCTGCATGGTCAGGGCGGGAAGCGAACCTAGGCTGGCGTGAACATCAAGACCACTCCCTGGGCTGGCCTCCTCTATTCCCGGAGAGCCAGACTGCAAGCCCAAGACACAGAGATGGGCAAGACCCCCAGCAGCCAGGTGCGAGTTTCAAGTGTGCCTTCTGCCCCTGAAATGACAGCGGGAAGGTGACGGCAGGCACGTGCTGTCACAGCCCCCCAACCTGTGCCATCAGAGCAGCCTGCCTGGGTGAAGGCCTTGGCTCTCCCACCTCCCTGCCCAGGTTTCTGCCCACTTCACTTTGCTCTCCTCTCCCCTGCCTCGCTTTCCTGCCTAATGTCTCCCACCTTGGGGGCTGCGGGCCCTCAAACCTCAAACTTTGGGAATCCTCCTGCCCACTATCCTTAGCTCTGAGTCCTAACCTCCCCTCGGCCTGGAACCCACTCTCCGTCATTTTGCATCCTTTGCTTCGGTGCTTCCCTTCCTCGACCAGAGGGTCATTGGGTTTCTTGCACTCCTGGACCTGTTCGCCAGGGCCAGGAGCCCCTCAGACTCGCCAGGAACCCTGGAGTAGCCTTCGGACTAGTTCTCCCGCTTCCGCTCCGCTTCCACCCCACCCACGCTCAGAGCCACCACCAGGGAGCCTCCGCCCGCTGCGCTCTGATCCCACTCCCCAACCCCTCCCGCCTGTTCCATAACCCCCACGCATCCTTTCCAAACGCGCACGCACTTGCGGCCTCGCGGATCGGCCCACTCACAGCAGCCCAGCCGATCTCCTCCCCAAACCCCACTTGCGTGGTCCGCTCCCTTCCGCCTCGCAGACATCCCGGGTCGAAGGGACCCCAGCGGGCAGCCCAGCCACTAGCTCCCGCAGGGAAGCAGACCTTGATGAGGCTATGGAGGACGCGCTGTGTCCCCACGTGCGGAAACGGGGGTGTAGCCAGGGCGGCCCGAGTAGCGCGCGCCCGACTCAGGCAGAGAGGCTGGAGTTCAGCCCCGCGATCCCCAATCTCCGGCCCTTCGAGCTCCCCCCTCTCCGGTCTGCGCCCCGTCAGCCGCGCTCGCGGTCCCTGGCTCTGCGCCCCCAGTTCCACGGTGCGCTACTCTGGTGCCTGGGACCGGCTTCCCCCGCCCGCCGCGCGCTCCCCAGACCCGCTCCACTCGGTCCCCCTTGCTCCCCTGGCCTGCCGCTCGTTTCCCCGGGCCCTGCGCACTCCCGTGGCCCCGCTCCTCTAGGCTCGCTGCGGTCTCCCCCGGCCCCCCATTGTCTCTACTGGTCCCTCGTTCGCTCCGCCGCTCTGCTCCCCCCGTTCTAGCTCCGCGCTCACCCGCCGGGTGGCCGTACGGGGACTCGGCCGCGCCATCCTGCAGGCTCGCCAGGATCTCGCCTTTGCCCACGTCGCTGTCGCCCACCAGCAAGAACTTGAGCAGGAAGTCGTAGGCGCGGACCGGGCTGCCCAAGGTGCTCATCGTGCCGGCGCCGGCGCCGGCGCCCATGCCC
>NC_043716.1:58319731-58342836 GCF_006229205.1 Suricata suricatta | reverse complement strand
CCCCGTCCGCAGATCGCCGCGGGCCCGCGGCCGCCGCAGCAGACAGCGCGCAGCCCCGCCCCGCCACGCCCGCCACGCCCCGTCATTGGCGAGGCGCAGTTGCTAGGGGGGGCTGGGCGCGATCATTGGCTGGGCTGCCCGTCCATCTCTCTTTCGTCTCCGCCTCCAGGCCGACGTCCACCCGCCCCTCCTGGGTGGATGAGGTCTTCGCGGCCAAAGCTGACTGATGGGCGGGACAGGGGCAGGGCTGAGGGCAAGATTGTTACGGCCACAGCCAATGAAACCCCGAGGCGGGGTGGGGCGGAGCCAGGGGCGGAGAGGCAGGGGGCGGAGCCGGGTCTCGCACTCCCTTGGAGCCGGGAGGGCGGTGCTGGGCTCAGGAGGGGGTCCCCTGCTGCTGAGGCTTCCAGGCCCTGCTACCCACCTGGAGAAGTCGCTAGGCCGGGTCGGGGAGCCACAAAGGCGAGTTCCGTTTTCGGACGTGCGCCTGGAGGCCAAGGCCGGTCGCCTTGTGTCAAAGGCCCCTGTCCCAGGTGAGCACGGGCTCGCCGTGGTCCCCACCGCTCCTCCAGAGCCTCGCCTTTGTCTTGCAGTGCGTGAGTGCACGTGCCTATGTGCTTATTGATGTGCATCTCTGTGCCTTCTCTTGTGTGCATGTGCGCGCAAGTGTCTATGCACGTGTGTCGGTGCGTTTACAGGTGCTATGTGAGCGTGTCGGTGTGGGTGCTGGAGGACAGGACAAGGTAGGAACCCTGCAGTCCCCAGACTTCTCTCACCATCTAGGGAGTAATGGGCTCTGGGGAGAGATTGGCCTGAATTGCCCTCAAATCCTATCCCAGAACTCCCACGTAGGGATTGGCGCTGGTGGGAATCAATGCATGCCTACCCCAGGACCAATCAACTGTAGTAGGGGACTCTGGTCAGCAACCCACAGGGAAGATTTGTCATGTTTGGCAACCCTGTATCCATTCAGCTTAGAATGTATCTGAATATGCATAATCAAGGTCCCCACCTGACGACCCTCAGGGCTCCTACCTTGAGATGTGGTTGGGCCTGGCAGTGCACCCTGTGCTGGGCAGAGTGGGGTCTGCACGCACTCCTGTGCATCCCGTCTAATTGAAATGGCCTGCTTGCACACTTATCGTCTCCACACGTTGGGCTAACTATCCCCAGCCCCAGGAAAGGCACAGCAACTGAAAAATGTACTCCCTTTGCACAAGCAGCAGGTGCAGATTTCACAAACACACACAATATGGAGAAGCCCCTATCAGGGCCACTGGCAAGCAGAAGGGGCCTGTCTTCATCAGCTTGGGCTGCTATGACAAAGTGCCCTAAGCTGAGGGTGTAAACAAGCAGGTATCTACTTTGCACCATTCCGCAGGCTAGCAGTCCTGACTAAGGCGCCAGCTGTTTTGGTTCCTGGTGAGACCCTCTTCCAGCCTTGCACACAGCTGCCTTTCTACTCCCTCCTGACACAGTGGGGAGCCAGAGCAAGAGCGAGAGAGAAAGTGAGCTTACTGGTGTCTCTCTTCTAAGGGCACTAATCCCATTGCAAGGGCCCCATTCTGAATGTCTTAACTAGCTCTAAGTAGCTTCCAAGGGCCACATGCCCATGTGTTATCACATTGGGATTTAGGGCTTCAATATATGGCTTTTTGGCAGGGACATGTTCAGTCCACAACTGCGTCCATGGCAGTGAGGGGCCCTGGACCCACCCAGAGTGAGAATGAGTTCTGGAGTGTGGAGTTCTGCCCACTGGAGAGCCGGACTGGGAGGTTCGTGCCCACCTACCCCTCAGCCAGCCTTTCCCCGGTTGTTGGATGCTCTCGGGTCTAGAGCAGGGTGTGTGGACCCGCCTGAAGAGACTGCTCTGTGGTGGGCTGTTCTGTGCATTGCTGGGTGCTGACGGCCCCTATCTGTTAGATGCCAGTGTGCTCCTCACGCAGTTGTAACCCCTAAAAATGCCTCCAGCGTTGCACATGGCAGCCCCTGGCCCTAAGACTAGAACAGGCCGGTCTCCTCCTCCTCCGGAAGCTCCCATGAACACCTTCTGGCTGATTGTGACTGATCTCAGTTTCCTCCAGCTGTGACATTCAATGGTAAGTGCAGGTGAGGCGTGACTCCAGGGGAGCCCGGAGTCTTCCCACGCTGCACCTGGGGCCAGGAGCAAGGGTCCAGAGTGGTGGAGGCCAATGGTGAGAGTCCTGGGATGCCTGTGGTGCCCACGTTAACCTCATGACGACCGACCCTGACAGGTGGGGGTTGGCGGCCCTCTACACTGAGGAAAGGAGGGCCCGGAGAAACCATGAGGGCCGGAGGCCCTGACTACAGCTGGAGCTGGCCGGTACACCGACGCAGCCCTGGTTTTGTTCTGTTTTTATTTTCAAGTTGTAGTAAAATATATACACCATAAACTCTACCATTTCACCCACTTCAATATACAGTTCAGTGGCATTGTTGTGCAGTCATCTCCACTACCCATCTGTGGAGCATTTTCATTGTCCTCAAGCTGAAACTCTGTCCCTGTTAAACACTAACTCCCTCCTGAGGGGCACCTGTGTGGCTCAGTCTGTTGACCATCTGATTTGTGATTTATTTTGGCTCAGGTCATGATCCCAGGATCATGGGATCGAGGCCTGTGCTGACAGTACGGAGCCTGCTTCTCTCTCCCCCTCTCCCCACCGCTCCCCTGCTCTCTCATTCTCTCTCTAAAATAAAATAGGGGCTCCTGGGTGGCTCAGTTAGTTAAGTGACTTTGGCTCAGGTCATGATCTCACTGTTTGTAGGTTTGAACCAACCGTCTGGCACTGTGCTGACAGCTCAGAGTCTGGAGGCTTCTTCGGATTCTGTGTCTCCCTCTCTCTCTATCCCTTCCCCACCCACACTGTATCTCTCTCCCAAACTTAAACATTTAAAAATAAAACAAAATAATACTAACTTTCCATCCCCCCAACCCCTGGAAACCACTGTACTCCTTTCTGTCTGTGAACACAACTGCTCTGGGGACCTCATACAGACAGAATCACACAATATTCACTCTTTTGTGTCTGGATTATTTCACTAACATGCATTTACTGTTCACCTATGTTGTAGTAGATGTCAGAATTCCCTACCCTTTTAAAGCCAAATAATATTACATTGTATGGATGGACATCATTTTGCTTATCTATTAATCTGTTGATAGACATTTGGGTTGTTTCCATCTTTTGGCTCAGAGAATAGAGCTGCTTTGAACATTTGTGTCCAAGTGTCTCTGTGGATGTATGTTTTCGTGTCCCTTGGATATGTGTGTAGGCCTGGAATTCATGGGCCCCATAGTATCTGTTTAATGGTGGAACTTCCAGTCACCTGTTACCTGTTTGGCCCCTGAGGCGCAGAGCTCATGGCACACAGTTGGTGTGTGTGCGGCACTGTGCAGCGGCCTCTGGCCTAGAGCACCATCGAGGGGTCCTTCTCTACGGAGTGTGGGGGAGATAAGGAATATCTGCCACTTCTGGATGATATGCAACCAATCTCTCTACATAATGTGAAAATTTTATCCCATTTGACTGTAGAAAAGCATTTCTTAGGTTTCCTTCTCTGATGCTCAAATAAAAATAGACTGAAGAACTAAAAAGGGGCTGACCATATTTTCTCCAGAGCCAGGCACTTGCACACACCAATTAACTCTCGTTATTTCTCTCCCCTGCTGACAAGAAGTAAACAGCAACTAACAGCTGAGCGCAGTTTCACACTGGGTGCATGTTGCTGATGACTCACCAAGAATTCACAACCAAGGTGCCAGTTGTTCTTCCGACATAGAAAACTATTTTAGGCAAAACTGTAGCTTCATGGATGCCCCAGAAAGCACGAGAGTCGCTAGACAGAATCTTTAATGGAGGTTTCCTGTCTGACATTTGCTCCACTAAGGCCCCGCCCTCTGCCCCGCCCCCGCTGCTCCGCCCACCCCACCCCCTCGGTCTCCTCCACCGGCCCACTCAGACACCGCCCACCCGCCCAAGCCCCGCCTTCTCCCCCGCCCACCTACTGCCAAATGGCCCCGCCCCCAAGTCTTGTCCACTCCGCCCCCGCCCCTGCTGTCCTGCCCAGATCCCCGCTCACTGTCTTTCCCACCCGCTTTCCCGCTCACTGCTCCTCCGAGGCCCCGCCCGAGGCCCCGCCCACCCAGGGCTGCTCTCAGGCTCTGCCCCGCCCAGGTCCTACAGGTCCCACCCACCCATTGCTCCGCCCAGACGCTCACCTGCCCCCCCCTTCTGTCCCGCCCAGATCCCGCCCGCCCACCTCTCGGCTACCTAAAGCCGGGGAGGGACTTGGGGTGGGAAGGCCCCGGGCTAGTCCGAAGCGCTCCGGGCCGAAGGCTGGAGCCCCGCAATCCTCCGTTCTCCGCCGCCCTGACGCGCGCAGTCCCCCACCCCGCCCGACCCCTGCCTGCCCGGGCGGGAGGGTCCCTGCGACTGGGGTCGGATGAGGAGCCTGCAGGAGGGGCTGCGTGGCAGGGCAGCCACCTGTCAGAGGCTGGCGGTGGTCTTCCCCGGGAATGCTCCGGCAGGACCGCGGAGAAGTCGGGCGGCGGGACCCCCCACACGACCGGCACGACCTTGAGGACCCGCGAGGGGGTTGTGAGAGCCGCCCCCATTCTTGGGAAGTTGGCTGGGGCGGACGCATCCGCAGACCCACCTGGGGAGTGCGGTGACCTTGCTTTTTGCACATTGAGGTCACAGGGAGTCAGAGATTTGCCTAAGGCGGGATCCTCGCTCCATTGTTTCCCACTTTGACCTTGGTCAAGCACCCTACTTGGGCAAGCACCCTACTCCCTGGGCCCCATTTCTTAAGGGAGAAGGGTTCCTTGTGCGAAGTCCAGGAGTAGCACATGTTACAAGTGTTGAGGAAGCTGCTGGTACACAGTAAGTGCTCAGTTATGCCATCTGTTGATGTCCCTGTGGAGGACCTAGGGAGCCTCCACTGGGTGCCCTTCACCCTTCCATGCACCCTTGGGCTAACCGCGATTTGTCCCCTCCTTTCAGTGTCATTAGTGCATTACAGGCTGTCGAAGTCAGAGGTGAGGCACATGTAGGCTGTGCAACAGGAATGGGCCTGGGTCTTGCCATCAGGGTGGGGAGAGCTGGGTCGAGGTACCAGTGCGCACACACACACACACACACACACACACTCGTATGCAAGCACAAGGCAGGCCACGGACAGAGAATCAGACAGGAAAGAGGAGGCTGGAGCTGTCCTCAGCAGGATGGCCTCAGGACACGGGGGAGCAAACCCTGCTGCAGAGAGGAAGAGGTCCATGGAGGGCAGACCTGAGAGGGGCAACAGCAGATTGCTGAAAAGCAGGAGTTCCGCTCAAAGGCTGCAGAATATCTAGGCATGACATCATCTGGTTTCCAGAGCTAGAGCCCCGTCTTCCTCCATGGAACCAATGAGGAGCGGTTTCTCGTGGATGACTAAACACACATGATTGGTCCTGTATCTAATACATAATTAATATCCCTGCTTCAAATAATCAACACAGATTTATAAAGATTGGCTAAAACAATGCCTGATGAACTTTAGATCTTTCCATTTGGTTCAGGAAAATTAGACCTGGCAGAAATCCTGAGCCGGAGAGAACATCCGTAACGGCAGGTACAGTCTGCAAAATCTCGTGTGGATGAAACTGGTATTGATGTGGGAACAAAGGCAAATGAAAAATTAAAATTCCTTACAACTTGCAGCCCATTGACAAGTCCTTGAGACAGGCAGAGTGACCTTCCTCAAGGAGCTCAGCTGCCTGGGGGCTGACACCTTGCTAGGGGCAAAAGAGAACCTTAGCCTGACTACCCCCCCCCCCCCAGACCGCCAGGATCCTGTAAGTCTCCTTCACCATGTAAACATCCCTTTGGAAACTTCCTTTATCTCCATCCCCAAGACATGTGTCAGTGATCATCCTCCAGACATATGGGCCCCAGACATACATCTGTAGGGTCTCATGCTGAGGTTTAATTCGAGAGTAATAAATGACCTTTTCCTAATAGCAGCGAGCCCCTCATGGTCCTGGAAACCATGCTTCCAAAACACCTTAGAGACTTACGCTGTCCCTGACGCCCTCCCAACCTGACGGCGTGCAGCAGTCACCCGCCACAACCCCAGTGCAGCTCTTCCTGCCCACAGGCCCCGACCCTGTGCTTTACCAAAGCCACCTATTAGCACTGAAGGTGTCTCAAGAAATCTTTCTTTGCTGTGGCTCTGAATTCCAATAATTCAAACCACACCAGTATGACAAAAATAACTTCATTCAAATGAAAGTTGAGAAACAATTTATAAACCTTCTCAGAGAGGTCAGGAATTAACTTGGTGTGGTAAAGTCCATTCTAGCCTACCTTACTTAGTGGTGGCATAGTTCTCATGGAAACCTGTGCTCCTGCCACAGAGGGCAAGTGCAGGGACCGTGGAGATGGGCTGTCGCTAGCCTCTCATACAGGACAATAATGGATGTGATTCACAGACCACTGGCCTTCAGAATATACATATTTTTTCAAATGGCCTTCAGAATAATTTTAATTCTCCTCACTCTCCCCTGAAGTTTTAATTATTTTATTTACTATCATTTACAGATTTTTATGTGCTTATTTTTGCTTTTCAAAATTGTGAAATGCAATGTAGGGGCACCTGGGTGGCTCAGTCGGGTGAGTGTCCAACTTTGCCTAAGGTCATGATCTCACGGTTCCTAGGTTTGAGCCTCACACAGGCATCTGTGCTGACAGCTCAGAGCCTGCTTCAGATCTTCTGTCACCCTGTCTCTGTGTACCACCCCCACTTGTGCTCCCACGAGGCAGGGCAGTGACTGAAGTGCACCCCCTTGGCACTGTGTGGGGTCAGGGAAAGCTCAGAGCCCCAGGAGCTGGTGCCTGAGGACCTCAGGCTGGCGTGCCTGGCGTCTGGGAGACCTGCAGGCGCACAGTCAGGCGCCAACAGCATGCGCTTCGGCCAGCGTATACTGACCTCCAGGGAAACCAGGGGTTAGACACGGGACTGTGCCCACCCCTCCCACACCCACGTGTGGAAGCCCTAACGGCCATGTGGCTGTGTTTGGACATAGGTAGGTAATAAAGGTTAAATAAGGTCGCAGGGCGAGGTCCTAATCCAATAGACACCAGAGCTCACTCCCCATAGTCCAGAGAAAAGAGGCTGCGGGAAGACAAAGTGAGGACTTCGTGCTGAGAAGACTAGTCTTACCAGAAACCAACCCTGAAGACAACTTGATCTTGGGCTTCGGGGCCCCCAGAGCTGTAAGAAAATAAGTTTCTATTGTTTCCATTCTCCAGTCTACGGCATTTTTAAATGGCATCCCTAGAAAACTAATAAAACCACTGGCTGGATCTCAGCTCAGGTGTTGATCTCAGGGTTGTGAGTTCAAGCCTGGTGTGGTGCTACTTAAAAAACAAAGGGATTCTAGTTCTTTGTGAATTGTATGTATTGAAAAATGTCTTTTCCCACTCAGTTGTTTGTCTTTTCATTATCTTTAAGATATCTTTTGGTGAGGGGCACCTGTGTGGCTTAGCCAGTTAAGCGGCCGACTTCGGCTCAGGTCATGATCTCATGGTGTGTGGGTTCGAGTCCCGTGTCAGGTTCTGTGCTGACAGCTCAGAGCCTGGAGCCTGCTTCAGATTCTGTGTCTCCCTCTCTCTGCCCCTCCCCTACTCATGCTCTGTTTCTGTCTCAATAATAAACGTCAAAAAAGATATCTTTTGGTGAAAAGAAAATCTTCATTTTACTTTTAAATTTTTCTTATTTTAGAGAGAGAGCAGGGGAGAGGGGCAGAGGGAGAAGGAGAGAGAGAGAGAGAGAGAGAGAGAGAGAATCTCAAGCAGGGTCCATGCTCAGCCTGGAGCCAGACATGGGGCTCGAACTCACAAGTGTGGGATCACTAGCGGAGCCAAAATCAAGAGTTGGACGTTCAACCGACTGAGCCACCCAGGCATCCTTAAGTCTTTATTTTAATGGCTTTAATGTAGTTTATGGCTAAAGCTTTACGTCTTAAGATGCCCTTCTATATCCTTCTCTTACATTTTTTTCCTAGAGGAGTTGTGGCCCTTTCATTGTAGGCCGAGCGATCACACATCACGCACCGGGCACCGCTCACTCTGTGTAAGGCTACCACAGCCACAGTTAAACTTGATTTTCCTTCCCGTGTTAGACCTCTCATCAGTATGCGATGCGCATCTTTGTCTGAGGACACGTCTCTGACCCTCGGAACTGCACAGCTGCAGGAGTTTCCCTTACAGTCTGTGTGGCCGACGCCGCTGGAGCCATGTGATACCTGGGGGGCTGCCTTCCAATCTACTAGTCACATCTTTGTAGTGACATTGTCAGCTCTCTCTTGGCCAGTGCTCTACGGCACTTCTTTTAGCCTTATTTTGTAAAAGTTTTGTTTGTTTAGTGATCTCTACACCCAATGTGGGGCTCCAACTCACAGCCCCCAAATCAAGAGTCAGTTGCTCCTCTGATTGAGCCAGTCAGTCGCCCCAAACCTTTCTTATATTTATGCTGTATGTTTGACTCTTACAAGAGAGAGAGAGGGAGACACAGGATCTGAGCAGGCTCCAGGCTCTGAGCTAGCTGTCAGCACAGAGCCCGACATGGGGCTTGAACCCATGAACTGTGAGATCATGACCTGAGCCGAAGCCGGCCACTTAACTGAGTGAGCCACCCAGGCGCCCCTATTACCTTTACTCTTGAACAAACAACACAAACACCTTAGAACAATTTACTCTTTTAAAGTGTAAAATCCAATTATTTTTAAACTCATTTTATCATAAGACTTACTGTTATTTTCTACAATATTTAATTAAATTTTCTCTTTTATGTAGCACTTTCTTTGCTCTTCGCTCCTTACATTTCGGCTTTAAAACCTGTGATCACTTTCTTTCGGGTTTCCTTTGGGACAGTTCTGCTGGTAGAAAATTGCATCGCTAGAAATAAAAGCAAATGGTCTTCAGTCTGAATAATGTCTTTTTTTCCCTTTTATTTCGTGGAGGAAAGGAGAAGGGTAGTCGCGGAGGGCGTGTGGAGAGAGAGAGAGGGAGGGAGAATCCCAAGTAGGCTCCATGTTCAGCTTGGAGCCCAAGTGGGGGCTCTATCCCAGGTTCCTAGGATCATGACCTGAGCGGAAATCAAGAGTCAGATGCTCAGTTGCCTGACCACCCAGTTCCAAGTGCTAAGCCCCACTGGCTTGTGAACTCGTGAAATTACGCCCCTCTGTTTTTCATGTGGGTTCCCCTTGCCTGGGTGGCTGGCGGGAGGATCTGGTCCTCTCCCCTTTCCAGGTACCTGTGTCTCTCCCTCCTGAGGACAGTCCCCAGTTCTGTTTGGCTCCCAACTGTGTCCCCTCCCTTTCTACCCTCTTCCCTGTGGCTTCTACTCTACATTTAGCTATGGTGAGTCTGTTCTGCCGTGCTCAGGTCATTTCTGGGTCACTTACACTGATGTGGGTGTTGTCCAGCTGTCTCTGTGGGACAAGGTGAGTCTAACACCCTCCTATTCTGCCAGCTTCTCTAGGAATGTCTTTATTTCATTTTCATTCTTGAAAACTTATTTTTACTGGGTAGTTATACTCTTTTGGAGACAATCATCCACTACCTTTTGGCTTCCGGTATTAGTGTTGGCAAACCAAACAATCATCTCACAGCGGTCTGGGGTGCCTGGGGGCCTCAGTCGGTTAAGCATCCTCGCCTCAAGTCATAATCTCAGTTCGTGAGTTTGAGCCCTGTGTCAGGATCCGTACTGACAGCTCAGAGCTGGAGACTTTGGATTCTGTGTCTCCCTCTCTCTCCCCTTACCCCCCCCATAAATAATAAACATTAAAAAAAAAGCAATCTGACATTTCTTGCTGGCTACATTAGAGATTTCCTGTACCTTTGGTGGCCTGCGATTTCACTGGTATTGCCTACATGTGAATTTTAGTTTATCCAGCTTAAGATCTGGGGTGAACTTAGATCTGAGGATTGGTGTATTTCATCAGTTCTAGAAAATTCTCAGCCAATTTCTGTTCAGTCATAGCCTGTTTCTTTCCCCTTTTCTGGAACTCCAGTTAAACTTTTTTTTTTAATGTTTTATTTATTTTTGATACAGAGAGAGACAGAGCATGAGAGGGGGAGGGGCAGAGAGAGAAGGAGACACAGAATCTGAAGCAGGCTCCAGGCTCTGAGCTGTCAGCACAGAGCCTGACACGGGGCTCGAACCCAGGAACGTGAGATCTGACCTGAGCCGAAGCCGGAGGCTTAACCGACTAAGCCACCCAGGTGCCCCTGGAACTCCAGTTAAATGTCTACTATTTTCCATGTCTCTTCTCTTGCCTGTAATTTCCCTGTTTGTCTTCTTGCGCTACATTTTTCACGACTTCTAATACCTTTCAGTTTACTAATTCTCTCATCGAAGCTGCTAAATCGGCCCAGTAGCCTTTACATTTTAATTTAATGTAGTTGAGATAATTAATTAAATAAATTGATAGTGTGGTGGGGGTGGGAGGGGACCTGTGGCAATCAGGACTCGTTATCAACTGCAGACCTCGCATGAGGAGGGCACCTTGCAGGTGGACACTACTTACCCAACAACAGGAAGGAAGGTTTCCTGCTGCACTGGCAACAGTGCAGCCAATGAGAGAGCATCCAGTCCCCCTTTTCCTCTATTTATTTATATTTTAATAATAAAGCCTATGACATGGGCATAAAACATAAACACATACAAATTAAATAGATTATGTGCATCAGTTGATTAGCATTTAGTTGACTGACAAATAAGAGACTAAATCTGAATAGTTCTTAGTTTGATAGCCTCAAGTAGAAAACAGTATTTAAGACGCAGGGAATATACACAGTAACATGTCCAGTCTTGCGGTTCCCGCGGAGGCGTTGCGTGTTGACAAACTATTGTAGGTTTTGGAGCCACTTCTACTGCAAATATATCGAGTCCTCTGTTGATTACACAGTTTTTACTTAGTTTATTTATTTTTATTATTAAATTTTTTTTAATGTTTATTCATTTTTGAGAGAGAGTGAGAGAGAGAGAGAGACAGAGCCTAAACGGGGGAGGAGCAGAGAGAGGGGGAGATACAGACTCTGAAGCAGGCACCAGCTTTAAGCACAGAGCCAGATGCAGGGCTCAAACCCACAGACCCAACCACGAGATCATGACCTGAACTGAAGTCGGATGCTTAACCAACTGAGCCACCCACGCTACCCTACTTAGTTTATTGCTGCTGCAAATAGTGATTTCACCGTCTGACTTGTGTCCAGCACTTGGTGTGACCAGCACCTGGTGTCATCCTGGTGTCTCTCTTACAGCCCCGTTTCCTTTCTCCGTTCTCCAGACTTGCCTCTGGTTCTGGCAAGCCTACTTATCCTGTCAAGCAAGTCTCTGCTATTCCCAAATAACCCTATCTTTGCTGGTAAAATAACTGAAAGTTTTATTATTTTTAAGGTTAACAGAGCCCACCCTTAAAATTAACCTCTCTCTCCGGGTATATATCCTGTCCTCCCCTCTCCTCTGGAGAACCCCAACTAATACAGGGAGCAACGCTGACTCCAATCGCTAGTCCAGCTGGGGAGACGATGCTAACCCATAATCACGTGTATGAACATTAATAGAAGATCTGTCCTAAAATGGAGACGGAGGCCAGAAGGGGGCGCTGTCTCGCCTACCACCAGTATCAACTCCACAACCGCCGGAAGAGACTCGCTGCTCCTCACCCAATCCCCTAGTGTTCTGGAGGCCCAGTCCCGCCCCTCAAGGTCTCACGCGGTCCCCGCGAGTTCTCCCGGCCCGATCCCGCCTCTCAGCCTCTCACCCAATCCGCAGGAGTTCTGGCGGCATGGTCCCGCCCACAACTCACCCAATCACTGTGCGTTCTCCGCCATCCTTTTTCCCCTCCCGCCTAAGGCAGTTTGCTGCCGCGCTGCGTCGAACATGCAGGCCCTGCTGAAGAGGGAGCTGGGCTGCGACTTCGTCAAGGCTACGGGTCACTTGGGGGGCGGGTGCATTAGCCAGGGCCGGAGTTACGACACGGACAGAGGACGCGTGTTTGTTAAAGTGAACTCCAAGGCGGAGGTCAGGGCCGCCGTGGGCGGGGCCGGGGTGGGTGGCTGGGTGCTGGTCGGCGATGGTGGTCTGGGTGGGGCTGCAGGCCCGGGGCGGGGTCTGAGGTCCTGGTCTGGAGTCTAGGGGGTCCGAGGTCCGCCAGTCGGGATCTGGGATGGGCGTGGGGGGGCCGAGATTCTGGGCTGGGGTCCTGGTCCGGAGTCGAGGGGGTCCGAGGTCCGCGATTCGGGGTCTGGCGTGGGGGTGAGGGCCGCACAGGAGGGCTACAGGGCAGTGGTCCTTGGTGACGCCCTTGCCCGTCAGGCTGCGTCTGGCGATCCTGGGGTCGAGCACCCAGAATCCATCATATCAGCGCCGGGGAGGTTAGCGGACCCTTTGGGCAGCCCTCTGGGGACCCCTGCGCCAGGTTTGCTTCCCGCTGTGGTGTGAGTGGTGGGTTCTGGGGATGGTTTTCCAGTGATGGATGCAGCCGCTCTTTGAGAACGTCCCTTGTTTGGGGAGTTTTGAACAGGGGCTGGTAGTGGAAACTTTTTGTCCTGGGTTCCTTTACGAATTCTTGAGGGTAGCGTAGCCACTTGGCAGTTTAGGCCGCTGTGACGGAATAGCACAGACTGGACAGCTTGAGGGCAGATGGGTGTTCTCGGTTCTGGGCGCTGGACCGTGTCTGGTGAGAGCCCACTTGAAGGGGGAGGGGACTGCTCCCTGTGTCCGCACCTGTCACAGGGGCAAGGGAGCCCTCTGGGGCCTCAGAGCGCAGGTCCCGTTTTGAGGGCTGCAGCCTCATGGAGCCTAATTGCCTCCAAACTCCGCCATATTGTGGGTTAGGTGTCAACAGAGGCCTGGGGGGACAGGTACAAACGGTCCGTCCATCGCAGCCACCCACTGCGAAAACTTCATTCCTGCAGGAGCTGCTTCCAGAGGGCCCTGTGGAACATAGGTGAACCTCGCTATAGACCTTGTGCTTACCCCTGGTTGTTGGTGTCACCTCTGCCCCGTCTGGATGGGTCACCCAGGACTCTCAGCTGGAGGGCCCAGGCTGGCTCCAGTAGACAGTGAGCAGGATTGGGCAATCCTTGTGTCAAACAGGGCTGCAGGGACCAACCCCAGGACCAAGGCCGCGTGTCCCACACCTGGCGCGCTTTCATTCTGTCCTTAGAAATTACTCTTGCAAAGGTTTTCATTCTCTTCCCGGATGTGAATCGCACCTTCCATGCTTTGGGATGATTTCTCTCTAGACCAGCCTTCAGCCCTGTGTTGTGCGTGGAGATCAGCTGCCCTCGTGCGGTCCTTGTGTGGGGGTGTGGTGCCCCCTCACCTGCCGCAGGGTTCTCCGGTGTTTGTTCTTCCCCTTTGTGTGGCGTGTGTGTGTGTTTGCACCTTCCCTGGCATTTGTTACAGTTCAGGATGGGTGTGGATGAGAGTGGCAGCAGATCCTTTCTGATGGTGGCAGTGGGCCACTTAGTGACACTTTCAAGCCTTGTTCTTCTGGTGCTGTTTCTCCAGGTTCTTCCTTCTTTTGTCATCAAAGTCCATTTTCTTTTTTTTATTTTTTGATGTCTTACTTATTTTTGAGAGAAAGAGAGAGAGAGAGACATCATGAGCAGGGGAGGGTCAGAGAGAGAGGAAGACACAGAATCCGAAGACAGGCTCTGGGCTCCAGGCTCCGAACTGTCAGCACAGAGCCCGACGTGGGGCTAGAACCCACGAACCGCGAGATGATGACCTGACCCAAAGCCGGATGCTCAACTGACTGAGCCACCCAGGCACCCTGTCTTTTTTTTTTTTTTTTAAGATTTTATTTTTAGGTAATCTCTGCACCTAACATGGGGCTTGAACTCACAACCCTGAGATCAGGAGCTACATACTCCACTGATCAAGCCAGCCATGAGCACCCCAAGTCCATTTTCTTATTGCTAATCTTTCTCACATAAGTTCCTTCTTGTCCTTTGGGGGGTAGTTCCAAATTTCTAGCTTGCTTTGACAATCCTGTGTGAGTTATGTGGATGTACTGGCCGTAGCACAGACGCGTGCTGGTAGTAGGGGAAATAGGACTTTTTAATGCTTCGCCCTGTAGGAAGTGAAAGTCTCTTCCATCCTCTAGGAGAGGAGCGCCAGACTGTGCTTCTCTTTTCCTTCCCGCCCCACTGGAATTGACCGCTCTACATAAGATTCTTTTCTGTCTTGCATACTTGAAAATTCTCAAGGCACAGCTTGTGTCTTCCTCCTCGGTGCCTTTGGCCCTCTGGGTAGTATAATAAGAACGTTTGTGATTGGATCGTTTGGATCGGGCTAGGGAAGTGTTAGCTCCTAACGCGGTTCCTAGCGGCAGCGAGCCTGGGAGATTGGTGCTGTTATTAACCCCGTTTTTACAGATGAGGGAACAGGCACGGAGACTTTAACTTGCCTGAGGTCACAGAGTCAGTCCTGAGAATAAGCAGCCCCCCGCTGGAAGCCCAGCTGTCTGTCCGCGGCACGCTGGGTGGGCCCATTCCGGACCGTTCAAGCCACGGAGAGCGGTGCAGCAGTGAGAACAAAGTCTGTTGATGCAGCAGCATGACAGGCCGTGGGGCACGGGCCAGACCGGCTGCAAAGCGCATGAGGCGAACCTGTGCGGGGCGGGCGGCGGGGGCGGAGCCTCCGGGCAGCGGTCTCGCCACCTGTGGACCTTGTGAGACTTGAAATCAGATACTCCCATTTGTGCCCTTTTCTGCTCATACTTCAGTAGCATTTTGACTTAAAACCAGCAACTTTAAAGGGGGTGCTGGGGTACCTGGGTTGTTCAGTCAGTTAAGAGTCCGACTTCTGCTCAGGTCATGATGTCACGTTACTGAGTTCCAGCCCCGCGTAGGGCTTGGAGCCTGGAGCCTGCTTCGGATTCTGTGTCTCCTTCTCTCTCTGCCCCACCCCTGCTCATGGCACACATGCCTTCGTGCTCTGTTTCTCACTCGCTCTCAAAAATAAGTAAACATTAAAAGAGTGTTAAAAAGAATTGTAATGCTCAAGAAAACATGTCCAAGGAGAACCTTTCTGGAAGTAACCTTGCTTCCCCCTTCTTCCCCATCTCCATTATTTTTCGTAAAGGCCAAAAGAATGTTTGAAGGGGAGATGGCAAGTTTAATGGCCATCCTGCAAACAGGCACCGTGAGAGTGCCCAAGCCCATCAAGGTCCTGGACACCCCGGGAGGCAGCAGCATGCTAGTGATGGAGCATTTGGACATGCGCTCTCTATGCAGGTCTGTCGTGGTGCCTTCCGTGGTTGTCTTTGGTTTTCTTCCCAGTGGTTCCCTACCTGAAAGCTTGCATCTGGGGGTGTAATTTTGAGGCGCCCGTGACCCCACACATCATGGGTTCTGCAGAGTGAGTGGCATGTACTCGGCACGCCAAAGGCGGTCGGGCAGGGTCTCCCCAGGCCAGATGCTGATGAGCCAGCAGCCGTGGAGGGGCTGGGAAAGACCATCAGGCAACCAGGGCCTTCTTGTCCCCTCTGCTCCACCAAAGCAGACTCTGTACCCCCTGACCTGCTCTATGTGGCCTGAGACTGGGTGGCTGTGTCCCCGTGTGTGTGTGTGTGACACACACTGAGCTGATGCTCTTTGCTTCACAGCCATGCTGCAAAGCTCGGCGCCCAGCTCGCAGACCTGCATCTAGAGAACAAGAGGCTTGGGGAGACGCTCCAGAAGGAGGCCGGCACCGTGGGTAGGGGCCATGCGGCCACAGGGCCCCTCGAGGACATTCGGCCCGTGGGCGGTGGGGGCGGCTTCCCCACGGCTGGAGGAGGGTCAGGTCTGTGTTGATGGCAAAGGAAAGGAGCGTCAACCCCAAGGCCAGGTGTGTGGGGGGCAGTGAACGCAGTGACTGCAGTTCTGTCCTATCACAGTGCGTTTGGAAGGGGAGGTATTCCGTGGACATGAAGCCCTGTCATGTTCCTTTAGCCCTCCTTCCCCAGAAGAAAGCCTGGCGAGGCTGCTCTGGCGCTCTGTGCGGTGTATCTTCTAAGAACAGCCACACGTGAGGCCGGCCCGCCCGCCCTCACGGCCACCTTCCTACCGGTGAGCGGTGGCACTGAGGGGATCTTCCAGCACGCTCAGCCTTTGGCACGTGATAACCCATAGGATGGCCCCTGGGGCTGTGAGTGGCCGACACACCTGGACGGTGGCCGAGAATCTGCTGTGTGGGATAGACCCTCTCCGACTCCGTCCGCCCCTTCCAAGCCACACACACTTCGGGCCTTTGGGGTTTGCTCTGAGTTCGGGGGAGACGCAGAGGACGCAGAGGAGGCCATTTCAGATCCCAGCGCTGTGTCCTTCACAGATGGCAAGGGCTGGGCTGGCGGCCGAGAGCCCTCCTCTCCCGCCGGGTCAGGGGCGGCTGGTTTTCCCCCTTCGCAGGTGTCTGTGCTCAGCGTCCTCGGTGCCTCGCCTGGCAGTCGTTGAATGTATGGGAGCAGGCTCTGTCCCCGGGTCCTGGGGGGGTCTGTCTCTGGATGGGGGTGGGGGAAGGGCATGCCCAGGACAGGCCTCCGGGCCCTGAGCCCCGCGAGCGAGCCGAGGGAGTGTGGGACCGAGGCGTCCTTCTTGTTTTCCTTTGCAAGGGAAAGGAGGCGGGCAGGCGGATCGGGCCTTCGTGGACCGGTTCGGGTTTGCCGAGGTGACGTGCTGCGGGTACCTTCCCCAGGTGAGCCACAGCAGCACTCTGCCTTCCGGGTTCCAGGCAGGTCAGCTGCTCAGGGAGAGTGCTCCCTCTCCCTTCTTTATGAAATTTAGTTAAAGTCTTTGCTCCCTTTTTTTCTTTGCTAATTTTTAAGAGGCTGACATGAGGTTTACCCACCTCACATGCTAGATAAGCTCAGAGAAACAGGGCCACCAAGTCAGGATGCTGGGTTTCAAGGTGGGTAAAAATCAGGAATTAAGGAAAATTTCCTTGATACTAAACTCAGCGACAGCACGACGCATGGGAACTGTGCCATTCGGCTTTCAGAGTTTGTGGTTGACCCCTGGGGGTTTCGGCCCAGGGGCTCCGCTTGATGCCCAGCGCACGCTGGGTTGGGGTGGCCGCGTTTGTGGAGGGAGCTGCGGCTCCTCAGAAGAGGAGTACTGGGCGACCCGGAGGACTTTCAGGGGTTCCCTGGCGGGCACGGGGGCACAGTAGACACTGTTCAGAGTCTGAAACGTCGTGAGAGGTTGTCCAGGAACCTGCTTGGGGTGGCGAGTGGCTGACGGCTGGGGTTCCTGGTCCCACCTGCCCCATGGGGCTCTAGGGGTGTTTTGGCCAGCTCTGCCCCTTCCACGCCTGCCTGTAGCTCACCCCGTGTGTGTGTAGGACACAGACGCGTGTGAGTGCCATGTGCACACATGTGAGTGCTTTTCTGCGCTCCGTGCGCATCTGTTGTTTCCCTCCTGATGGTCAGCATTGGGAGGGGCGGAAGAGGGGTCTTCGGGGCCAGGCGGATGGGCCAGAAGTGAGCCGCGGGTGGGGGAAGGCCAGCCGGCTCCGGCCGCTGTGCCCCCACGTGAGTGCAGATGGCAAGAGCACCCCAGGGCTCCCGGAGTGGCCTCTGTCGCTCTGCACTGGGAGGGTCTGAGGTCCCAGCCCGGCTCCGAGGCACCGTCTGCCAGCCAGCCGCCGTGCCTTCCGCAGCCTGCCCTCACAGTGGCACCTCCGCGATTCGGGCTTCCTCCTTTGGCTCCGCATTTTCCTCTGTCCACGCAGGTCAATGACTGGCAGGAGGACTGGGTCACCTTCTACGCCCGGCAGCGCATTCAGCCCCAGATGGACATGGTGGAGAAGGGGTCTGGGGACCGGGAGGCCCTGGAGCTCTGGTCTGCTCTGCAGGTGAGCGGAGCCTCGCCCTGTAGGCCCGACGGGGCGGCCCTGAGGCGGGCAGCGTGAGGCTGGCCGGTGCCCGAGCCGTGCGGGTCTGCGGCGCTCTGCTTGCGCGGTTGGACCCCGCTCAGACACGGTCTGCATCCCTCCCACACGTGTTGGTCTCTTTGCTGACCATGCATTTCCTCCCTGCAGCTGAAGATCCCTGACCTGTTCCGTGGCCTGGACATCGTGCCAGCCCTGCTCCACGGGGACCTCTGGGCAGGAAACGCAGCAGAGGACTCCTCCGGGCCCATCATTTTCGACCCGGCTTCCTTCTATGGCCACTCGGAGTACGAGCTGGCGATAGTCGGCATGTTTGGGGGCTTCACTTCCTCCTTCTACTCTGCCTACCACAGCGCGATCCCCAAGGCCCCGGGGTTCGAGGCTCGCCTGCAGCTGTACCAGCTCTTCCACTATTTGAACCACTGGAATCACTTCGGATCAGGGTATAGAGGGTCCTCCCTGAGTATCATGAGAAATCTCATCAAATGAGATCTGACTGCGCTGCACCAGGTCCTTGCCAGACACCTGTGGCCGGTGCCTCCTGTCCCCACGCCCTCTTCCTCCTGCCTGCCTCCCCGAATCTTGACTAAATTCCCAAGCCCTGTAGAGAATGAGAGAGAAAGGTTTCGTCCTGTGGAGGTTGTACATTCCATTAGATGTCATTGCTGGGTAAAACGTCACCAGAAATTCGGTGTGACCAGAGGGACCCATGGAGTGTGGGCTGAGTCGAAAACACGGCTGCCCTGCAGCCCGAGGAGGGAAGCAGCCGGTGTGCGAGGCGCTGCTGAGGAGACTTTCCCCGGGCTCCTGCCTCATCTCCAGGAGCAACTCTGATGTTCAGGGAGATGCTTCTCCGGGAGTTAGTCTTGGGTGTAGACTTGAAACCCTACTGAGGATATCTTCTAGCGACTAGTTTCAAAGCCTTTCTTTCTGTGCCCCTCTGTGCCTTGCCGCAGGCTGGCAGGTCTGGACGCTGATTCCGGGAGTGACCTAGCTGCTGGTCTTGGGTAAATTTAGGAGCTTCTGAGTCCCTCCTGTTAGCCCCCATCTTGTCTGCGTTTTAAAGCTTGCAGAGTTGTTCCTTTGCATAAAAAAGTGCTAAACAAGTGGCTCTTCCTTCCTCAGTCTTGCCTTGATGGGGAATATTCATGAATGGCATTGATGCTAATCCTTTTGCATACAAATTTGAATGGACTTTCAGTGGTTTCCTTTATTTGCGTTGTAAGTCAATGTTTGTCTTAGTTGTTTGCTGAGAAACCTTTGTAATGTTTTGTGATAATAAATAGGCACAACTGTTTGCTTTTTTTTTAATGTTTTTATTCATTTTTGAGAGAGACAAAGAGCGTGAGCCAGGGAGGGTCAGAGAGAGAAGGGGTCACAGGATCTGCAGACAGTCTCCAGGCTCTGAGCTAGCTGTCAGCACAGAGCCCGATGCAGGGCTCGAACCCTCGAACCGTGAGATCATGACCTGAGCCAAAACCAAGAGCCTTTCAGGTGGCCCTGAATTTATGATTTTGTATGCATTTTTTAAAATAAGGGTTGTCAAATTGTATAAATGTCAGACCCAAAGGCCTGTGAACCTCCCCAGCACCGTCCGTGAAATGTCATCTGAGGGTGAACTTCCCAGTACGGAAATCACAGTTGTCTGGGTTCGGGGCAGGTTGAACTGGCAGGAACAGTGGGGAGGAAGTGCTGATTTCCAGGCATGGTTTTGGAGGGCAGCTGTGTGACGCTGTCCTGGCAGCAGCCTGCTTCCCGTCCTTGTGGAGCAGCCTGCTGGCACCTGGATTATTGGGAGGAGTTGGCTAGACCCAGAGGACCAGCTCTGGGCACGGCTCCTGGACCCTTGGCCACGAGAGGTCCATGCCCTTCAGGGCAGAGTGGGCACCGCGCGAGGCAGCAGAGCCGTAAGTCCGGCCTGTCGGGCCCCATCGGGTCCTGCTTCCTGAGATGGCCTGTTTGCCGGAATGCCTCACGGTCTGCCCTGGGGGGTGGCACCCTGTCCGCCCCACAGTCCTCAGGGAGCCCAACTTTACCTCCCTCCCGCCCGGAAGCTTACATGCATCATTTTGACGAGAGCGGGGCTGAGACCTTGGTGTCCACATGAAACAGGATGCCAGTGCATGCCCAGAGTCCCCACTGTACCGTCCGTGCCCACCACAAGGTTTCAGGCCGCGTGTTTCCATGTCCAGGGGCCTTAGCCGGCTGTGCCCACCCCGTGTGCACCCGTCACAGGACCTTCAGTGCAGGGGCTGAGTGACCCCCTCCTCAGTTTATCACTGCAATTTCGTGTCTCAGGCATTCATCTCCCTTGTCCCCGCATCCTGTTCACTTGTCCTCCCTCAAGTCTTACTGAAGCGCCAGAAGATCCTACAACCATTGGGGTCAAGTGTGTGTCCCCAGGGCTTGGGTTTTGAGATCTCGTTTCGGTTTATTCTAGGCCCCAACTGCTGGTGGAGGGAGAGGGGAAGACGGGGGAGGGGGCCGCTGTGGACAAGGGCCTGTGCAGGGCCACCCCATGCCTGCTGGTCCAGGCGGCCAGCCGTGGCGGCTTCCTGTCCTCTCAGCAGGGTGGTGCTGCAGGGACACCCGGAAACTGGAGGCAGGTGGGGCTGTTATGAGGGGCATTTGGCTCACTCTGGGATTCAGCTGGAACCACAGCCAAAATAAGGGAGGAAAAGGCAAGTTCTGAAAGAAGTTCTAGTTGCCGCGGAGCGCAGTGCAGTGCATGCAGCCCCTGGAAGAGGGTGGCGCTTTGCTCCAGACTGATGTGTCCTGGGACAGGTCCTAGCACAGGGCCAGGAACTGGAAAACCCCTCTTTGAAGACTCTGGGCCCTCCACCTCTGGCATGATGGGAAGCACACTGTGCTTGGAGTTGAGGACCAGAACAGGGGACTCCTAGGTGTCACCTGAGCTCTGGATCGCTCTTTCATAAAGGGGTCTGATAATGACACCCACCAGCCACCCAGCTGAGCTCCCCGGCCGGAGTGCCTGCTGCACATGCTGCTCAGCACGTGTGGTGCGTCTTCTCCCCTCTTGTGGGGACGCTTTCTCCGTCCTCCCTGTTCTCCCAGAGACACCTTGTGTGAACTGGCCTCTCTGCCGGGGGCAGAAGGATGTGGTCGTGCCGGACTATGTTCGGAAGCAGCCATCAGAGTGATCGCAGCCCTCCGAGTTCTCAGGAGTAGGCAGAACTCCTTTTCTGTGAACGCTCTTCTCCCTGGGGGGCATGGCCCCAGCACAGTTCCTGGTGGAGGCCACGGTGAGGGGTGAGCAGTGACACCGGACAGCATCCCTGACAGCTCAGGCTGCAGACAGAGCCTTGGGACCCCAACCCCCACTGCCTTCCTGGTGCCCCTCTTCTGTGCACTGTTGCAAATGCCCCCACTCAGCTGTGGGCTATGTTTTCCTTCTTAGTGCCACTGGACTCCACGTCACAGTGAGGGGTCTAAACCAGCTGGGGAAGTCTCTTCTGTGCAAGTGGCCCCACCTTTACCCCAGTCTGTCCTCCCCTTAGATCCACGCCACTGACACGTCTGAGCCCCAAGAACTGTCACAGTTGTCTGTGTTTGGGTTCCAGTTGGGTGCCTTCCGCATCTTAGCAGCCATAATTCTGGTTCTTGGAGAGTCAGGAGAACCAGGAGACTGGCTGTGGGGAGAAAGGGACTCAGCTCCTGGGGCCGTTTGGATGTACCCGAGTCACATCTCCCAGCTGACTTCTGATCAAACCCAAACTCAAATGCAACTTTGAGAGGAGGGTGGGACCAGTTTGCAAAGTCACAGTGGCTCTCCTTGGCATGCATCCTCACGTGAGGGTTAGGCTGCTCAGACAGGAGCTGGGAGGTCCGGGGAAGCACCCCAAGTGCTGGGTTTCAGGATCAGTAAGGTGTGTGCCACTGCCTGGCTGCCACCTGCCACGTTCAGACCCTGCTAGGACGAACCAGGCCTGTGGTGTGCACTGAGGCTCAGTGAAGACCAGCAGCTCCCCCAGGATGCCTGGAGGCTCGTGAGTGCCTAACCCTGGCAGTTTGGGGACTGACTTTAGAGCAAATATTTATAATTCTGAAAAACAGAACAGAGGAAGCAGAAGGAAATCATAAAGAGCTGAAGACAACCTCATAGTGTCCATCCTGACACAGCTCACATGTCCTGCCTTAGGGGTGGTAGGAAACTCATCCCAGCCACCTCCCTGGGAAATTGCCAGATACTGGTGACATAGAGAAGACCTTAAAAGCCGCCAGAAAATGGTTTCCACACAAACAGAATCAAAGTGACCTTAAAAATATCAAAATAGCTTCAAGCTTCTCAACACCAAATGAGCTAGAAAGCGATGGAGCAGAAACTTCTCCATCATGAAAGAACAGGACCTCATTTCCAACCTGGAATTCCATACCCAGCCAAACTGTCAGTCCAGAATAAAGACATTTGCAAGAGCTCAAATCTACAGGAATCGTGCCTCAAGATGCAACAGGAAGGGGGGCTTCACTGACTGAGAGAAAAAAGCCAGGAGGAGGAAGACATGGAGGAGCAGATGGCTTTTCCGAGGAGGGCCACACGAGCTCTCCCATCCCCCTGCTCTTCTCAATGACCTCCGGCAGTGTGTGTGCATAGGTGTGTGCATGCCTGTGTGCACACGGGCATATGTGTTTTGAAGTTCCTTCTCCAGGGCAGCAGGTCTCTTAACAGGACAGGGCAGGGTTTGGCCACTTGCTATCAGAACCTCCAGAGCAGTCTCTATCTCTGATGGCCACCAGGTGCCCTCATGAACAAGCCCAGCACCAGTAAGGAGTGTCACTGGGTAGTGCCTGAGGCCGGTCAGGATGTGGTCAAGACCCCACGCAGTGTTTGGACAGTGCGAGACCCAGCCAGGCCTGTGACCCGGGTCCCAGGGACAGCCGGCTCTACCCTAGACTGTTTCCTGAGTCTCGCTGGGGCCTGGGACCTCTGGTGGAGGGGTCAGACCCTACAGGGTGGGCCGCATCCCGGATTGTCGGGGCACGAAGTGTGGACTCCTGCAGAGGGTACCGCCCCCACTTCTGTCCCCCTCTGGAAGCTCAACCCCCGACTTCACCCTGGGGCTGGGTCCGTCCCGGACTGCGCGCGCGGGCGGGGAGCGCGGGTACCTGACCGCACCCAGCACCCGCACTGGCGC
>NC_043716.1:58317441-58319631 GCF_006229205.1 Suricata suricatta | reverse complement strand
GGCCGCGCTACCCCGCGCCGCCCCCTCGGAGAGCGGCTCGGCCTCTGCGAGCTCCGCCCCGGCCGGCGTCTGCGCCGTCCCCGTCCCTCCCCGGGCCCGAGCCCCCCTCCCGCTCGCCAGCCCCATGGAGCAGCTGCTGCGCGCCGAGCTGCGCACCGCGACCCTGCGGGCCTTCGGGAGCCCCGGGGCCGGCTGCATCAGCGAAGGGCAAGCCTACCACACGGATGCAGGCCCCATTTTCGTCAAGGTCAACCGCCGGACGCAGGTGCGGCCCCCAGCGACCCCACCCCCAACGCCGCGGCCTGAGCCGGAGCCTGGAGAGGGGAAGGGGTAGGGGTGGAGGGGGCGCAGGTGCGTCACTGCCCGGGTCAGCCTGGGCCGTGCGGCGCTGGCACCTGTCGGCGCGCAAGACTCAGGCGTTTTCTGCGGGATCCGGGGTTTTATCAGCTGCAGGATTAATAATCCTGCCCCTGGAGGCACAGCAGTGTTGGTTTTCGTTTCTCTGCCCATCAAGTGTGGGGGAGGGGAGGTTTGGAGTCCTGGGCTGTTTCTGCCTCTCCCCTGGGTCCCAGCGCTGGGGTCCCACTTCCACAGCCCGTGGGTCCAGCTCAGCAGGCGGGAAGAGGCAGGAGGACTCGGTGAGGGACCCTGAGAGAGGCTCACACTCTCTGCTCAGGGCCTGTGCTTGTGTTTGGGCCTGGTTAATGCCTGCCTAAAGTGCTGCTGTTAAATAGACTGCACGTGGAAAATATTAACACCTTACAGATGGAGAAATTTGGCCATAGTTAGTGCCCCCCCCCAGGTGCTAAGGATGGCGCTGCCTCCGCCCTAGTGCCCTCCAGGGAGGCCCCCAGTGCTCTGTGGGCCAGGCCCCTTTGAGGTGCAGCAGTGTGGCTGGCGGGTGGGGGCTGTGGGTGGAAGGAACTCTCCTAGCCCCCCCCCCCCCGGCAGCAGGGCCCACCTGGGGTGGGTGAGGGGTTGGGTGGTGCAGCGTCCCTGCTCTGTTAGCACACAGAATTTTAGGGACTTTCATTCCAGAACCAAACTCTCAAAATAAGCCCCACGTACCGGGAAGCTTTGGGTTCAGTTTTGGGTTCAGGGTTCATGTGACAGCTTTCCTAGCTGAAAGCTCCTCCATTTGCCCTTGAAACCCTTGGTGCTGGTAGGTGAGCAGGTGACAGGTGGGGCCCTCAGGACAGGCAGGGCGCAGCCCAGGTGTTCCTGGCCCCTGTGTGTTTGGGGGATTGCTGGATGCCCCCTGCGGGGCGCTAGCCACTCAGCGCTGGGCTGGCAGTTTGGAGGACACCTTGCCTCATTTTCCCCTGGGGTACTTTGAATTAAAGGATGGGGTTCTTTTCAGGTGTGGACGCAGATGCCTTGGTCTCACGAGGAATAATTCTACAGCCAGAGGTGCTCACAAGCACACCTTGACCAAGCTGTCGTGGAACTGAGGGAGGGTTCGCCTTGTTTAAAATTAGAATATTTGTGGGAAATGTTTCAGAAGCAGGACGGGCCTTGGGCCCCCATGGGGGCAGTTCTGCTGCTCGTGGGGCGGCCTGTCTTCTTCCTGGCTGGTGTGTGAGCCCCCTTCCCGCCCCGCCCCCAGGCCCTGCTGGGTGCTTATCTCTGGGGAAAGGCCCTGGACCCGAGCCAGGCCCAGCTGACCTCCCCGCCCTGACTTCTTGCCTAAAATGTGTGTCCCAGGCCCTTGGGGCATGCCGCTCCCCCCTCCCACACGGGGCCTCATGCAGCAGCTCCTCCTCTGCTGTGCTCACTTCACTTGAGGGAGTGAGGCGGGCAGGGAACCTGGAAGGGCACCCCGGCCCAGCCCCAGACACTCCACTGACCCCCACTCCACGGAAACCTACAGGGACCCCCTGGAACCCCATTGCCTCTTATGGTACCACCCAGATCCTCTGCAGCACCCCCACAGCCCCCCGAGTTATCTCATAACCTTCGTGGCACCCGGCAGCATCCTGCAGCACCCCGCTGTACCGCCAGACACCCCGACACTCCTATACCCCCAAGGTACCCCAATATCCCACTGTACCCCCCAGGCACCCTGACATCCCACTGTACCCCCAGGCACCCCCGACATCCCACTGGACCCCCAGGCACCCCCGACATTCCCACTGGACCCCCAGACACCCCGACATCCCACTGTACCCCCCAGACACCCCAACATCCCAC
>NC_043716.1:58311143-58317341 GCF_006229205.1 Suricata suricatta | reverse complement strand
TATCCTCACAGCATGTCCTGGCCCCTGTGGCACTTCCAGCACCTCCAAACCTCCCCTGCACCTGTGTGTCCGCACCTCTTGGAGCAGGCACTCGGGCGTGGGCACTAGCATCCTGCCCGCCGCAAGCCCCAGGAACAGCCTCACCCTTGCAGCCCCTTCCTATCTGAAGGGGGCCATGTTGCACCCCATTCTCAGAGGGGCTGATGTGTTGCTCTCCAGCCAGTTTTCAGTAACTGTAGGGCCTGGGTGCCTTCGGCCCTGCATGGCAGCCCTGTCTGTGGAGGGCTGCGGGGCCCCGGAGCTTAGGCAGTGTTCTGGATGCAGGCGCGGCTGATGTTCGAGGGAGAGAGGGCCAGCCTGGAGGCCCTCCAGACCACCGGCTCGGTGCGGGTACCCCGGCCCATCAAGGTCATTGACCTGCCTGGCGGTGGGGCTGCCTTTGTGATGGAGTATCTGAAGATGAGGAGCTTGAGGAGGTGAGTGTGCGCGCGTGTGCGTGCGTGCGTGTGTGCGTGTGTGTGTGTGTGTGTGTGTGTGTGTGTGTGAGAGAGAGAGAGAGAGAGAATTTGTGAGATGGAGGGAGAGGGGAGAGGGAGTGAGGGAGAGAGAGGGGGAGGGAGAGAGAGCGAGAAAAGGCAGAGGGAGGGCAAGGGAGAGAGGGAGACAGAGGGAGAGAGGGAAAGAGAGGGCGGGAGAAAGGGAGGGGGAGGGGAGAGGGAAGGGGAGGAGAGGGAGAGGGGGAGAGGGGAAGGGCTCTTGCTGAGCTGCCTGTGTGGTTCTGTCCAGTCACCAGAGGCAGGACCAGGAATCCTCCCCCTGCCTCCGGATTCTTAACCCAAGGAGTTCTTGCTTTCTGTGTGGTTTGGCTCCAAAGAATCAGCATCAGATTCGAGGGTCGGAACCAACCCTGGCCTTATGCATTAGAATGCGTAGCTCAAACAGGGCCCAGTGAGCTTGATCTAGTAATAATCTGAAGTCCTGAAATTTTTTTTAAATTATTAAAGTTACATGTATTTTGGGGCACCTGGGTGGCTCAATTGGTTAAGTGTCCAACTTAGGCTCAGGTCATGATGTCACAGTTCATGGGCTTGAACCCTGTGTTGGGCTCCCTGCCTACAGCTCAGAGCCTGGAACCTGCTTTAGACTCTGTGTCTCTTGCTCTCTCTGCCCCTCCCCCCAATCATGCTCTGTCTCTCAAAAATAAACTGTTAAAAACAGTTACGTTTATTTTGTTTTAAAAAGGTGGAAAATAACACAGAAAGAAGACATAAAACCACCTGTATTTCCATCAGCAAAGAATGGCCAGTGCTAGCATTGTGGTGCATGAATAGCATCTTTTTTTTTTTAAGTTTATTTACTTATTTTGAGAGGGAGAAAGCTCACACTTGAGTGGGGGAAGGGCAGAGAGAGAGGGAGAAAGAGAATCCTAAGCAGGCTCCATGCTGTCACTGCAGAGCCTGATGTGGGGCTCGATACCATGATCCGTGAGATCATGGCCTGAACCAAAATCGAGTTGGATGCTTAACGGACTGAGACACCTAGGTGCCCCTCAAGTCTGTATATGTAATTTTTTAAATGTTTTTTTTTTTTAATGTTTTATTTTATTTGTGATTCAGAGAGAGACAGAGCATGAGAGGGGAAGGGGCAGAGAGAGAAGGAGACACAGAACCGGAAGCAGGCTCCAGGCTCTGAGCTGTCAGCACAGAGCCTGATGCCGGGCTCGAACCCACCAGCTGTGAGATCATGACCTGAGCCGAAGCCGGAGGCTTAACCGACTGAGCCCTGAGAGCTGGTCTTTTCTTAACAACTTTTTAAACCTTTGTTCCTCAGTCCCCAGCACTCCTAATAAGGCTTCTGTTGATGGCCACCTGTTCACCCCCACTTGTGACTTTCTACTATTTTGTTTTTCAGAAAAGGCCATGGCCTGCAGTTCATTTTTCACTTTTTAAAGAATGGAAAGTAGTTTTTAAGGTATTTAAAACATCTCTCAGAGTGGAGCCTTCTGACTGGTTGTGGTTGTTTCTTGTTTTAATGGGCCACATTTCCTCTTTCCTCAGTCAGGCATCAAAACTTGGAGACCAGATGGCAGATTTGCACCTTTACAACCAGAAGCTCAAGGATAAGTTGAAGGCGGAGGAGAACACAGTGGGTGCGTTCTGGTGGGGTTTGTGCACCCCCGACCCGGCTGTGTCTACCCTGGGGGGCGCTCACGGTGCTGTCTTAGCAGGAGGTGGAATTGCATGCCCAAGTCTTTCATGCTGCAGTTTGAAGATGAGATTGTCAAATGGGGATTCTGATGCCACTGACGAGTGGGTGGGGTTGGCTCATGACCCCGGTCACCCCCAGGCCTGTTGTCCGGCGTGCCTGAGGCAGGAGGGCTCTGGTGCTCCGTGCGTCCTCGTTGGAGCAGTGCAGCCCAGACCTGTCCTTCTGCTGAGGGGGCTCTGCTGAGGCCTGACACTTAAGGGAAAGACTTGGCAACTCTTTTCATTGACAGGCGGGAGACCTGAGGGCTCTGAGCCTCAGTATGTGAGCAAGTTTGGCTTCCACACGGTGACCTGCTGTGGCTTCATCCCTCAGGTGAGTGCCTGGGGAGGATGTCCCTGCTTAGCTGATGACAGTTCCCAGTGCCCCAGTGCTGGTCGCCTCATCCCTTGTAGGTGACAGGGTGCCGGGAAGATTGATTTCTGAATGCACACTGTGAGCTGGGGTGCCTGGGAGAGGAGGACCGAGCCCTGAGCCGAGCGTGGAGGAGGTGGGAAGCTGTGGAGCAGAGAGGGGAGACAGAATCTGAAGCGGGTTTCAGGCTCTGAGCTGTCAGCACAGAGCCCGATACGGGGCTGGAACTCAGGCACTGCAAGATCATGAGCTGAGCTGAAGCCGGACGCTTAACCGACTGAGCCACCCAGGCGCCCCTAACCGATTTCTGTTTTTATATATAAAGTGCATTTCTTGTACACAGCTTGAAATCAAGTCTTGCTTTATTTCTCCAACCTGTTGCTGTCATTTAACTAGGGTGGTTAGATCCTTTGCATTTAATATACTTATTGATGTGGCTAGGGGTGCATCTGTCATTTTGCTATTTTTTATTTGTCCTATCTGTTCTCTGTTTCCCTTTTTCCTGTTCCTCTGCCTTCTTTTGGACTATTTTTAATGCCTCCATCCTGTCTCCTCTGTTGGCTCGCTGTAATACGTGTTGTGTGTGTCAGTGGCTGTGCTGGGTTTGGGCGGTCTCCGCAGCAGCAGCAGCAGCCTTGACCCTCATTGCCCAGGTGAATGAGTGGCAGGATGACTGGCCAACCTTCTTTGCCCGGCACCGTCTCCAAGCACAGCTGGACCTCATTGAAAAGGACTATGCTGACCGAGAGGCACGAGAACTCTGGTCACAACTACAGGTGGGCGCAGGGGCTGCTCTTTGACGAGCCCACCACATTTGTGTGGAACCCTCTGGTGGAATGGAGCCATGGGGCAGAGTTGGTCACGTGTGGACACACAGGTGCCTGACTAGCGATCGGTCTGATGGGGAAACTGGGAAGGAGGAGGTACCCGAGGGCACACTTGGCCCCTGAGTACAACTTGCACCAGCTAGGTCACCAAGTACTTAACCTCAGACTTTGCTCACGTGAAGCAGGTGCCTGGCTCGTAAACTGTGGCCTTTACTATTGCTTTCCTATCCACTCTTACCCTGTTCTTCCTTCTTTTCCAAAGCACAAATGTCTCACTCCTTAGAGATGAGTGCAGCAGATGCTCCAGAGTGACTAGCTTGAAAATGTGACTCTCAAAATGCTAAAAACAGAATTTGTGTATCATTCCAGGGTGAAATTTAACTAATTCATGAAATAACCAGTAGTATACAGAGCAGGTACAGACGTAAGTGTGCTGTGAAATTAAAGAATAGTAGAGAAAGTTTGCTAAGTTGCCCCCGCCCCCACCCATAAGAAAACCTCCTCTCAGGATATATGGTTCATATTCTACAGGATCTGCTGAGGTCTCCATTGTATGGGAGCCATGAGTGGTGTGGGGTTTCCGGACCTAAGTTAGTAAATAGTATGATGATGTTGCATTCTCCTGGACACAGACGGCCCTCACCTCTGGGCTTTGTAGACTGGGCTGTGGTTGGACCCTGAACAAACACGAGGTCATGTCTGCCTTATTTCCAAGTATTGGGTGAGGAGGCTCATCGTCCCGTGATAACTCTGTGTGCAATAATTATTTTCTTAGGTGAAGATCCCGGGTCTGTTTTGTGGTCTAGAGATCGTCCCTGCCCTTCTTCACGGGGATCTCTGGTCAGGAAACGTGGCTGAGGACGACTCAGGGCCCATCGTTTATGACCCAGCTTCCTTCTATGGACATTCTGAGTTTGAAATGGCAATTGCTTTGATGTTCGGGGGCTTTCCCAGCTCCTTCTTCACTGCCTACCACCGGAAGATCCCCAAGGCTCCAGGGTTCGACAAGCGGCTGCTGCTCTATCAGCTCTTTAACTACCTAAACCACTGGAACCACTTTGGGAGGCAGTACAGGAGCCCGTCCCTGGGCACCATGAGGAAGCTTCTCAAGTAGCAGCGAGCCTGCGTCCCCTGACTCCCTGCTTAGAAAATAACTGGGGAGCAACACCAGAGATGGCGTCGGGTACTAATAAAGTCCGGGCGGTTCAGGGATGAAATGGCTGTGTGTGTGTTAGTTCGCCTGTGTCTCCATCCTCCAAGCAGTTGGGCTAGTTTACAGAGGCCCAAAGCACCTGACAGATTTCCAACAGCCTCATTAGGAGTCATGATCTGGGGGGGAACTTGGATATTTTCATGATGTTCTAGAAACACACAGATCTGGGATTTGCTTAGGTGGAAGTTGGGGTCACATCTCTCTGTGAACTCAGGACTCCTGTTTCTGGCTCAGGCAGAGTTAGAGACCAGGAGATGGTCTCACCTCTTGAGCAGCACCTCTGGGGCTGAATGGGGCTCTGAGTGCCCCCCTACTGAGGTGGGACAGATGAAAAGAAAGGCCCTCAATATTGTGGGGACCCTGCATTTGGACCGCAGCCACTGCCCAGCCCCGCTCCTGCACTCCATCTTTCAGCTGGAGTGTTTTCTGGAGGATAAAAGGGGGTGAGGTAGGGGAGAGCCTTGGGCAGTGGGTGTCCCTGTCGTCAGGTGGCTGGGGTGGCCAGTTGGTTGGGGATGTGGCGGCTGTCATCCTTGAAGGGAAGGCCCAGGGCAAGCCGGATCAGGGCAGGGGCTGGGCGGCAAGGGCCATCCACAGTGCCGGGCTGGAGAGGAGACCAGGCCTTTATTACTCCTTGCAAAATTACCAATTTCCCGGTGATAGGGGCGCCCAAATTTCTCTTTTCTGAGACTGTCCAGCGGGCCTCACGGTTAAGACTTTCTAGAAAGAACACCCCGGAGGCATCCTTCCAGACAAGTGACATTTCAAACCAGAAACTGCCTTTGTCGAAGAACCTAGGTTTGTGGGATGTGACAGTGTGACGAGAGGCGGGGGACGGGTCCTATGTGGGTGACAGGGCCTGGGTCTCCTCTGGCGACTGGGGCCACCATTGCCTAGCGCAGGCCACTGCGCCCCCTATCCCCCACGCGTTCAGATTTCCCCCATCAACGAGTTCAGGCCTCCCCCCCACCCCCGCTATCGATTTCGGACTCCCTCCACTCCCCCACACCCACAGGCTCAGACCCCACCCCACGCACGAACTCAGAGCCTTACCCCCCCAACCCCGCCTCGACCCCACCCAGAAGGTCTGTCCCCATCCCTCACAAGCTCAGATTTCCACCCCCTTAGCCCAACCTCAGAGCGAGCTCAGGCCCCGTCCCCTGCCCCAACCCCACCGCAGACTGAGCCCCCACCCTACCTCGCCCACGAGCTCAGACTGCCCCACACCTCCCAAGCACCCCGCTCAGATCCAACCCACAACCTGAGGCCCCGCCCTGCCTTCTCCCTGGACCCGCCCCCGGGCTGCGCAGCAGGCTCCGCCCCCCCAGCTTTCCAGGCTTCGCGGGACCCAGGCTTCCTTCACGCGGGCCCCGCTTCACTGGGCCCGGCTCCGCCTCCGCGCGCACTATTTTGGCGGCCGGCGCGCTCCGTAGCGGGTCCAAGGCGCGAGGTCGGAGGTCGCGGGGCGGGGCCAGCGTCGGTGGCCGCCCCCTCTGCCTTAGCCGGCGTCCCGCCGCCTGCCTCCTCAGCCGGCATCCC
>NC_043716.1:58235159-58311043 GCF_006229205.1 Suricata suricatta | reverse complement strand
CCCGCAGGGGTGGCCGCTCGCGGCGGCCCGGGCTCCGGGCGGCGCGGGGTGGCGGGGCGCGCTCGGTCACCGTTCGGGTCAGCTCCCCCAGCTTAGACCTCCGCGGTCTCGCGAGCACCTGGTAGACGACTCCCTGGGGCCCCATCGCGAGGTAGGCAGGCGTTTGCAGTTCAGGAAAACCATCTTTGTGGGCCCTCCCTACTCCCCAACTTTCGGCATGGTTTTGTCTTCCTCGGTGTGTCAGGACGGCCGGACCTAGCGTGTGCTCTGGGGACGCCCCCGGGGCGCAAGCCCTGCCTGCCGCTCGGGCGCGGCGCCTCGTTGCTCTGAGTCTGTTTCTTCGGCCGTGAACGGGGGTAGTCGTGTGCACACGACTGTTCTGAGGGTGAGGTGCATATCCAGGGACCAGCGAGGCCTGTTTTCCCCTTCCTGGGAACGTGTCACGTGTGCAGGTGTGTGGCCGGTGACCACTGTCACAGGCCAAGTGGCCACTGGATTTGACAGGCGCTGTGCTGACTGCTGGAAGGAGTAGAAACCCAGCCGCCTGGGGTCTGAAGGGTCGGGCGGGGGGAGGTGTTCGTTTGACGAAGGGGAGAACTTGGTTCGGAGGAGTTGGGGAAGGTGTGCTGTGCACCCAGCGGGCGTGGGGCCCGATGGGGGCCCGACGGGGGGTGGGCAGGGGAGCGGTGGTGGGGAGCTGCCCTCCGTGGCTTGTGCCCTAGGAGCGTCTAGAAGCCAGTGAGGAGAAGTTGAGGATTTCCCGGGCTCGTGTGCTTATTTGCCTCCGCGATGCTAATCCTCGTGTTTTCCTTTTTAGTAATAATGGACAAGTACCAGGAGCAGCCTCATCTGTTGGACCCTCACCTTGGTAAGAGCAGGGCCTGGTCATGCTGGTGTTGATGATCACAGGTGCTTTGTGTGTGCCAGCAGAGGGTGTCGGGATGAAGTGCCCGGGCCTTGTTTCCTCGCAGTCTGAACATCCCTTGCTCATCGTGTGTATTTTCCTCTGTTTTCCGGGCACATTTTGTTAGACAGCCCCCAGCGCTTGCTGGAGATCACCATGGAAGGATGATGAGTTTTCTGTGGAAAGGGAGACAGTGGGGTTCCAGTTTCCTTAACTTAGTATAAGGGCAGTGACTTTGTTTCTTTTGTTTTTCATTGTTTATTATTTTTTATGTTTGCTTATTTTTGAGAAAGGGGGCGTGGAGACAGAGGATCCAAGCAGGCTCTGCATTGTCAGAACAGAGCCTGCTGTGGGGCTCGAAGTCCTGAAGTGTGAGGTCGTGACCCCAGCTGGTGCCCCTTGTTTTTGACTTGTTTCATACTGATAACATTTTTCTCTTTCTTTTATATGCAAAAGTAACACTTTTGGCACTGAGCTTAGGAAAGAGGAAGGTAGCCACAGTAACTTAAATTGAAAGGCAGCTCTGGGTGGGGGCTAGGTGCAGGAGCCGCAGGCCGATGGCCTGGATTGGCTTCTCAGTGCAGCCACTCCGCTGCTCTGGCCTGGGTTTCCGCGCCTGTAAAATGGGGATTATTAGCACTGCCTGCCCCACAGGGCTGTTGGAACTTTGACACATTGCCATGTGAGGCTTAAGCGTTAGCTTTAGAGCACACATGTGTGCCTTTTGGAAAGGGGGCTGGTGCTGTGCAAGCTGTTGGTTTCCTCCTCGGTTAACACGCGGGTTGTGTGCAGGGCACGCTTTCCGAGCTTTCCCTGGTCTCAGGCAGAAGAAACGCAGCTTCATCCTTGGTTGCTGTCTTGGCTGGCGGAAGACAGAGGCCTGGCTCCCTTGCCCACCGCTACCAAGTCCAGGTTACTTTTTCAGGAGGCTTTTTTCTGCTGAAAGTTTCTAGAACTTCATCTCTTAGAAGAGTGTGACTTGCTCTAGGCTTTTTCTCTTGTGCTGGGCCTTAGCTGGACAGTCTTCGAGTCTGAAGACTTGCATCCTTCGGCGCAGGGGACTCCTGGTTTGTCACTGGTCATTTCTCTGCTTCTGCTTTCTCTTTCTGGTGAGCCCGTGAACTGGATGCTGAATTTCCAGGAGTGACCCTCTGGGCCCCTTAGCTTTTCCCACATAGTTTTGCTTTTTGATCTTCGTTTTGCAGAGGACATTCCATGAGGATAGTCTGGAATTTATTTTGTCCAATTTTTACCATCTTAAAGCTCTTGTCCTTGGTTTCCTATTTTTCACGGTTGTCCTATGGGTTGGATTTTCTCTCTGGGGCATACATGGCTGGCTCCTGGGTGCTGCTACACTGTGGGGGAGGGTGCAGCTGTGGGCGAGGGTCTCCCTATGGGCCTCCTACCCCAGAATGCCAAGTCCTGATTGAATCAGACTCTGACAGCTGGCTGCTGTCAGCTTCTTCTTGGCTTTATCTCGGACCTGCTCTCTCCAGAGCACCTCTGTCCGGTAGAGAATTGTGTGATGATGGACTGTTCTAGATCTATGCTATCTGGTAAGGTCACCAGTAGCCACATGTGATTGGTGAGCACTTGAAATTTGGCTAGTATGACTGAAGAATGGAATTTTATTTTATTTTTTATTTATTTAAAAAATGTTTATTTATTTATTTTGAGAGAGAGCAAGTGCACTGTGAGGGGGAGGGGCAGAGGGAGAGGGAGAATCCTGGGTGGGCCCTGCACCATCAGCACAGGGCCTGATGCTGGGCTTGATCTCAGGAACCGAGCCGTGAGATCATGAACTGAGCCAAAATAAAGAGTGAGATGCTTAACTGACTGAGCTACCCAGGCACGCCCTGAGGAACTGAACTTAAAATTTTATTTGACTTAGGGGCGCCTCAGTTGGTTAAGCATATGACTTTGGCTCAGGTCATGATCTCATGGTTCATAGGTTCGAGCCCCTAGTCCGGCTCTGTGCTGACAGCTCAGAGCCTGGAGTCTGCTTCGGATTCTGTCTCTGTCTCTGTCTGCCCCTCCCCTGCTTGTGCACTCTCTCGCCCAAATGTAAATAAACATTAAAAAGTTAAAAATTTTTTTTTATTTGATAAGAAAACCCCCCAAATGTGGCTAAATGGCTATGGGGCTCAGCGGTCTAGAGAGGTAAACCTCTGGTCTGCTACATGGACAAGGGGCTGGGGGCCTTAGAGCACTCCGCCTGTCGGCAGCCTGTCGGCAGCCTATCAGCTGCTCCTGGCACCAGGGGTTTGCCTGCCGCCGCCGTCCAGTGTCTAGGCCACAGGTGACAGTTCTTGGCTGTTGTTTCTTTTTCTCTTTTTCTTTGTGGATTTGTATCTCTTTATTTCGTTTTACTGGGGCTTGGGGGGTGAGGGTTGCTGAGATAAGCATCTGGAATAGTCTGCTTTTCTGGTCCCTCTTCTTGTGGAATGTCTGTTGGCTTTCAGAATCCCTGGGAGCCCAGTTCTGACTGTTCCTGCCATTCCCTCAAGTTCACCTCTTTCCTCTGGCATCAGCTTTTGTGTGTGATTTGGTCTTTTCATGATACTGTTTCCATATTTAAGACCGAACGGATGTAGATGAAGGCTCCTGTGCTAGTGTTTTGTAAGTTGGAGCGTTTCCAGCTAGACCCATCCTGAGCGGGGTCTGTCAGGCAACTCCAGCTGGGGCAGTGTGGGGAGCGGATGAGCAGATTTTCCGTGGGAACACGTGAGCTGGTTGAGTTTTCTACCACACTGGGCATGTTCCAGGTGCCAGGAGGAGGCCTTCCTGTACCTGGGGCTCATGTTTCCTCCGGAGAGCGCTTCACTTGCCCTAAGTGGTTTGTTGAATTTTGCTCTGGGATGAAAACCACTCGTGCCCATGAGGTGAGGTGTAGCTTACATGCCATCGAGTTCCGTCTCTTGGGTTTTGGGACACCAGAGTCGTGTAGCCATCACCACTGATTGTTCCATCACCCCTAGAAGAAGCCCATATCCATCAACCGGCCCCTCCCTACGCCCACTCTCCCGCCAGTTCCTGCGAACTGCTAATCTGTTTTCTGTCTCTGAATTTCATGTAAATGCTTGCACACATTTCATATAATGGAGTCAGACAATATGTCTTTGGTTTTTGTTTTTTTAAAAAAGACTTTATTTAAAAATTTTTTTTAATTTAAAATTTTATTTTTTTTAAAGTTTGTTTTTAAATGTTTATTGTTGAGAGAGAGCGTGCATGTGAGTGTGAGCAGGGGAAGGACAGAGAGAGGGAGACACAGAATCTGAATCAGGCTCTAGGTTCCCAGCTGTTAGAGCAGATCCCGAAGCAGACTTAAACTCACAAACCATGAGATCATGACCGGAACTGAAGTTGGATGCTTAATTGATTGAGCCACCTAAATACCCCCTGATTTCTTAAAAAATGTTTTTATTAATTTTTGAGAGATAGTGCACATGTGCGAGAGGGGGTGGGACAGAGAGAGGGTGGACAGAGGATCTGAAGCGGGCTCTGTGCTGACAGCAGAGAACCCCATGTGGGGCTCAAACTCACAAACCATGAGATCATGAACTGAGCCAAAGTCAGACGTTTAACTGCCTAGCCAACTGAACCACTAGGCACTCTAGACAATAACTTGATGTAATGTTTAAAGTTTGCTGTGTAATGAAATACTTTACTAGTTTTTCCGTTTCTTTGGGTTTTCTTTTTTTTTTAAATTTTTAAATGTTTATTTAGTTTTGAGAGACAGAGAGAGAGAGAGACCCAGAATGATTAGGAGAGGGGCAGAGAGAGAGGGAGACAGAATCTGAAGCAGGCTCCAGGCTCTGAGCTGTCAGCCCAGAGCCCAACGCGGGGCTTCAACTCACAGACTGTGAGCTCATGACCTGAGATGAAGTCAGACGCTTAACCGACTGAGCGACCCAGGCACCCCCAGTTTCTTTGGGTTTTCTAAGCAGGTAAATAATTATATAGTTGGTAAATAACACTAGCTTGATCTCTTTATTGGTCATTATACACTTTTCATTTTCTTTAAACAGTTCCAAAGTTACTTTTGTTGAGATATAATTTACATACGATAAAATGCATCCGTTCTAAGTATACAGTTTGAGTTTTGACAAATGTATGCATTTGCACACATTTGTATGCACCTCCACCGCTATCATGGTGTCATTTGTGTCATTCCAAGAGGTTAACTGTGTCCCTTTGCAGTTAGTTACCTTTATCTTGGCCCTGGGCACCCAGTGACCTACTTTATTTACTCTCCGGCTTCTTTTGTTAAAATAATACATATATATTTTAACATTTATTCATTTTTGAGACAGATAGAGCATGAGTGGGGGGAGGGACAGAGAGACAGGGAGACCCAGAATCCGAAGCAGGTTCCAGGCTCCGAGCTGACAGCACACAGACCAATGCGAGACTTGAATTTACAGACCCTAAGATCATGACCTGAGCCGAAGTCGGACACCCAACCGTCTGAGCCACTCAGGTGCCCCTCTATTTTTAACTTTTTGAGGAGCCTCCATACTGTTTTCCAGAGTGAATGCATCAGTTTGCATTCCCACCGGCGGTGCAAAAGAGATCCCCTTCCTCTGCATCCTCACCAACATCTGTTGTTGCCTGAGTTGTTAATGTTCGCCACTCTGACCGGTGTGAGTGGTGTCTCATTGTGGTTTTGATTTGTATTTCCCTGATGGTGAGTGATGTTGAGCATTTTTTTCATATGTCTGTTCGCCATCTGGATGTCGTCTTTGGAGAAGTGTCTATTCATGTCTTTGGCCCATTTCTTCACTGAATTATTTATATTTTGGATGTTGAGTTTGATAACTTCTCTATAGATTTTGGATACTAACCCTTTATCTGATATGTCGTTTGCAAATATCTTCTCCCATTCTGTCCGTTGCCTTTTAGTTTTGCTGTTTCCATATGTATTTACTTTTTTTTTTTTTTGAAGAATGCTGGCCTTTATTTATTTTTAATGTTTGTTTGTTTTGATGGAGAGAGACAGAGCATGAGCAGGGGAGGGGCAGAGAGAGAGAGAGGGACATAACAGAATCTGAAGAAGGTTCCAAGCTCCAAACTGTCAGCACAGAGCTGGACATGGGGCTCGAACTCATGGACTGAGATCATGACCTGAGCTGAAGTCAGACACTTAACCCGACTGAGCCACCCAGGGGCCCCTGTATTTACTTTTGAGAGAGAGCATGCACACACATGGCGCCTATGCTTGTTCAAGTGTGGGAGGGGCAGAGAGAGGACACACAGAATTAGAAGCAGGCTCCAGGCTCTGAGCTGTCAGCACAGAGCCTGATGTGGGCCCTGAACCCACAAATTGTGAGACCATGACCTGAGCTGAAGTTCGATGCTTAACCAACTGAGCCACCCAGTTGCCTCCCCCACCCCCCAAATTTTATTTTAAGTAGACTTTATATCCAGTGTGGAGCCCTCCTCCTACATTTTATTTTATTTTTTTTTATTTTATTTTATTTATTTATTTGTTTTGATGGATCACATGGTAATTTTATTTTCAATTTTTTGAGAAATCGCCAGACTGTCTTCCGCAGCAACTATGCCATTTTCCACTCCCACCATCAACATACAAGTGTTCTAATTTCTCCACATCCTCAGAAGGTATTATATTTTATCTCCATATCACCGTAAAGGAAATTGAGGCCCAGCAAAGTGGTAACTTCCTCACAATTACACAGCTCCTAAGTAGTAGATCGCACATGGGAAGCTGAGATCCTTCAAGTCCCTCACGCTTCCCCAGCCCCACAGCTGCCTCAGACACAGAACAGCGAAACAGCAAAAATACAAGTCCATTGAAACCTAAAGCAAGTGGACCTATCTCTGGGAAAGGATTTGTTTCTGGGAGTTTCCAACTCAGTTGTTCTTTGAATAATGACAGCTCCATGGATGCAGCTGGGACTTCTTGGAATAGAAATGTGTGTGTTTCATTGATAAAAACCAATCCTATTAACTTAGCAAACGTTTACTTCTTTGCTCAGCTGTTATACATTCATTCATTCAGGCCTTTGATGAATCCATATTTGGTGCCAACTACATTTTTAAAAAATTTAAAAAAATTTTTTTAATTTTTTATTTTTTTCCTTCTGTTTATTTGTTTTTTAACATATGCAGTTATTTTCCATCATTTACACTACAGTAGTTACAATTACACTCCAAACAGAAAAGCAAAGTAACAAATCAAAACCCTAACTTCTATTTCATGTAATTAGACTTATACAGAAATTAGAAGGTTATGTAACAACTAGTTAATCACCTACTTTCACAGCTATCTGAAGTGGTGGTCGTTATATAGCAGCTTATCTATGATACATTCAAGATACATGATACAATTTATTACTTGCCCATAAGCTAAAACACAGCCTGCTTAATACCTTTCCTTACCCTCCTACATTTTAATAGCAAGGATCAATGTTGTGAATATTGTATTAATTCTGTGCTCTTTTAGAAACTGTTAAGATGAAAATGTTTTTCTGGTCTCTTGAGTGGCTCAGTTGAGCATCTGACTCTTGATTTTTGCTCAGATCAGGATCCGAGGGTCATGGGATTGAGCTCCATGGCAGGCTCTGCTCTGATTGTGGAGCCTGTTTAAGATTGTCTCTTTCCCTCCCCCTCTACTCCCTCCCTGACTTGCATGTGTTTGTGTGCTCTTTTCTCTAAAAAAAAAAAAAACAGTAAAAAATGTTTTTCTTTTGCTCTGTTGATACTTGGATTATATAGGCTTACTAATCTTGAACCACTCTTACATTTATAAATAAACCCTTTTTTTCTTCTGGCATTTTGTTTTAATATCATATTAATGTTTAATTTTATAGTAAATGTTTTGCATATGTTTTTTTCCTAGAATGGATGGTGAACTTGTTGTTGGATGTAGTGCAAGATAAGACATCTCCAGCTGACCTCATACATCTGAGCTTTAAATTTCTTTATATCATCACCAAGGTACCATTTACAGAGCACCTTATAGTGGACAGAACCCTTTTCTTATGTACTTGGTTCAGAAATTATCTTCCAGATGTTATTTTTTTAGGAAAGATTGTTCTCAAACATAAGCTGTGGGTTTCATTCTTTTTACCATATGTGGGGGATCAGATGTTAAAGATAGTGGTTCTGGGGTCCTTTGGCTGAAACCATGTCTGAGATATGTAGGGTCTTGCATTGGAGTAGATCAATCACTACCTAGTTAGAATGGAGTTGGTGGGGGCAGGAGAGGAGGTAGAGAGGTAGAGGGGGAGGGAGAGAGGGAGAGGTAGGGAGGGAGGGAGAGAGAGGTGGGAGAGAGATGACTAATTCAGAAAGTTTCTTACAAGGAAAAAGTAGACAAGCTTGGTGAAAATGGAAGTGCTTCTCAAACTTTAACATGCAGATGAGTTTCCTGGGGATCTTGATAACAATGTGGATTCGGAGTAAGCAGGTTTGGGGTGGGGCTTGATATTCTGTATTCTTCCCAGGTGATGTGTGGGTGCTGGCCTACAGACTTAACCAGTTGCAGTTTTGACCATGGGAGTGACTCAGAGCCATCTGGGGGTGGGTTTTGTGGGGTTACTCGGTGGAGCAGTGCCTGCTGTATGGTGGAAAGAGGTCCTTGGCCAGTGAGAGAGCTCCATGGGGGGCTGCCCCTCCGCCCCCCCCCCCCCCCCACCGAGACTGGTCTGCAGTCTTGACAGGCGGCTCAGTCAGTAGAGCGCAGGGTCTCTCCTGAATTCTCCTGAAGTGTAGCACCACTGCGTTGATGGAAGCGCTGATGAACTTGGGGACCTTTGAGGTTTTCGAGGACTTATTCCTCATGAGTCGCAGAGGGCAGTTGTATAAACAAGGTGGAGGGAAAACTTTTCAGTTTGTGACATATCTGTGTTTCTGATGATGCATATATAATATTTGTTAGTCAAGTGGGGACAGAACATGTGAGTGGATGATATAAGAAGCAAAGATAGGTGTGGTTACTCTGACCAAGTTGTATCACTGTGATGTGACACAATTCTCTGGTCACTGGGTAGGGTAGGTGGTGGGATTTGGATGATAGAGGAAAAAGATAATTTTGTTACTTTCTGCATTTTCTAATTATGTAGTAATTCAATGTCTTTTTATCTGGTAGGTTCGAGGATATAAAACATTTCTTCGTTTATTTCCGCACGAAGTAGCTGATGTACAGCCTGTTTTAGATATGCTTACAAATCAGAATCCTAGAGACCATGAGGTGAGTGTCTTTTTTCTCCTTCTTTTCATTCCCAGCCCTCTCCCTCCTTTCTTCCCTTGTTTGCTCCTCTCCTGAGATGCAGCTTCATCTTCCTGTTTCTTTCAGTTTTATGTTATGCTGTTTTGTATTCCTCTTTTTACTTTTTTATTCTTTTGACTTTCTTTTTTATATGTTATTTCAAATTCTTTCCTTTTTTAAAAAATGTTTATTTGGAGAGAGAGCGAGTAGAGAAGGGGGAGAGAGAGAGAGAGAGAGAGAGAGAGAAGAGAAGGTGAGAAAGAATCCAAAGCAAGTTCTGCGCTCAGCATGAAGCCTGACATGGGGCTCAGTCCCATGACTGCGTGATCACGACCTGAGCCAACATTAGGAGTCAAATGCTTAACCGACTGAGCCACCCAGGCGCCCTAAAGTATTTCCTTTTACTTTTTTATTTTACTATTTAATTAATTAATTAATTTTTAAAAACTTTTATTTTTGAGAGAGAGGGGAAGAAAGGATCCTAAGCATGCTCCATGCTCACCATGGAGCCCGATGCAGGGCTTGATCTCACAATTGTCAGATCATGACCTGAGTCGATAGCAAGAATTGGACGCTTAACCAACTGAGCCACTCAGGTGCCCCAAATTATTTCCTTTTAAAATATCATCTTTATAAAGAACAAAATAATGCTTACATTTGGTGTGGTGATAAGTATGTCAACTGTCTGAATTTTTAAACTTGACATATAATTATGTTGGGGGTACCCAAGACCACCCCCAGGTTTGATGATTCCCTAAGGCCACTATAGGACTCCGTAGGTAGTTGTTCTTATGGCTGTGAGTGGTTAGTAGCAAACTCAGCAAAGGGGAAACCAGGAGCAAGCTTCGAGAGTCTTCTCCCAGTTAGGTCACACAGGGCATTTGTCATTCCCCCAGCACTGAGTTGTGATAATACGTGTGAAGTGTTGCCCCCACCAGCTCCTAGAGACGAGTGTGCAGGGTTTTTCTTGGGGGCTGGTCATATGGGTACTCTGCTGAGCATGGACTGAAATTCCAAACTCCCAAAAGGAAAGTGGGTTTCAACATAAACCCTGTGGTTTGTATGGATGGTCCAAGCACAGAGAGGCCCTTTTCTCTGGGAATGCTGGGAAGCCTCTGGAAATCCAGGTTCCTAGCTGCCCAGGGTTGGCCAGCCTTGTTAGCAGGCCTCCCCCAGGAGCCGGGTCACTGTGGAAGCATTCTTACGCACAGAATGATCAGTTCACAAGGGCATCACCCCAGGGGGTGGCTTCTGAATGAGTCCTTTCATTTGAAGATGTAGATGAGCATTTCCCCAGCTCCCCAGCTCCGCTCTATTCTCGTGCCCAGAATGGCTCATTCTGGGGCCAAGTGGAGTCTTTGTTTATTGACTACCTAAGATAAGGGAACTCCTCTTTAAGCTGGAAGTTGAGAATATTTTTCTTTATTCTTTTTTTTTAATGTTTATTTACTTTTGAGAGCTGGAGAGAGACAGAGCAGGAGTGGGGGAGGGGCAGAGAGAGAGGGAGACACAGAATCCGAAGCAGGCCCCAGGCTCTGAGCTGTCAGCACAGAGCGATGCAGGGCTCGAACTCACAAGCCATGAGATCATGACCTGAGCCGGCTGCTTAACCAACTGAGCCACCCAAGTGCCCCTTTTTTTCTTTATTCTTAAGTCTTTTGGTTTTTTATCTGCTTCTGCTTTCTCACAAGACTGATTGCATGCTGAAGGTGCTAGTGAGGAGAAGCCATTATATTGATGTATTACAATTTTTCTTTGTTCATATTGGTGTTTCTTTTGTCTGCTGAGGTAGCCGTCTATGTTTGTATGACAGAGGGTGTGTGGGATGGGGTATGGGAGGGGCTTATGATGGGTGCGTTCCAGGGTCTGGGGTGACGGCATCTGAAGGGCCTGTGGTTGGCAGTGCGTGGGCAGGGAGAGAGTAGGACTGTGAGCGGGGCATGCGGGTTACCTCTGTGCTTGAAACGGGTCATGTTACTTTGCTTTAACTTCTTAGACTTGGGAGACTCGTTACATGCTTCTACTGTGGCTCTCCGTGACCTGCCTAATCCCTTTTGATTTTTCACGCCTTGATGGGAACCTCCTCACTCAACCTGGGCAAACGCGAATGTCCACAATGGACCGTATTCTCCAAATAGCAGAGGTGAGTGTGATCGTGCAAATAGTTAGGTGCTAATTCGCATTCTTTTTCATTCTCAGGATGTCTTGATATTAGGTACACTTTTGACATTTGTATTTTTTCAAGTGCTGTTATTCTTTTTCAGCAAGATAAAATTCCATTTTGTAATTTATTTAGAAAGTAGAATTCATATAGGTATAATGATGAATTACTTAGCAGATTTCCTTTCTTTGTAGGTAGTGCGACAACTACTCTGTTAAGCACAGTAATGATGTATGAGAGGTTTCAGGGGGCAGTTGTAAGAGAAAATGAAGGTCTGTTTTAGGTTTAATTTTTAATTGTTAACATTACATAAATAATATATGATCAGTAAAGGAAAACTAGAAAATAGAGCAAAGCAAGAAAAATGTTCAAGCAGAATCTCTCAAATCCTGGCACACTTGTATATTTTTTCAGACTTTTTCTGAGACAAATGTTATGCATATAGACAGCTTATTGCATTTCTCTGACTTTGGTGTAACACAACACACATTTATCATCTCAGTGTCTGTGGGGCAGGAAGGGTCAGGAATGTGGACGTGACTGTGTGAGGCGATCTGCGTCCGGGCTCCGCAAGGCTCCCCTGGGCCGGGGCCCGCTGGCCTGCTGTCCGGACTGCTGGCAGAAGCCAGACCCTTGACGGTGTTGGACCAAGGGCTTTAGTTCTTTTCTGGCCGTTTCTTGCCATGTGGCCCCCTGCGACTTGGCAGCATATTCTCTCGAAGCTGGGCAGGGGCACGGGTTGCTAGTGAGATGGAAATCACAACAACGTGTCACCAGGTCACAGCAGTGATGTTCCAAATTATAGAAGCGTGTCAGTGTGTTCCAGTCACACAGGAGGGATGACACCAGGTGTGAACACCATCGGGCAAGCATTTGTTGAGCACCTGCTGTGTGCCAGACACTGTTCTAATCGTCTTTAGTGTAGGGACCCAGGTAATCTAGTTGATGAGGCAGTTTACTTTTTTTTTAAATTTTGTTTTAAAGATTTTTCTTTTTTCTTTTTAAGTAATCTCTATACCCAATGTGGAGCTTGAACCCACAACCTCGAGATCCAGAGTCATACACTGTACTGACTGAGCCAGCCAGCACCCCAGCAGTTAGCTCTTTTTATCCTCATTTTACTGAGGGGGCAGCAGTCAAGAAAAATAAGTAACTTCGCTGACTCACTTTCCCATAAACGGTGGATCCAAATGTGAAGTCAGGCAGTTGGCTCCTGCCCGCACTCCAGGCCCCTCACCCCGCACCCCCCACCAGTGCCCTGGTCGTCCGCTCTGCAGGGAGCCGCTGCTTTCCTGGCAGTGAGTGCCCAGTGTCCTGTGTCAGTGGGGACATGTCTTCTCATGACCTTTAAGGGAGGAGGCCCCACCGTACCCTGGTTTTTAACCTGCTCTTGTGCAGACGGACGTCTAGATGGTTTGTAGCTGTGCTCTGTGCGGGGCGGCACGGTGAGGAGCCGCGGCGCAGACCTTTGCGTGCCCGTCTCTCACACAGGACTGCCTGGTGGCGGCCGTCCGTTTCTGGAGGCTTGGCACTGGGTGTGGTTGTCCCCCGGAAAAAAGATCTTTTGTATATCATTTGGAAAAAATTAGTGGAGCTGAGAACTGGAAACTTTTTAAGGCAGGCCTCCAAAGAACAGGTCGTCATTTGCGCTAACCCTGGTGCTCTTCTGTTGGCGGGGGGGGGGGGCCTTGTTTCTGCACACAGCACGCCCACAGGCCTCGAGGGTGCGTTCTGGACTCTAGTTCTTTGTTACCGTTGGGTGAATCATTTTGGTTTCATTCTTGTGCTGTTTTTGCACGTGTGTGTTTGAAGGGGTGTGGCCACACGCTGTGTGCAGCGGGGCACCTGCCCGGTGGGGAGCACAGCATTTGGCAGCTGCTGGCAACTGTGGTTTGAGGTTAGGGGTGGTTGGTGCAGCTCTGGAATTTGGCCTCTGCCTCGAAGCTTCGCCAGCCTGGTTTCTCGGGAGTGGTGCGTGCGGGACTGGCTGGTGAGCGGGTCCCTGAGGTTTGTATCGTGTGTGTGACGGTACCTGGCCTCTGTCCTTTCTTGTAGACCTACTTGGTTGTCAGCGACAAGGCCCGAGATGCAGCTGCCGTCCTAGTGTCCAAGTAAGTACCTGTCGGCCCCTCCCAGCTGTGCTGTCGATGTGGGACTGGGGTGTTCGGAGAGGGCGTGTCGCACATACTCCTCTGTGTCCCTGTGGGTCTGTGTTACCTCGGAGGCGGTCGCCGGGCTGATGGGCCTGGGGAAGTCTTTCCTACTGCCCAGTACTTGTGTCTTTCTTTGAGGGGGCATCGACACTGTTGGGCACAGGAGACCTCTGAACCTGATGGTGCTGGCTAGGGGCCCGGAGGCCAGCTAATGGGCCCATCCAGAGTGCAGAGTGACAGCAGGTGGGGCAGGGCCCACCTTTGGGCTGGTGGCTGTTAGATGAGTCTTTAAAGGTCACTTAGTGGTTGATGCTGTGATTCCTGGAGATCATGATCTTGATTGGGTCAGCGTGGCTTGGGGTAAAAATCCCCAAACGCTCTCTGTTGACTGAAAAGCAGGCTGTGCGTGGAGCAGGTAAAAATGGCTCTGTGTGCCGTGAGCTGGGTGAGGTGAAGACCTCCAGAGATGTGCGTGGGGCTGTGTAAACTTGGGTCATGAGGTGTGAGAACGGAAGGAAGCAGTTTTTCTGCATCAGTCTTTTGTGACTTAAAATAAGTGCATGGAGTAAATAAATTAGAAAATTTGGCTTTCCCCTTTCTGCATTTGTGCAAGTTGAAAATGGGCTGTAAAACCTTCTGGCTGGTTTTTTTTTTTTTTTTTGGGAAAATGGGCGACACCTCACTCAGGGTCCCCTTATGCTTAGGTGTATGCCATGACTTTTCTCCCCAGAGTGGGAAGAGAAACCCTTAGTCTGCAGGGCAGCGGGTGCAGGCTGAGGGACTTGTGTAGGCGCCCGCTGCATGTAGGGCAGGGCTTGAAGAGAAGAGCTGAAGGGGTGAGGGGCAAACACACGAGCCCCCGTGTTGCTTCCCCTGGGGGAGGGCGACACTCACTGGACAGAGGTTTCTCATTTAAAAACATGAGTTTCTTTTTAATTGTAAGAGTGATCCTGTGTTTTGGAAAATAAAGAAAAGTGTAAGGTACAAAATCCACATGTACCTTCATCCCCCAGAGTGTGACTGCTTTTGTCTGTTGTCCTGCCACTGTCCATGGGTGCGTCCTGTCCACAGGCCTTGGGCGGGCATAGGGCTGCCCACGCTTGTCGCACCGGGTGCCAGCAGCTGGGCCTGGAGCTTCATCCCTTCTTCTGCCAAAACACGGTTCTGGTGTGAATGCGTTGTTGCTCTGCAGTCCCCCAGACTGCCGCCCTGTGGTTTGTTAGCGAAGTCCTGCCGGCACACGTTTCACGTGCAACTTTGTATCATTCTGATTCCTAGAGAGGAATTCCTGAAAGTGGAATGGACATTTAAGGGGTTTTAAATGCAGTTACAGGAAAGGTTGAACACGTTGAAAGTTAACTTTTCCCCAGATTTGCCAGTACTGTGTGTGATGCTAACAAATGTTTGCCAAATTTGTTAAATGAAAAATAATGTTTTATTATTTTTTATTACCAGCAACACTGAAGGTTTGGTAGAGGTTTTTTTGAGTTTATTTATTTTGAGAGAGAGCAGGGGAGCATCAGCATGAGTGGGGTGGGGGGAGCGGAGAGAGAGAACCCCACGCAGGCTCTGCACTGTCAGCCCAGAGCCCGACGCGGGGCCCGAAACCACGAACTGTGAGATCATGATTTTAGCCGAAATCAAATGTCAGATGCTCAACCAGCTGAGCCACCCACGTACCCTGAGGGTTTAGTAGAGTTATCCTGCCCTTGGCTTTGTGGAACTTCGCGTCTGTGGGGGCTGGGGGGTGAAACCCTCGACCTTCATTTCCTCCCTGATGGCCTCCAGGAAAAGTGACCTGGGGACAGATCCAACCACTGGGTGGGACTCTGCTGCACCATCTGGTGGTTGGGATGAGTATGCGTTTCACATAGTTGAGGCTGGTTTTCAGTGCGTTAAAAATGCTCTGGCCAGTTTGCCAGGCTGTAGATACATCCTGTGCTGTGTAGCCAGCTTCTCAGAGTGTTCTAGAATGGGCAGTGCTGTAACTGCATGGCTCAGCATCTCCTGATACACCCGGCAGGAGCCCTTCTGAGGGAAGAGAGGGCTGTGAGATGGGAGGACATAGGGGCTTCCTGTAGGGGTGGGGCGGGGAGGTAGGTACCAGGACCGCACAGCGCTGCCGTGAGCTGTGACCCGGTGTGACATGGGGAAGAAGGGGGCCAGCACGTCACAAAGCGGGTTTGCTCAGCATTAGTGCAGAGCCCCCTGGGTGTGTTCTGTGGGGGCAGCTGAAGGGACTGTGAAGTCCTACCTCCTGACGTTCGCACATCTCCCTGGGAGGCTGCACATCCCCTGCTCTCTGTCTCTTCATGTTTTCTGCTTGTTTCCTATGTTTCTGCCTCCAGGGGGGGTCATTGCCGTGGATGGCATGCTGCAGGCCCTGGTAAACACTGCCCCCCAGGGGGGGCTCCCAGAGTGTGGGCTCAGCCTGAGTCTCTGAGTCAGGGGACTGGTAAGAGAGGAGTAAAGGGGGCCCAGGCTGTGGTGTGGGGGTCAGGGCTGGCTGCCAGCCCAGACCAGGTGTGTAAGAGAGCGGGCAGGACCCAGTATGTGCCATCCGTGCAGATGTGGGCTCTGCAGGGGGCTGTGCGGTACTCGGTGGAGGGGATGGGGAAGGAAGACCCACGGCAGATGCAGGGAGAAAGGCCTTGGGCCTGCTGCTGGGCCACACCGTGCCATATGGGGGTGGCGTGTCCTGAGGTGAAGGGATGGAGTTGGGCCAAGGAAAGGGGAGGCCTGAGTAGTAGGTATTGGTGGGGTTCCTGGGCCGTGATGGTGACAGGTAAAGGTGGTCCTGTGGTGTATGGGGCCTCAGGATGAGTGGGGACCCAGGAGGGAGGACATGGGGGTGGTGGGGGCCTGTGTCTGACCTCAGAGAGGTCATGTTGGGAATGACCGCCTGAGGGCCATGGTCTGGGAGGTGTCTTGGAGTTTTAGATTGGAGATTGTCCTAGAGTGTCTGTCTTGAAAGGAGGTCATAATGCAGGCTACAGAGGACAGACATCCTGGCATGGAGGCTCATCTCATTGGGAGGATGTGCTGGGCCAGAAAGAGGTTGAACCGTCACCCTGCCTATTTGTTTCCTTCTGGCAGGTTTGTTACACGGCCTGATGTCAAGCAGAAGAAGATGGCAGGTTTTCTGGACTGGAGCCTGCACACCTTGGCCCGTTCCTCCTTCCAGACCATCGAGGGGGTCATTGCCATGGACGGCACACTGCAGGCCCTGGTAAACATTGCCCTGGGGGAGGGCACAAGTTTTGTTCGCCTTTGACTCTGTTCTGAAGTAGCTGGAGCATAGTAAGAGACGGTGAACCCCCACAGCAAAGTACCACTGCACTTCCTAACCTGGCTTTGTCAGCAAAGGGCTTTCGGCTCAGGGAAGGTGGCCTGAGCCAGCTTGCTGTGTCACCACCAGGGGGCAGCGGTGTCCATGGAGCTGGTGCCGGGAGGCGGGCAGGGCGTGCCCTCCTTGGGTTTCCTGCTGTGTAATTGTGTTGCCCGGTATAATTATCCGAATCAGCTCTGATGAAATAAGGCAGGTGATTTGAAGTTTGATATTGTTCAGATACTCAGGTTAGGGTGTTTGTAACAAGCGTGTTAAACACACAACCTGGCCTCTACCCCCAGTGCTCTGTCTGGTTGGTGCCCTCCCTGCCACCCTTCTCTGTTTCCTGCTTCACCTGTCATCTGTGTTGCCGTTTTTAGTGCTGAGGACAGTTCCCAGAAGAGGGGGGGCCGCCCAGGCCCTGGAGCTCTCTTCCTGTCCTCATGGTCCTTGGGCATTGTGGGGCGAGTGCCTGCTCTCTGCTCTTTACCCACAGCGGGTGAGACTTGGTTCTTGGCCTTGTTTCTGAAGCTGTAGAGGCCCATGGCCCACTTTCCCGAGAGCAGGGCATTTTGGACCATGTTTAAATGAAGGTGTTTGCACCCATGACTCAGTGTAATGTCATTTTCTTGGGTGTTGTCCGTTTGCTTTCCTTGGTTGTCACAGGTTGGGAGGAGGTGTAGGGAGCCTCGAGGGCCTATGGGAAGTGGGGCTGACGGTGCCCCGGGGCGTGGGCACAGGATGAGGGAGGAGAGGAGATGACAGCGGGGTCTGCTGCGGGGGCCCAGGGAAAGCCCTGTTCTCACTGCGGCCCTGCCCTGGCACTCAGGCCATGGGCCACCTGGCCTCTCAGGAATTTCCTTGGCATCTGTTTCTGTTCATTCATGTCATTGTCTTCAGGAAGGACAGGCTTTCAAATGATGAGACTATTTCAAGACATTTTCTAAAGAAACCCGGAAAAATAAAACATCTGAATTCCTGTAGTCTGTTGAGGAGCTATTTTTGTTGTTGTTGTTGTTGTTTTAAATGGTTAGTGGGACTCCTGGGTGGCTCAGTTGGTAAAGCGTTCGACTTTGACTCAGGTCATGATCTCAAGTTTGTGAGTTTGAGCTCCACATTGGACTATGTGCCCAGCGCTGAGCCCACTTCTGGTCCTCTGGCCCCTCCTCCACTTGTTCTCTCTCTCCCTCTTTCTCAAAAATAAACCTTAAAAAAAGTTATTTATTTTGAAAGAGAAGTGGGAGGGACATAGAGGGAGAGAGAGAATCTCAAGCAGCCTCCAAGCTGTCAGCGCAGAGTCTGACATGGGGCTTGAACCCATGAACTGTGAGATCATGACCTGAGCTGAAACCAAGAGTTGGATGCTTAACCACATGAGCCACCCAGGTGCCCTTATGTTTTTTTATTCTTTTTTTATTTTAAGTGAGGTGTTGTTTTTCAATGTTTTCTTCTGTTTTCTGTTTTTCAATGTTTTCTTCTGTTTTCTGTAAATGAATGTGGTATGTTGGTACAATAGTTTTAAAAAATATTGAAATATAAAGCATATAAGTACTTTGCTTTTTAACTTTTTAAATTTTATTTTTTAATTTTTTAAAAATGTTTTTTAAGAGAGAGAGACAGAGTACAAGCGGGGGAGGGACAGAGAGAGAGAGGGAGACACAGAATCTGAAGCAGGCTCCAGGCTCCAAGCTATCAGCACAGAGCCCAATGTAGGGCTCGAACCCATGAACTGTGAGATCATGATTTGAGCTGAAGTTGGACACTTAACTGACTGAGCCACCCACACACCCCAGTACTTTGAGTTTTTAAAGTGTATATTCAGTGATTATTTTGCACAAATAATTGTACACCCATCACCACTATCCAATTCCAGAATATTCTGACCACTCTTAAAGGAAAACCCAAACCCATTAGCAGTCACTGCCCATTCATCTCTGCAGCCATTAATCTAGTTTCTGTCCCTGGATTTGCTCATTCTGGACATTTTATATAAGTGGAATCATACATGTGACCTTTTGTTACTGGCTTCTTTGATTTAGCGTCATGTTTTCAAGGTTCTAGCTGATGTCACTAATTCATTTTCTTTATGGCCAGATAATATTCCACCATATGGGTGTTCCTAGCTATTACGGATAATGTTAATCTGAACTTTTGTTAAGTTTTTTTTAACATGTTTTCAGTTCTCTTGGGTAGATAACAATAGTTTTTTCCCCTAACTTAAGAATTTAAGTGTTTTCCTGTGTTTTTGAAGTCTTACTTTTTCTCAGGGCTGCATACCTACCATGTTGCTGAGACATGGGGTGTCAGCCGTGCCCTCAGGTGGCTGTCACTCCAGCTGTGTGTGGAGGTGGTGCTTAAGGAGGGTTTTATTGGGGTTTTCAGTGTAATTGCTATGAAGGGAGTCCGTGCAGGGTGAAGCTGGCCTGGGGGGCGCCGGGCGCGGAAGCCGATGGGAGGGGGAGGTGCAGGGCACACCTGTGTGTCTACCAGGCTATAGTTGCCTGAATCCTAGCGGGGTGCATTTATGTTTTAGGTAATTCTCGTGAGGATGAGTGAATGGGGCAGAGATGGTTTATTTGAAGGTTTAGGTCTTAAGTGGATTTCTTAATTTTTTGCCATGAGTCACGTTGAGAAATCTTGGGTCACCGAGAAACAATTAGAAGGTCGGACAGAACGTAGCTGGAGCCTGTCAATCCACTGTAGCCTGCAGGGCAGAATGCTAGACCCGTCTGAGTGTGGGCGCTGGAAGGTTAGGCACATTCGACTCAGCTTGTTTTTATGGTCACCGTCCTCTGTTAGATCTTCTTAGCCCAGAAGGGACTGGGTGGGCTCCCAGGGTCTCCTGTGCCCTCCCCTCTGGAGCCACAGCTGTCTCCACGGGCATTGGGGCAGCTGGGCCATCGGGGCGCCTAGGCAGCGGGCTGGAGCCTGCTCTGACCTCCCGAGGGCCCTGCAGGCAGGTGAGGCCTGCGTGGCCCCTGTCTGGGCTGGCAGCTGGGAGGCAGGTCTTCCTTAGGAGACAACGGTGGGCGTGTGGTCTCACGCCACCCTCCAGAGTTCCCGCTAGCTCCCTTGTCCCCAGACTAAAGTTCTTGGGGCTCCATTGCTCTTCCCGGAGGCTTGAGAAGGGCATGGAGACCCCTTCGTGTCCCCTTATGCGATTGCTTTGCCCATAGGTCCTTTTTATTTTTTAAAATGTTTTTGATCGTCTTGTTGCTGGTCTCTAACTGTTCCCAGGTTTTCTGTTTCTTCTTCCTAAGTGGGAGGCATACGCCTTTAATAGCAAAACCTGGTGCTGGGTGGGAAAGGCTGCTGCACGTCGCCGCTGTGGGTCAGCGTCCCTCTCGGAGAGGGCCAGCCAGGAGAGGGGTGGTGCTGTGGATCTCCAGGCCACACTTAGGAGAAGTTCTCTTTCTCTCTTCCTCCTGAGGATCAAAGAGATTGTCCCAAAGGCTTTTCCTGCCCCCCCCCCCCCAGCAGGGCACTGCAGCAGTGGCACATCTGCTGTCTGGAGAGGCGTCCTCGGCGAGGTGGGCAGCTGCCTGATGGGGCAGCCCGAGTCCCTGGGAAGTGGCCCAGCACAGCCTTTCTGGAGCCTTCTGAAGCCCCTGTTTCTTTTGGAAAACGTAGGGTCTTTTTGGAATCTCAGGTCTTGTTTCCTTTTCTCTTTTTCCTTTTCAAAGCAGTGATTTGGTCTAATTGCTGCTGCTGCCTCCTGGGCAGGAGGAAGTGGTATGGGGTGCTGGGCTCTCCCAAGCGGAGAGCGGGTTTCGCCATGAGCTCGCCAGACCTGAACAGCAGAGGCCGGGCGTCCTCTGTGCATGATGAAACTTGCAAGTGTATTGTGCTTTTGGATTTCATCTGTCTCCTTTGATGCACTTGGCTTCATTTCTATCCACCTGTTCATTAGTGTGAGTTAGGCAAGACAGGTGAACTTGTAACGAGCACCATCGAAACTAGGGTTTGATTTTGTTTTCCTGGAAGCATGTGTCTCTTACAGTGATGAATTCTAACTCTTACGCGGTGGGGAATGGGAGACTGCCAGCTTCTTCATGTCACTGGAAGGCCCCTCTTGTTTAGTCCTGCTTTATAAATATTTTTTAATGTTTATTTTTGAGGGAGAGAGAGAGACAGACAGAGTGCTAGCTGGGGAGGGGCAGAGAGAAGGAGATACAAAATCCGAAGCAGGCTCCAGGCTCTGAGTTGTCAGCAGAGAGCCTGATGCGGGGATTGAACTCACGAACTGTGAGATCATGACCTGAGCTGAAGTCAGGCACTTAACTGGCTGAGCCACCCGGGCGCCCTGGGTCCAGCTTTAATAAGCATTGGGATGATGGTGAATTGAGGAGATTCAGAGGAGAACAAAGTGTTAAAAAGGGTCATCGTTTGTATATACTGGGTCTCTGCTTCCTTACTGGTGGTGTGTCCTCCTGGCGTTCACTGTTCAGGTTGAAGAGTGGAGTGATGGGGGTTTCCCTTTGTGCGGTCCCTGTAATGGCTGGGATGTGGGTGCGGACCTTCAGCGCCTGAAGATGGAGTTCTTACGTAAAAATATGGCTGGTATGATGAGTAGCAATAAAACACTCTCCTCTCTGCCATCTGTTATGATTGCATCCTTCCTTCACAGTGAGGTTTGTTTTATTTAGTTTATCATTGATGAAAGCATACCTCTCATTAAAGGATAAAACGTTTTATTGCAGACAGCATTAGAAGCCAGGTAATCCCATGCACAGCACCTGAGTGCATGTGTGAGGAGAACTACTGAAGCCACTCTGGTTTTGCATATGGTTTAACCAGAAGGAGGGTCTAGCCCGGGGAGAGTGGCTATCCCTCCCACAAGGACAGGATGTACCAGAATTGCATGATCCAGGGTGTGTTGGCTCTGCCCCTGGGTGCTTGGCTGCCCTGAGGAGGCTGATCTGCTGTGGGCCAGTCCTGAGCCCCAGGACGCTCTGCAGCAACGCCTGTGACCCCAGGCAGAGGTGAAGCACCTTGCTCCATGCTCCCCACCCGCAGAAGGGAAATAACAAGCCTCTTACCTCAGAGGGCGGTGTGGAGGCTGATTAGTGCATGTCATGCTCTTTGAAGATGAAAAGAAGCCACTTGATTATCCAAGACACTTCTCACGTAGGCTTTGATTTCTTGTAGGCTTCTTTGGGGAGTAGCACCCGTGGTTTCATTTAAGGTTTAGTTTGGCCGGAGGACTAATGATCCAGATTGGGCTTTTTAGTTATGGCCCTGCCGGGGCAGGGCTTTGGGTGGAGGACGATATAGTAAGAACCATTTGACTGTGTGTTTTCCAGTGTGCGCGTGTTTGTGCACACACGCGTGCATTTATGTACTGTTCATGTGCTCCTGTGAATCTGGGTGAAAGGGGTACCTTCACTTTTCCTTGTGGGTTTAAATCCAAAGAGCAGCCAACTCTGATACGCTTTTAATTTCATGTAACTTGGCATTTCAGTGGGGCAGGCAGCATGTTGGCATGAGTCTTGTTGCAACATGCATGGTGTGTGGCGCACCTTTAATTCCACCGGCGGGCCTGGTTTGTACACCTGCTGTGTGAAGAGGCGACACGTCCTGTTGGACAGGTGCATGCTCGCAGGCAGGCCAGCAGGGCCCACGCTTGGAGGGGAGGGGGCCTTGTCTATCACAGGCTCGCCCCCGCCTCTTGTGTGTGCGGCTGGCTGGTGCGGAGCTGGCCGAGAGCCACAGGTCTCCTGGCCAGTGCCCTCTGCCCAGCCTGGCCTGTGGCCTCCTGTGCAGGCCGTCCGAGGGCCTCGCAGCTCCCACCGCTGAGGTGGTTGGGTTCTCGGGTGAATGGGACCTGGCTGCCCTCACCCCTCCCTCTAAGCAGGTGTTCCCCAGGCTCTGGCCTTGCTGTCCTTGCTGTCTGGGAGCGGCTGGCATCTCTCCCTAATTCACCATTGAACTTTGGCTCTTGGTTCCTCTCCATGGTCCCAGAGCCCTAGTTCTGTGCACCTGCTGTGCTTCAGATGCCATGAATTCAAGGTCGCACCAATCATTCTGTCTCTTTTCCTACCTCCTCACCAGGCCCAGCAACAAACAAGAGTTTGAGGTCTGGCCATGTGGCCAAGGCACTCGGATATGTCCCTAGGCTGGCCCTCCCTTCCTGGCACAGTGCCCTCCGGATGTACTGGCTACCCCCTCTGTGGCCCATCTTCCATCTGTGCCAGTGGTCCGTCCTCGACCTAGCGCGCGGCTCTCTGTTCCTGTGCGCTGTCTAGGTGGGAGCTGGCCCAGCCTGGTCTGGTCTTTGGAGGCACCGCTTCCCGGGCCCTCCCTTCTGCCCTCCCTCTGCTGTCACTGTGCTTTGTCTCCACAGCCTGCTGTGGTGCCACTCGGGAGAACCAGCGGTGAAAGGACCTGGGAATGGGTGGGGAGCCAGAGAGTAGACAGCCTGTGGAAGTCTGTCCTCCAGGCCCCTCCAGCCAGAGGGCCGGGCACTGGGCAGAGTCAGGAGGGGGAGGCTGGTTGTGTGGGTTCCCCCAGGGTTCTGGGCTCTGGGCTGGCACCTCCTCGGGGGTACCCTGGGTCAGGAGAGGGGCGAGCATGGAGGTGTGGCTCAGCAATGGCAGAGGCTCTTCTCAGTGGTTTCCGCCTGGGGCATTCTTGCTCAAGTCGCTGGCCTTGTCGAAGCCCGTCTAGTTCTGCTCTTCCTCCTCCTCTTTGGATCTCCTCTCCTCACTTCCCCTTGGAGGTGCTGGGGTCTCCCTTGGGCCTCCTGGCTGGGGAGTTCTCTCCTGCTGGGCTCAGAGCTGGAGTGCCAGAGGCCCAGGCCCCCTCCCTGCCTGGATGCCCGTGTGGCTGGGGACACCACCCCTCTTCTGAGCCTGTGGCCGCAAAGCTCTGGCCCCCGCTGGGTTCTAAGTTCTCTGAGGCAGGAGTTGTGTCTTCTGCATCTTTTATACGTCCGGCGTTAGGCAGGATAGGCAGCGTGCGATCCATGTTCTTGGTACTTGTGAATTGAGGAGCAGTTATTTTTATCTAAGATTATTAGCTGTGGAAGCCAGTGGGAATAACAGAGACCTGCCTGGCAGGGGCTGAGTCCTGATGCTGGGCCTGTCTCCAGGAGCCTCCTGTGCGTCTCCTGCCTCGTGGGGCTGCAGGATGCTGTCTGCTGCTGTGGTGGGTCCAGCCCCTTACTGGACAGCGCTTAGATGTTTCAGCTTTTCGGTGTGTGAGCTTCTTCTGTTAAGGGCGCCTGAACTTAGTGTGGCAGTTCAGGTCATGAAGTCTGACAAGGCTCCTGTGAGGTGGGCTGTGGGGGAGGCTCAAGGGATGGTCACCCTTGAGAGAAGAGAGGTTATGTCTTGCTCTGGGGGCTGGAGGTGCCTCTGGTCTGGCTGGCTTGTCCCCTTGGCACGGTGGGCCTCCCCCTGGTCGTGGCGTTTGGCCCAGGTGGGCACTGCCCTTGGGACACTCTGCTTCTGTATTTGGTAGTGCTCCTCCTATCAGTTCTATCAGCTTGCTGTTATTTTGGGGGATGGTGGGAGGCCTCCAGCTGCCACTCACCTGGACTGTTGTCCGCCAGCAGGTGCAAGAGGTTCTAGTCGGCGGTGGTACAAGGGCTATTTCCCTCCAAACTACTGAGTGTGAGTTAGGTTTCCTCTGTGAAGGGCCTGTGGCTGTTACCTAAAGGTGCAGAGCCATTTTGGCTTGGCCGCCTTCCACAGAAGGTGTGGCCCTGGGTGGGCTTCCTGTGGCACAGGTGAGGACAGTGGGCTGAGTTCTGCCTGGTGTCCCTCCTGGAACTGGTTGTGTCAGTGCTGATGGTGTTTCCGTTTTGTCCCGGTTGTGTGCGGCAAGATGGCTGTGAGGGGGGACGGTACTGCTCCTTAGCACTGGGACAAGAGGCAGGCGCTCACAGAGGGAGGGGCCCCTCCTGCCTGAGCTCTAGTCTCACTGCTTTGTGGCGGGTCTATGTTGTCACGCCTGTGGGGGCCTGGGGACAGGACCCTAGCTTGGGCAGGTGCTGGGCTGGTTGAGCGTGCCCACCGGCTCACAGGAGAGCCCGCAGGTGCTTGTGAGTGGCACCCCGGAGCCGGTGTGGTGTGGGGGACCTTCCTCCTGGGGCCTGGGTGGATCTGCTTTTCTTGGCCTTGACTTGGTGGCGCTTCAGGGAGCCCTAGACCAGTGTGTCCTGCTTGGCAGCAGGGCGGACTGGCTCTCGAGCAGCTGACGGCCTGTGATTCACAGACTCGGAGAACATGCCCCGGGGAGGGAAGCTGGTCTGCACGCCGCCGCAGAAAAGCAGGCCTGGGTGGGTAGCAATCGGAAGGTGTGGTAGGTTAGAGCGATTACTAAGAACTCCTTTTGTTTGCACCTCGCGCTGTGCTGGTTTCTAGAACAACAGAAACAGATCTGACGGTCATTTGTCCCAGGCTGCGTGGTGCCGTTCTCTTTCGTCTTGAGCGCAAAGTGTGTGCTTGATGGGGTTTTCAGCTGCCTCTTGTCTCCTGCCTCCCTGAGCACAGGAGCACACCACCTGCTTTGTGGCCTGGCTGGCGAATGCTCCAGACCCTCGGGACGAGCGTTCTCCCCTGGCCAGCCCCTCCTGTCGTGCAGCCTTGCCTGTGCAGCCACATGCCCCCGAGTGAATGGCGGTGAAGATGCTCCATTTTTATGTGTAAATGTGTAGGCCAGTGAACAAAAACAAAGCCCTTGATTGATTTTTCTTGGTCCTCCCGTTTCCTGAGTCTGCTCACAAGGGAGTCAGGACTCCATGACTCTTCATGTGTCCAGAGTGCTCGGGTTATCCTGTGGGGTTCAAGGTTGGGAAGAGCAGAGGGCTGGAGCTCCTTGCACCCATGATGGACGGGGCGTGGCTTCTTCCTAGTCCAGACAGTGGCTGTGGCCCGGCCTTGGTGCTGGTCCCTTTCTGTGTGGGGCTGAGTCAGCACTGGCGCTCCTGGGAACTCGGTACCCGTTTTATTCTGTTCTCTTTTTGAGCCTGAGTAAGGAATTTGGCAAATAAAGAATGTTCAGATGAGAGATCACTTTTTGTATTTCATGTTATTTTAAATTCTTATTAGTTGGTGGTGAGTGAGCCCAAAGGACACTTTAGCCAACTGCCAAGTACATCAGCTCTGCTCCTGGCTGCTTACTGTGCGTCCCAGCTTCCCAGCAGACCCTCTGCACGTGTGGATCCTCTTTGTGGCCCTTCTGCATCCCCGTCCCAGTGCCAGCATGGGTGTCTGGTGTTTTCTGTTGGGTAACAGCCCATCCCGAAGCTGTGGCTTAAAACTGCAGCCACTGTGTGTGTATGGATTCTGTGGGTTCTGATAGGCTGGGCACTGGGTAGCCTGTCTGTCCCTTGGTGCGGGGGAGGTGGGAGCACTCAGCTGGAAGCCCACACGGTGGGGGCACTCGAAGGGCCGAGCATCTCCTTGATGTCAGGAGTCTGGTGCTCCTGGGCCCACATAGCAGTTCTCACTTTGCTGGTTAAATACTGTTTCTGAAGGAGAAGAAATCCTAAGAAATTCTTAGACGTGCTCAGTGTAGGAGTCTTTGCTTAAGGGGCTTGGATGCTTGGATAAATTACCATTTTTTTTCCAGACCTGAAAGTGGAAGGTAAAATTCCAGGTTGAGCATTCTGGAGATTGTGAGGCCTGTGCATTTGGAGGTAGTCCCTGGTTATGGGAGACGGGGTGGGAGACGCCATGCCGGGGCCCCCCAGGATGAGGCAGATGTGTGTGAGAAGCACAGGGAACTCTCTCTCATTTGCTGACTGAGAATGAATGACGCTCCAGGAGTGAGCGCCTGGGCTCCTTACCTTCGTGAGAGCTGCCTGGGCCCATAGCTTCCACCCTTTGATAATCTTTTTGTTTACACAGTTAGGTAAACACAACTGAACAGACCAGCGAGCTCCTGCGCTGCCCTGCTAAGGCTCATGCCATTCATGGCGGCTGGGGCGCGGGTCAGCGGGGGCACCTCGCCCTCCCTAAGTGAAAGGCCTTCTTGCTGTGTCTTTCCTTGATGGGGTCCTTTCGGAAGATTGCCTCGCCGGCCTCCTGTCATCCCTTTTCATGACCGAAACTGTTCTTTTGTTGTTAGAATAAAACCATAGAAGATGCAGTGGGCTGTTCTGAGAATTTATGTTCTAAATTCGTAAATGTATTTGCAACATTTAATAGAATTTTTTTTTTCAGGCACAAGTATTTAAGCATGGAAACCGTGAGGACTGTTTACCCTATGGTAAGGCTCATTTGTGGCAGGGCGTGTTTGAGGTGTGAGTTTGCCCGTACATGACCCAGTGTGTCTCTTTCATATTGTATCCTTAGTTACAAAAGTTTGTAACTTGCTGTATTTGGACACTGTCATAGTGTCCAAAAACTTTGGTTTTTGTTCTGTGTGTGCATGTGTGCTTTAATTGGCTTTTTTAGGCCTGGTATGGGAAGTCTGGGTTCTTGATGCCCTGGCTGCCAGGTCTTGATACTAGGGGACCTGGTGATGTGGACACAGCCCGAGGTCTTACTTCCTGGGACCCCAGTCATGGCCGTATTCTCCCTGTAGCCATCACAACCTCTGACCTTTGGCTCCCCTCTGCTAATTCTAGACAGAACCTCAATTTATGATTATAAGTTCTGTGATTCTCGCTGCAGAGAAGTTTACTACCTGGATGAGAGAAATTTCTTGGAGTTACATCTTTTACAAGATGTGCGAATAACTTTTGAATAGTAAAGCCTATCTTTTCACTTGATCTTAGCCAAAAGGCCGAGAAGCGATAGTAAAGCCTATCTTTTAAAGACATTTTCAGTCTGGAAAACTTCATACATGTGTAGGGAGAGAGAGTGTGGAGTGAACCCCCACGTTTCTATCACAGGCCTCACAGTTTTACTTCGCGGGATCTTGTTTCCCCGTGCTCCTCCACAGCCTGTCCCAATGCCCTGCCATTTTACCTGCACCTGTTTCAGTGTGTGACCCCCAAAGACAGGACGTTTTTGAAACATCTCTTGATGTAATTGTCACACCTAAATAAATGAGCAGTACTTGCTCAGTGTTTTCACACACCCTCCTCAGTGGACTCACACACACAGACCCTCGGTCTGCTCTGCGTCACCATCACTCATGCCCAGGTCAGTCACCATGTGTCATTTGGGTCTTTGGGGAAATTATTCAGATGCTGTGACAACGTGTCCTGAAACCCTGCCCTCCTTGTTTCTCATATGAAATGCCATCTTGTGTGCTCTCCTGGCCCTTGCTGCCCCCCATGCCCACCTCATTCCCCCTAACAGCCTTGGCATTGTAGGGGCCTGAGCACCCATTTCCCTGGTTGTAGGGACCCCTCCTTAATGGGCCCGTCATGCCTGCACAGTCTCCTGTAATCCATGGCATGTTCTTTTACCTGCCGTATTTTGCATCAGCTCGTCTGCTCGCCGCGGCCTCCCCCTGTCTCTGGGGATTCTCTGCTGCTGCACGCTCATGGCTCACAGCCAGAAAGTTGAGCAGGGTGGACGCTAGCTGCATGCGGTAAAGGAGGTGCGATCAGGTCAAGGGTTCTTCGTGGAACTCTGGTGTGGTCCAGTCCAGGCCGTCACGCTGCATCCGGGGGGCCCGAGGACCGCCTGTGGCTTTCACACGTGGATGCCGCACACAGGTCGTGCATTTGGGAGACCGCGTGGAGCCCTTGCCACTGAGCTGAGCCACGTGTGCTGTTGTCCACAGCTGCCTCTGTTCTCGAGCGCCTGGCGGGGTGCAGGCTCCCTCGCAGCAACCAGACCCTGCTCCGGAAACTGGGAGTGAAGCTCGTCCAGAGGCTGGGACTGACCTTCCTGAAGCCCCGGCTGGCGGAGTGGAGGTTGGTAGAGCAAGCCTGAGCGGCCCGAGTGCCAGTGGGTGAGGCTGGTGTGGCGAGCCGGGTTCAGGCTGCCGCGGAAGAGAGGGCCGCGTCCCTTCTGCTGTCGTCCCGTTGCTTCCAAAATAGCAGTGCTGCTGATTTTGAGAGAAGTTTTTCTTCCTTTTTTTCTGTCCCTACGTCTTGTGGTTAAATAACTGAAGGTAGAGTGGTGACAAGAAAAGTTTGCTGCTGCATTCCGTGTGACATTCAGGTGCAGTATGACCACTCATACTGGGCTTGGGCTCACTGTGGAGAAAGCTCCAGTGATGGTCAAACCAGATGCAAGTCCCTGCACAGAGCAAGCTCCGTCCCAGAGCCAGTTCTGAAAACCGAGCCGCCTCTGCCTGCAGGTGGGAGCTGTGTCTTCACGGTCCAGGGGGGCCTGCTTCCCCTGGCAGGTGGCTCGTGACTGAGCGCCTCCCATGGAGACAGGCTCTTCTGTGTTCCCAGGGCTGTGTGCTTCACGGTCTTCAGTGGCCTGCTTTTGTTGTGTTTTTGTGTTTTTTTGAGGAACAAGAAGCAAGTTTTCTGTGTGTTCATTTCTTGCACTTGAAGTGTTCGCCGATGACCTTGGCCCGAGGCTCTGCCGCAGGCTGTCCCCACCACAGCTGCAGCTCACTGCGTCCGGCTTTGCCCTCTGTCGGGCTTGCAGGGCCCACCTCGTCCCTTCGTTTCTCGTCATCAGCCTTGATTAGGCTGCCTTGGTGTTGGGCAGGCAGCACCTCCACCAACTCGGTACACTCGGGCTTGTCCCGGTGATGCAGGGCACGCAGACGCGGGCGGGGCGCGTGTCTCAAGTGTTAGGCCGTCGCGGGGGGTGTCCTCGCGGGTGTCCGTCAGCCCCTCCCGGGAGGTGTGACGCTCGTTACAGCACAAGCAGTGGTGCCTTCCTCGGCCGTGGCCGTGGGTTCCCGGTGGAGCCGGATCTCAAGTGCACGTGAGCCTCTGTGTGACTCTGTGGTGGCAGGAGAGAGCTGACAGTCTTAGGTTTATTTCAAGTATTGATATGACTGGTCTGGGAGGAAATGTTTGGTAAAGTTCAGCTCAGCCTTTGTCTCATGTTACAGTAAGTTACCGAAAACTGTGCTATATCTTAGTGGTGTTTTACTGAAATTAGCTTTTGGGTCACAGAGCTTGTTCTGAGAGAAGTTGTTTTATGAGGCTGAATGTTGGTGGTCTAAAATGGTATCGATGGGCAGCTGGGTGGCTCAGTCAGTTAAGCCTCCGACTTTGGCTCAGGTCATGATCTCATAGTTTGTGAGTTCGAGCCCCACGTCGGGCTCTGTGCTGATAGCTCAGAACCTGGAGCCTGCTTCAGATTCTGTGTCTCCCTCTCTCTGCCCCTCCCCCTCTCATGCCCGTCACTCTCTGTATCAAAAATAAAGTAAAAAAAAAGATATAGAAAATTAATGTTCAGTACTTTGTTGGGGTTTTCAAGGGAAACGGAGCCAACAGGGTGAGAGGGTGTGTGCGCACACACACAGACTTGTAAAGAGTAGGCTCACGTGACTGTGGAGACTGGCAAGTCCCAAGGTCTGCAAGGTGAGTCAGAAAGCTGGAGGCCCAGGAGAGCTGATGGTGACATTTGAGTCTAAAGGCAGGAAGGAGAGGGTCAGCCTCTTTGCTCTGTTCAGGTCTTCAGCTGATTTGATGAGGCCCACCCACACTGGGGAGGGCAATCTGTTTTACTCAGGTTACTAATTTAAATATGAGCTCTCATCCAGAAACGCCCTCACAGGCGTACACAGAATAGTGGTTGGCTGAATATCCGGGAACTCTGTGGCCCACCTGTGTTGACACATAAGATTGACCGTCACAGGTACTATAAGTTTGTTTATGTTTTAAGAGACTCTGTGCGAGTGGGGGAGGCACAGAGAGAAAGGGAGACACAGAATTCGAAGCAGGCTCTGTCCTGACAGCAGAGAGCCTGATGTGCTCAAACTCATGAACTGTGAGATCATGACCTGAGCTGAAGTTGGACGCTTAACCAATTGAAGCCACCCAGGCACCCCAAAACCTTATTTTATTAAAAAAAGGTTTTTAAAGTTGTTTATTTATTTAGAGAGAGAGCGCGCGCGCGCGCACGCGCGCGCGCGCACACACACACGCCTTCGCGCATGCGGGAGTGGGGGAGGGGCAGAGAGAGGGAGACACAGAATCCAAGGCAGGCTCCAGGCTCTGTGCTGACAGCAGACGCCCACTGCAGGGCTAGAACTCACGAACCATGAGATCATGATCTGAGCCGAAGTTGGATACTCAACCAACTGAGCCACCCAGGTGCCTCCCCATCACAGATGCTATAAACCTTTACTTGGGAAGGGATAGAATTTCGCATCATAATTATTTTGTTCAGCTGGCATTTCCATGTGCATTTAATGTAATTACTAATGTGGTTGAGTTTAAGTCTATCCTCTTGCTAATTTTTGTTTCTTCCGTCTTCTGTATTTTTTAAAAATTTATTTTATCTTCTTTATTTTCAGTACCCTTCTCCTTTCGGCTGTCTTCCCTGGATGAGGAGTAAGCCTGTCTGGCAGGCACTGATCTGTGCCCTCCTGCCCTCCTGTTAGCTTGGTCTTCTTTCCGTTTCTTCTCCCTGGAGCGTAGCTCTTGCTCCTATAGCATGCTCCTCACTGCCAGTGCACAACTGTTCAGCTCCCCTTGCTGGGCCCACACCTCAGTGATTCCCTAGTGTTATAGGAGCCCTGAACTCAGCTCAGCTCTCAGCCTCCTGGCTGCTCTCAGCTGGTGCTTCTGGGTCTTGCCTTGCACTTGCACATCCTAGAGGTTGTCCAAGGATCCAAGGAGGCTTCTGTGCAGAATTGTGGGTTTCCTTCTCAGCAGCTACTTCTCCTTCAATGTCTGTCCCCAGATACTAGCCATCTCTGTAGTCGTGACTATTTTTTCTCCAATCTAGCAAGACTGCTGCTCTCTGCTTGGACCCTCCTTTCATGTGCTGGGGTTTAGAAAGTACCTTTGCGGGTGCTTGGGTGGCTCAGTTGGTTAAGTGTCCAGCTTCAGCTCAGGTCATGATCTCACGGTTTATGAGTTTGAGCCTCGGGTCAGGCTCTGTGCTGACAGCTCAGAGCCTGGAGCCTGCTTCATATTCTATGCATCTCTCTCTCTCTCCTTCTCTTAAAAATAAACGTTGGAAATAAATAAAAGAGAGACCTTTGGGATGGGGGTGCCTGGGTGGCTCAGTCTGTTGAGCATTATTTGACTTGATTTTGGTTTAGGTCATGATCCTAGTGTTGTGGCGTTGAGCCCATGTTGGACTCTGAGCTGAGCATGGAGCCCACTTAGATTCTCCCTCTCTTCCTCTGTCCCTCTCCCCTGCTCGTGCATGTGCTCTCTCTTTCTAAAAACAAAATCAGAAAAGTCCCTCTGGGGAGGAAGCAGGGGTGTGGTGGTGGGGTGCACCTGGGCACCTGCCTGCTGTGTGGAGTTGTGGCCTGTGCTCGGTGGGTCTCTCGTGGGCACCAGTGGCTGACTTTTGTCCAGGTTTTGTGGTTGGTTGTGGCAGAAGGGTGGATCCGATTGGCACCTAATGTGTCTGTCACTCGATAGTTTCTGGTTACTCGGAGGTGTACTTTTCCTACACAACAGTCTGCGTGTGTGCTCATTTGAGAACAGGGACAAGGACGGCAGCCACTGTGTGTGATCTGTCACGGCGAGTGTGATCCGTCACCGCGAGCGTAATCTGTGGTGGCTGCTGGCTACTCTCTCCTGATTAGCTACCTGCTGCTCCTCGAATTCTGACCCCCAACTCTGAGGTGTGATTTTTTACCCCACACCAGTCCGTTCCTGGACTCCAGCTGGGTGTCCCACAGTTAAATTCCATTCTGACCCTGTCCACCCGGAGGTTGTGTCTGATCCCTCTGGGTAAGAGGTCAGTCCTACAAGACTGCCCCCCTTCCCCCTCCCCGCCGACTTCCTGCATTTCTTCAGACGCCAGTAGTGGGTCTAGGTTGTCACCTGTAACTCGACTGACCCACATCTCCCTCCTCAGACTTGATTACTGTGCCAGAGCAGCTCACAGAACTCAGAGAAAGTTTTGTTTACTAGATCACTAGTTTATTGTAAAAGGATGTCACTCAGGAGCAGCCAGATGGAAGAGGTGCAGAGGGCGAGGCGTCGGGGCGCAGCCACCCTGCCTGGCTGTCCGTGTGCTCATTGTCCAGAAGCGCTCCAAACCCCATCCTGTTGGGGATTCTTTCTTTCTTTTTTTTTTAATGTTTATTTTTGAGAGAGAGTGTGAGGGAGGCACAGAGAGGGAGACACAGAATCTGAAGGAGGCTCCAGGCTCTGAGCTGTCAGCACAGAGTCGAGTGTGGGGTTCGAACCCATGAACCGTGAGATCATGACCCAAGTTGAAGTCAGACGCTCAACTGACTGAGCCCCCCACCAGGCGCCCCTGTCCTTTTGGGTTTTTATGGAGGCTTCGTCACAGAGGCACAGTCGATTAAATCATTGGCCGTTGGGTGTTTACTCAGCCTCTGGCTACTCTCCCCTCCTTGGAGGTCGGGGTGGGACTGAATGTTCCAACCCTCCAGTTATGTGGTTGGGTCCCTTCATGACCCGTTCCCATGGTTAGGTGACCAAGGGACTTTCCAGAAGTGGCTTCATAGACATAACAGAAGACACCTTAATTCAAAAATAGGCAAAGACCTAGTATATATCTCTTGTTATAAATGACAACGGCACAGTTATGTGAAAGAATACTCCAAAGTTTAGCAGCTCAAAACGCATTAAAAAATATTTATCTTAGAGAAAGCGAGTAGAGGAGGGGCGGAGAGAAGGAGAGAAAGAGAATCTTAAGCAGGTTCCATGCCAAGCGCAGAGTCCAGTGTGGGGCTCCGTCCCATGACCCTGCTGTTCATGACTTGAGCCGACATCAAGAGTTAGACGCTCGGCTGACTGAGCCCTCCAGGAGGCCCAAGGTGATGCATCTTTATTGTCGCCGCTTCTGTGGATTGGGAACTGGGGGTAACTTATCGGGATCCTGTGGTCAGGGTGTGTCTGAGGCTTCACGAAGGTGTTGGCTGCTGTCATCTCCAGGCTCGACTTAGGGGGTCCCTGCGGCCAGGCACGCTCGTAGCATTGCTGGTAGGACTCCGTTCCTTGGAGGCTGTCTGCTGGGGGCCTCCCAGAGCCCTTGCCGCCGGGCAGTGCACAGCGTGGTGGCCGGCTTCTGTCAGAGAGGGAGGCGGCAAGATGGAAGCCACAGTCATCCTGAGCCGCCTTGGGAAGGCCGTCCCCTCCCTGCTCTGCTCTCCCATCAGGAGGCGTTGGGTCTGGGCTGTACCCAGAGGAGGGGGCTGTACGAACATCAGAAGGCGGGCTGCCTGCCACTGTCCTCGCTCTCCCGACTCGGAAACCGGTTCAGAGAGTTAATGAGCTGCTCAGGGCCACAGTTACCAGTGCTCGAGCGGTGTTCAGCTTCCGGGCTCTCTGCGAAGCTCTGGCTGTCTGCGTGCAGGAGTGCGTGCAGGCTGCCGCTCCCAGACACAGCCTGTACCTTGACTCCGGCACCTTTTGTGCTCCAGGCTCTGTGCTGATCCGGGGCCTCCCGCCAGTCTGGCCCGTGTGTGCTTGCCTCAGTGCCGCACACTGGTGCCCACTTTCCAGGAGGCAGGGCAGCAGCGATGGGCCTTTCGTGCACATCCTTGCATCTGTCCTGTCACAGGCCTCTGGGGGAGGGCCTCCTCTGACAGATGGGGACATTGTGGCAGCCGGACGTTCAGGAGCCGTGTGGAGTCGGATGGTGGGTCTGGCCTGTGCTGACGCCCTCACGGCACATGGATGATGCAGTGGCCTCGGCCAGGGGGAGGAGGGCCGGGGCCGATGGGGCCTGAGGGGGAGGCTCTGGAGACCGCATTCGCAGGGGCTGGCGGTGTGAGCTGACGGGTCCGGGGCGGCCAAGGGCCTGAGGGGCAGTAGGGGCAGGAGGCAGAGCGCCTTGTGAAGAAGGTGAGTGCCTGGGCGCGCTCCTGCCGTCCTGCTCTGTCCCCTGCCTTTCTGCCTGGAGCCCGCACAGTACTCGGGGGCTTCTGAGTAGTGCGGCCACTCTGTCCTGTGGCTGACCTTGCGGACGCCAGCTGCTGACCGCCCCGTTTTTCTTCCATCCTGTCTCTGTAAGACACTTGAATTGTCACAGGCATCCTTTAAGATCATATGGGACACCAAATTAACCAAATTATTGATTTCCGTCATCAAGATGGTTTGTCCTTGGGACTCCGGCCGAAGTGGCCGTGGGTCCGAGGTCATGGGTGTTTGCGCAGGTACCAGCGTGGCTGCCGCTCCCTGGCTGCTAACCTGCAGCTCTGTCCCCGGAGTCAGCAGGAGCTGAAAATGCACTCGGAGACTCCCGCCAGCGACGGAGACTATGATGTCCCTGAGGAGGTGGAGAGCGTGATAGGTGAGTGCGGTCCCTGCGGGCTCTGGTCTTGGGGTGGCGATGAGGCTCCTCTCAGGTGCGTTTATTGGCCGCCTGCCTTCGTGACCTCTCTGTGCTGCAGCACGTGGCCTTCTGTGACCTTCCGCACCCTCACCTTTCGTGGAGTTTGTGGACGCTTGCCTGTAGTCTGGAGGCCCACGACCCTTTGGGTTCTGGACCCTGTCATTCTGTTTGCTGTTTGCGGTCCTGTGTGAGCCCTCCTGTTTGTACCTTGCTCCCTGGGTGCCTTGGGACAGCTCCCCGCCTTCAGCCTGCCCCCGAGCCCGACCTGGGTGCATCCTGCTGCTGGCCTCAGGCCTTCTACGGGGGGTCAGAATGGTGGCTGCCCTGGGCCCTGCCCCGCTCTCCCCCTGAGGGGCAGAGCCCTGCTTCGACTGTCCCTGGCCCTGCACACCCTGCCTGCTCCCCCAACCCTGCCAGGTGACCCGGCAAAGGACAGCCCTGTGCCTCCTCTGGTGCTGACTGTCCCTCGTGTCCGCTTGCCTCTCCTTCCCAGAGTTGTTCATACCTGTTGCCCCCATACCCCTGGGGCCCTACACAGCCCCGGTCACAGTGAACTTGACTCATTCACAGGCTCCCATTCTTCCTCTATGTCAGTCTTTCCCAGGCTGCCTGGTGCCCTTGGTCAAGGTTTCTGTTGACTGAGGCTTGCCAGGACCTTTTCCGAGCAGCCTCTGGGCTCTTCCCACTTCCTTTGGGCCCCTCTGTGGCTCTTCTGGAATCTGACCTGTGCCCAAGACCCCAGCAGAGCCCCTTTTCTGCACCCTCTTGCAGACAGTGACCTCTGGGAAGTCTTTCTCACTGGTGCTTTCGGTCCGCTGATGGCTCTGGTGGGCGGATCTACTTCTTGGCAACAGTGGCAGGAGTAGGCTTAAATGATTTTTTAAAAACGAAGAAAAGGAAATGTCTTTTCTTACAAATAATTTTCTTAATGTGACTCCTTTCATGCTGCTCTTGAGTAACCTGTAGGGTGGAAGTGAACTTCCGTAGCACTGGGGTGAGTGTGTGGAGCTCACAGACCTGGTCTTCTGTGTTCTTGCAGAGCAGCTGCTGGTCGGGCTGAAGGACCAGGACACGATTGTGCGGTGGTCTGCAGCCAAAGGGTAGGTGCCTGCTGTCCTGCCTCAGGGGGCTGGGCCAGGGGCCGAGCGCGCTCTGTCATCGGGCATGTCTCCTGCTGTTGAGAGCTGGGAACAGCTTCGAGATTTTTAAAAGGTAGAACAGTTTTTTCTCATTTACATTTATTGCTTTATGTTCTCATTTTAAAGGTAATTACTGGGGAATGAGGCGCCTTCATTTTCTTGCCTTTCTGGCTAGAGTGCGTGGAATTACGAGCATATCATTTGCCTTTTTTGCCTTTCAGATTTTCCTTTTCTTTCTGTTCCGTGTCCTCAGCAGCACAGCCCCGTCCCTGTCACAGGCAGGCGCGTAGCCCCCGAGGTAGTAGGCAGCGCCAGCGCGGCCTTGTGTAACCCCAGAGCCCCTAGAGGGAAAGCGGTGTGCGGCCTGCAGAGAGGGGCCCTCGTGGGGGAGGCGTTCACTTCTCAGGCAGCCTCTGAGCCCCAGGTCACGTGTGGCTGGGCCGGGGCAGGCCTGGAGGGATGCTGATCCATGTTAGGGTTGTCTGTGTGGACGTGTGGCAGCCTGCTAGGCGGGGGGCGGTCTGAAGCGGCCAGGCCGACCGAGGTGCCGTTGAGCATCCGTGAGGCTGCTCTGTGGGCACACCCGCCCCTTTGCCTCCCTCAGGAGATGCCCGTGTCCGTCTGTTTATGTCACTAGGATGGGGCTCTGCCAGGCAGGTGGCCTTGTGTAGAGCAGAGCATGTGTGAGGCTTGCCATGTGTCTGCCTGTCTTTCCCACTCTTGGAGGCGGGGGAAGGTGCGGGGACAGGTCCTCGTGGCTCGGCCCCTCACGACGGGTCTGCAGCGCTGACGGAGGGCTGCTCCTCTCTTTCAGAATTGGTCGGATGGCTGCAAGGCTTCCCAAAGAGCTGGCGGATGACGTGGTCGGGTCCGTGTTGGATTGTTTCAGGTATGTGAGAGGGTCAAAGAGAGATGTGTTTCTGGTTGAAAGCAGTGGCTTCTCTTCTGTCTTTTGACATTTTCTTTCAGTTGAGCTGTTAGAGACTCTACAGCCTTTTTTATCTTTTGAAGTTAAATTTGAGAACTCTAGTTATTTCTATTTCTTTTTAAAAATAAAGTTAAAAAATTATTTTTAATGTTTTATTTATTTTTGAGAGAGAGAGACAACATGAGCAGGGGAGGGTCAGAGAGAGAGAGAGACACACACAGAATCCGAAGCAGGTTCCAGGCTCTGAGCTGTCAGCACAGAGCCTGATGCCGGGGCTTGAACCCATGAACAGTGAGGTCATGACCTAAGCTGAAGCTGGACGCTCAACCGACTGAGTTACCAGGCGCCCCAAAATAAATATTTTTTTAATGTTTATTTATTTTTGAGAGAGAAAGAGAGAGAGAGAGACAGAGTGTGAGCGGGGCAGGGGCAGAGAGAGAGACACACACACAGAATCTGAAGCAGGCTCCAGGCTCTAGACTTTGAGCCTGAGCTGTCAATACAGAGCCTGACATGGGCCTCGAATTGATGAACTGTGAGATCATGACCTGAGCCGAAGTTGGATGCTTAACCAACTGAGCCACCCAGGCCCCCCTCTGTTACATTTCTTTTATCAGCTTAGACCCCATTACATTTAAAAGCCTTAAGAAAGGGGCACCTGGGTGGCTCAAGTCAGCTGAGTGATCGACTTCGGCTTACGTCATGATCTCACAGTCCATGAGTTCAAGCCCCGTGTCGGGCTCTGTGCTGACAGCTTGGAGCCTGGAGCCTGATTAAGATTCTGTGTCTCCCTCTCTCTCTCTGCCCCTCCCCATCTTGTGTGCTTGCTCTCTCTCTCTCTCAAAAATTAATAAACATGAAATAAAATAGAAAAGAAATAAAAGCCTTTTAAAAAATTGGTTTTGAGCATGTAAACACACAGATCTCTTCCTTTGAGGAAACCTGCGGTCACTGGGGTGAAGTCCAAGAGAAGTCTGTGGTGAGGCATGTTCTGGGTCTGCCTCTGTGGTGGCCGTGTGGTATGACTAGCCACACGTGGCTATTGAAACTTTAAAAAGAGGCTAGAATGACCCAGGTATGAACTTTACATTTTATTTAATTTTATTGGATTTGAATTTAAATTATTAGACCATATGATAATGGTCATGGTGTGTCTGGGGGGCCTGTGGTGCAGGTGTGGACTGGGACATGCAGGTGGCAGGTCCTTGGGGTCTGGGCCTGGGGCCTACAGGGCAGGGACTCTGGCAGCAAGGTGCACACCTGGGTGCACGGCATGTTTGGTGTGGTTACTCCCAGAGGACTCCTAACTTTGCCCGTGAAAACCTCTCTCAGGGTTTCAGAACCAGGTGCTTCAAAGAAGGGTGCTGGGCTTGGGCCCCAGCTTCACTCCTGCCCTCATGAGCCAGCTGCTGTTCTTCTCGGGCTGCTGTGGGTGCAGGGGAGGGTCTGTCTGCACTCCTGGGGCTCGGCTGTATATGCTAATTGCCGAGGATGCTCCCCCCGAACCCCCGGAGCAGGCTTCTTCTGGAGCTTTGTCTTGAGCCTGCTCGGCGGCAATTTGAGGAGTGCAGGGGAACAGGATGTCACGTGTGGGTCACCTTTCACGGAATAATGCTGTGTGTCTGGCCAGTGTGCCTTTGAATGGAAACATTTCACCGTTATCTGCTAGCAGAAAACGTGCACTCCTTACTGTGGTTCTGAAACGCTTGTGTTAGGGGAAGGAAAGTGCTTCCTGTCCATGTGATGATTCTGCTGGCTTGTGTTACTTATTTTTTTACCTATTTATTTATTTATTTTTGTTTAAAAGTTTTTAATGTTTATTCTTGAGAGAGAGAGTATGTGTGCATGAACAGGGGAGGGTCAGAGAGAGGGGGACACAGAATCTGAAGCAGGCTCCAGACTCTGAGCTGTCAGCACAGAGGCTGATGCGGGGCTCGAACCCACGAATGGTGAGATGATGATCTGAGCCAAAGTCAGCTGCTTAACTGACTGAGCCACCCAGGGGCCCCTCTGCTGGCTTGTTTTAGGGTGTCTTCTTGGATTTCTTTTCTGGGGGCATGGTGTTGGGTGTGCTGGTGATGCTGGATGCCACTGGTCCTGGGCGGCTGCAAGGTGTGGCTCTTGCGTGGCCATGGCGGAGCCTACTCTCTGGAGAGGGCAGCACTTTGAGCCAGGGCTTGAGGGCCTTTCCTCCCTGACCCCTTTGCCCAGGACACGACAGGTCTTTTTTTCTATTTCCTTTCTTAGAGCATTTCTGCACCTGCCCTCTGGGGGTTTAATGCTGTCTCTTTACCCGGGCACTCCCTCGGGCCCTTCCTTGCCCAGCCTCCTTCCTTCCCTTCGCACCTGTCACCTCCAGCCCCTGCCGGGGGCATCCCTGGCATTGGCTTTCCCCAGCAGTGGCCGTTCCAGTGCTCCTGAGCCTCCCTCACTCCTCCGGCCATTGTATCTTTGCCTGGAGGCCTGGAGCCCTTCACCCGGTGCATCTTGATTAAACTCCTGACACACGTTTTCTCCCGGCAGACATCTGGCCTTTTCTTCTGGTCTGCACCCATGGTCTATTTTAGTCATCTTCATTAGTTTGATCTCCAGACGCTTCTTTGCCTCTGTCTTGTCATTGTGATGAGCCCTTGTGAGTCTTGTAGTTAGTTGTGTAGGGCCGAAGCTCCCTCACTGCGCTTGGTTCCCGGGGCCAGCAGCCCGGAGCGGCAGGCAGGACGTTGAGGGAAAGGGCCTGTGTGCAGAGCCTGGCTCAGAGAGGGGGTTCCCTCCCCCCAAGACCAGTCTGCTTGAAGACCCTGAGAAGCAGGAGCCTGTTGGGTGGAAGGCATGTGTAGGGGTGGGGGCGGCAGGACTGGCTGGGACCCGGCACAGCGGCGATCTTGTCCCTCCTTTCCTGGGACATACGGTGAGCTGCCAGCTTCTTCTCAAAGGACCAGAACAGGACATTAATTTTATTAACTATGAGCATGTGCCCCTCCCAGGACTGCCCCTCCTCTCCCAGCTCTGTTTCCAGGCCATGTTATGTAGCACGAAGCCACAGACGTCCCTAGGGGGCTTAACAGTGAGGACCAGTGTGAGCGGCATGGCCATCATCCCTCCCTGTGTCCTGTCTCCTGGGTGCGAGTCTGAGCCAGGCGTGAGTCCCACCTGGAGTGGGTGGAGTAGGGGGACGACACTGTAGGCAGGACGATGGTCTTCCTTGGTCCCCCCCAGTTCACAGGTGTTTTACAGCCTGGCAGAAGGTTCTGTACCTTTCCATAGCTGTTCGGGAGCAGCAGTGTGTACAGTTAGTTTGGAGATAGACGTTGGTGTAACTGGTGATTGTGTTAGTGGTAAGAGTCATTTTAGTGCTGATCTTTTATAAGGTTCTTACACATGGCATCAAATCTTCATGGAAAACATAAAGCGTCTCTTTATTTGTTTAAATTGTTTTTTAATGTTTATGTGTTTTTAAGAGAGTGAGTGAGAGAGAGAGACAGAGACAGTGTGAGCAGGGGAGGGGCAGAGAGAAAGAGGGAGACACAGAATCCGAAGCAGGCTATGCACTGACAGCAGAGAGTCCGACACAGGGCTCGAACTCAGGAACTGCGAGATCTTGATCTGAGCTAAAGTTGGACGCTTAACCAATTGAGCCACCCTGGCCCCCGAAGCCTCTCTTTCTAGTTAAAATTCTGAAGTACACAGAAGTGCCAATATTAAAGTTTGAAATGGTCATATAGCCTTCAGGACAGATACTTAATAAAACATCTGAAACTTGGGGCACCCAGGTGGCTCAGTCGGTTAAGCATCTAACTTCAGCTCTGGTCACGGTCTCCCAGTTGGTGAGGTCGAGCCCCGTATCGGGCTTTGTGCTCACAGCTCAGAGCCTGGAGCCTGCTTCAGATTCTGACTCTGTCTCTCTCTGCGCCTGCCCCACTCCACTCCACACTCTGTGTCTGTCTCTCTCTCATAAAAATAAAACATTAAACAAGTTTTTTTAAACATTTGGAACTTAAAAATTTGTAACTGGAATTGTAAGTTGGCCCTGGTTGATGGAGAGGTCCAAGGGACTCAGTGAGTCTGTCTCCGGAGGCCTTGGCACACGGGAGTGGGGGGGGCGGTGGGGTTTGCTGAGTACCTGCCCGGTGGGTAAGCCTACGCGGTCTCCGGACTGAATGCTCTCTGCTTGTTGGGGAAGTGTATTTCCCTGTTTCTGTCGGCAGCCAAGCGTGGAGACTCTGGTCAGCCCTTGTCAATGTGAGAAGCCCCTGGCACTGGTCACGATGCCATCGGTGCACCTGGAAGCAGGAGCGCTTTCGGCCGCTTCAGGATCGCCGTTGGCGTAGTCGTGCATTAGGGGTCTGTGTTTCAAGTAGTGGGATGCGGTTCTCTACAAGGCATTCCGTTCTGGCCTTTGAGTCTTACCCTGAGTCAGGGAAGGAGAGTTCCCCGCCCCGTTCTGGGACCCCCCTCAGTCACCCGGGTTTTGGTGACTTGAACAGGGTGAGTCCCTGGCTGTGTAGTCAGCTGGCATGCGCGGCTGTGGCAGGGAGGCTGTGTAGAGCCTGGGGGTCCCGCCGACGCATCTCTGCAGGTTGCTTCCTCTGTGGTCGCACGTGGGGCCTTCCCAGGACCCGTCCTTGTCATCGGGAGATCTGAAGAGAAGTACTGAGCACAGCACTTACCTGCAATTAAGTTTCAGGATTTTATTTTATTAAAATTTTTTTAAATGTTTATTTTTGAGAGAGGAAGAGAGACAAAGCATGAGTGGGGGAGGGGCAGAGAGAGAAGGAGACACAGAACCTGAAGCAGCTCTGGGCTCTGCGCTGATAGCAGAGAGCCAGATGCAGGGCTCGAAGTCATGAACCTCAAGAGCATGACCTGAGCCGAAGTCAGATGCTTAGCTGACTGAGCCACCCAGGTGCCCTAGGATTTTATTTCTTTAGTCAACACTTTAAAAACTCACTAATGGGGAGGGGCGCCTGGGTGGCTCAGTCAGTTAAATGTCTAACTCATGACTTCGACTCAGGTCATGAGCTCATGGTTCATGGGATTGAGTAGTAGTGTGTCTGGCTCTGTGCCGACAGTGTGGAGCCTGCTTGGGGTTCTCTCTCTCTCTCTCTCTCTCTCTCTCTCTCTCTCTCTCCCCCTCCCTCCCCACTTCCCCCCCAATCTCTGCTTTCCCCCTGCTTGTTTGCACTCTTTCTCTCAAAAATTATAAATAAGTGTTAGAAAAAATAAAGAATTACGACTCGCTCGTGGGTCTCAGCCAGGCTGCCAGGCAAAGGATGGACACCTGCAGTCTGCCGTTGGGGGAGGAGTGGACGTGGCCCCTCCAGTCTCACGCCTTCCATGTGTCTCAGTTTTCAGGAGACGGACAACGCCTGGCACGGTGGCTGTCTGGCGTTGGCGGAACTGGGCAGGAGAGGCCTGCTGCTCCCTTCTCGACTGGAAGACGGTGAGTTCCGCGCTTGTTCCCGGCGCCATCAGGACTGTTTGTGGCTCACTGGGTGCTCCACGTCACGCCGTGTCTCCGGCCGGGAGCGCGCTGGGCCTCTGCCCTCCCTGCCACCGTCGTATGCAGGACAGAACGGACTAGACCTGTTTCTCTCAGCCGTCCTTCTTGTATCGACCGTTCTGATTTTCTGACTCTTGTCCCTGCTGTGAAATGTCAGTACCGCAGACACACTGTGCGTCTGGATTTGGAGGGCCAGGAACCACTGTGATGTCTGAGATTTTCTTGTCCCTCAGAACTGGTTTTCACCCCTATGGGGGCGCTGTAGCCTGTTGGGAAGTTCTGCCCTGCCCCTGTTTATCTCCTGGAGTGGCATCATGGTCCCCAGGAGCGAGGCTCACACTGGCATGGGGAGGGGGTGGAGGGCCTGAGCAGGGGGACAGGAGCGCAGAGCAGCAGACAAAGAGCAGGCCGCCAGGCTCCAAGCCAGCGTGTCCCAGCCGTCGGGCCTGGACGCGCACAGGTGCGGCCCTGTCTGGTTGGTGGGGATCATCACTGGGTGTGGCTGGTAGTGCCTCTGGGCGGAAGGAAAGGGCACCTGCGAACGATGGAGAAGGTCACATCCTGGGGTCGGCCATCACGGCGCTCTGCACGCTGAGGGTTACAGCTGTCTGTGCATAAATCGCTGGGACCCTGCATCTTACTCTGCACCACCTGAGCTGTGGGACGTCAGAAGTGATGGCTTTGCACTTGGCATCGTGAAGTGGGAGGAGGGCCCTTAGACCCCCGAAGTTCTATGTACTCTTGCTATTTATTTTTGGGAGCTTCGTTGAGACACAGCATATGTACCGTGGAGTTCACCATGTACGGCGTGCAGTTCAGTGATTTATAGTGGATTTTATAGAGCTGTGCAACGACCGTCCTCACCTAGTCTCAGCACACTCATGCTGTCCCAAAGGAACCCCCGTACTCAGGGGCAGTCACTCCCCATGTCCCCTCAACACACCCGGCCCCAGGCGGCCACTATTCTCCTTTCTGTTTTTTAATTTGCCTTTTCTGGTCATTTCTTATAAAGTGGAACCCATGAGAGTGGTGTTGGGCCTGACTTCTTTCCCTGGTGCGATGTTTTCAAGGCGCGTCCGTGTCAGGGCGTGTAGCTCTGTTACATGCAGTGTGCGGTCTCTGTTTACGGCTGAGTAATGTCCCATCGTGTGGCTGCACCACACTTCGTGTGTTCACCAACTGACGGACGTTTGGGTTTGTCACATTTTGGCTCTTATGGATAATGCTGCTATGAACATTTGTGTGCAAAAACTTTTTTTAAATGTTATTTTAGAGAGCAAGAGCACGAGTAGGGTAGGGGGCAGAGGGGGGAGACAGAGAGAGAGAGAGAGAGAGAGAGAGAGAGAGAGAGAGAGAATTCTAAGCAGACTGCACGTTCAGCGCAGAACCTGACCTGAGGACTTCCTCTCACAACTGGGTTTATGACCTGAAAAGAGTCGGACGCTTAACCGACTGAGCCGCCCAGGCATCTCGTGTGCAGGGTTTGTGTGGATGTCAGACTCTCCTCCTCTCGGGGATGTACGTTGGAGTGGGATTTCTGGGTCTTATGGTAACTCCATCTTTAACTTTTTGAGGAAAATGTTTTTCAAAATGGTAGTCCATTGTACATTTCCACCAGCGTGAGAGTTCCAGTTTCTCCCCATCCTCCCAAATCCTTGGTTTCCTCGTAGTGGGTGTGCTCACATTTGTGTTTCCATGACTGACTAATAACGTTTAGCATCTTTTCATGTGCTTGCTGGCCATGGATATCTTTGTTAGAGAAATGTCTGTTCAAATCCTTTGCTCATTTCAAAAATGAGGCTTTTTGTTGTTACTGTGAGAGTTTTTAAAAATATTTTTTTCAGTGTTTATTTTTTTTTGAGAGAGAGAGAGAGAGAGAGAGTCAGAGTGCCAGTAGGGGAGGGGCAGAGAGAGAGGGAGCTAGAATCCCAAGCAGGCTCCAGGCTCTGAGCTGTTAGTCAGCACAGAGCCCGACGTGGGGCTTGAACCCACGAACTGTGAAATCATGATCTGAGCCGAAGTCGGATGCTTAACTCACTGAGCCACCCTGGTGCCCGTTACTGTGAGTTCTTTATGTATTCTGGGTGTAAGCCTCTCACCAGATAGAGGACCTGTGGTATTTCCCCCCATTCCATGGTGGTTGTTTCACTTTCTGGTTGGTGTCATTTGCGCCAAAGCCCTGCATTTTGGTTGATTTCGGCTCACCAGTCTTCTGCGTGTGAGTGTGTCACAGACAAGGTGAGATCCCTTCCTGAGGAGCTCCGACTCCAGTTGAGCCTTTCTCTGCTTTTCGTGTCTGAGAGTAACTGGCGTGTGTGTGTGCTCGCCGTATTTTACGATTTCCTGGTGCCCACCGGTCACTGACCGCTGGACTGAGAGACTGAGCGTTGGTGTCATGCCTGAGGAGTGTCAGGCTGTTGCTTAAAATCGAGACGCTGTGTCCTGTGGTCTGTACCTGGTTACCTCTCGCCTGGCGGCGCCCTCCGTGTGCGCCGAGCCCTCCTGCAGGCCTGGCTGTGCCCGGTGGGGCCTGGCGGCGCTGTGTGTCTCCTGCCCGGGGAGGCCGGCGCCAGGCCTGCAGGCCGAGGCGCAGGCAGCGGGCCCGGCGCTTGTTCATTCTTCCTCTTCTCAGCTCTGCAGACTGGGTGGGCCCGCGGCCTGCCTGTCTTCTGGCTCACGGACTCCCGCTTGCGCGTGTTCAGGTCTGTTACCGCACAGCTCGACTGAGATTTTCGTGTCAGTGATGGTGTGTCTTCAGTTTCAGAATTTGTTTGGTCTCTTTTTATAGTTTTTGTCTCTTTTTTGACATTCCATGTTTCTTTCAGCACTGTTCTCTTGGTTTCCTTCAGCTCTTTGAGATATCTGAGGAATCTGTTAAAAGTCTCTGGCTTTACTATAATGTCTGGGCTTCCTCGGGACAGTTTCTCTGCTTTTCTTTTTTCCTTTGAACAGGCCATTCTTTTCTGTTTCTTTGTACGCTTTGTGCTTTTTTTTTTTTTTGAAACTGGACACTTTGAATACTATAATCCTATAATGTGGTAACTCTGGAAATCAGGTTCTCCCCCGTCCTCAGGGGGACGCTGTTATTTGTTGAAGGTGATTGTTGTCTATTAGTGACTTTTTCCAGTCTGTTTGCAGCACCTGTATTCCTTGTTGTGTCTGGTCTCTGAAGGTTTGGTTCTGTAATGCCTGCAGCCAGCCAGTGACCCGACAGATGTCCTTAAATGCTGGAATTTTGTACTCTTTCTTCCTACGCACTCTTCTGGTTTCTGCAAGTTTCTGATGAGATTTTCGAGTTCTGAACAAGTTGAGTGTATCAGTTTTTGCTGGCTTAGTGGTTGTTGTGGCGGTGGAGGGACTGATTTGTGATGTCATCCGAAAACTAGCATTTGACTGGATCCTCTGAGTGGAGACAGATGTCGAGACAGGATTAAGTGTGTAGAGACTCTATTAGGGAGGTGCCCATGAGAGCAAACAGGAAGGCTGGCAAGCTACTGTCCGCCCTGAGGGCTGTGGGTGGGGTGGGGCTGGGGTCCTCAAGCCGATGTCAGCCATAGAGGCAGGTGGTCCCATGTCCCCAGATGGGGCCACGCTGGTGTTGCTGCTGCACTCTCCCCCTGGCAGTGGCGCCGTGGGGCCTGGCTGTTACCACAGCTCTCCTATTGGAGAGCGCTGACCTCTCCTGACCTTGTCGTTCCCCACAGGCCTGTGGTGTGTACCTCAGTCCCCAAGGGAGCAACTGGGCCCTGAGTGGGGTTACACTTCCTGGTGCTCCGGACAATCCTGGCTCCTTCCTGTTCCCAGGACCAAGTCCTTACTGATTTTTTTTTTAGTGTTTTATTTATTTTTGAGAGAGACAGCACAAGTGGGGGCGGGGAGGAAGGCAGAAGATCCGAAGCAGGCTCCAGGCTCTGTGGTGACAGCAGGAAGCCCGACGTGGGGCTTGAACCCACAAACTGCGAGATCAGGACCTAAGCTGGAGTCGAACACACACCCGACTGAGCCACCCATGTGCCCCAGGTCCTTACTGATTTTTAACCTTTGTACATTTTGAACCGTTGGACATTCCAGTCTTCGAGAAAAGAGAACACCGTAAGGAGACATCTTTGACTTCGCACGTGCAGTGCTTGTTCTAGCCTACTGAATTAAAGTGTCTTCTCCCTGATGAGTGTGTGTGCTTCATTTCACGCCCACCTGTGTCTTCCTGCCCCGTGGAGTGTCGCGTTGTGCTGAATACCAGAGCTGGTGATGGGGTAAGACTGCTCAGAAAGGTTGTGGTCAGCATTTGTTCCCCTCTTTGTTGCGAGTTCAAGGACCCCTTTAGAATTTTTTTTCAGCTTTATTGAGCCATAGTTCACCTAACATACAGTTTACCTATTCATGCGATTCAATGGTTTTAGTATATTATTTTTAAAAAACATTATAGAATATATATGACATAGACATTTGCCATGCTGTTTTTAAGTGTATAACTTACTGGTATTTATAGTTAGTACAACCATTATCACTATTTCTGAAAACTTTTCATCATCCTGACTGAGACTGTGTCTCCGCTAAACTCCCCTCTCCCCTCCCCTGCAGCCCCTGCTAACCACTCCTCTGTCTGCCTCTGCAGATTTGCCTGTTGTCAGTGTCTCGTCTAGTGGGCTTGTATAAGATTTGTCCTTTCCTGTCCAGCTTCTTTCACTGAGCACACTGTCTTCATGGTTAATCCACGCGGTAGCAGGTGCAGACTTTCATTCCTTTTTCCAGCTGGGTAATACTCTGCCGTAAGGTGGCCACGTTTTATTTACCTGTTCACCTGTCAGTGAGGCGTGTGTTGCTTCATCTCTTTTTAAAAAAATGTTTACGTGCTTTGAGAGGGAGGGAGAGGGAGAGAGAGAATCACAAGCAGGCTCTGCATGGACATGGGCCTTGATCTCATGAACTGTGCCATCGTGACCTGAGCCGAAATCAAGAGTCAGACACTTAACCCACTGAGCCACCCAGGTGTCCCTTGCTTTCATGTTTTGACTATTGTGAATAGCGTTTCTCTGAGCACTGGCGTCCCCGTACTGTTGGAGCCCTTGCTTTGACCTGTCTGAGGCGTGTGCCTGGGAGTAAAATTGATGGCTCACGGGAAAGTTACGTATTTAACTTTCTCTGGGTTTATTATTTTTTATACATAAAGGTTAAAAACTTACAGCTCTGACGTAATTAGAGCAGCAGTAAGGCCGTTGCCTCGCTCCAGAGACCTCGGCCTGCAGTGGCGCTTTTAGACACAGATGCGAAGGGACTGTTGGGCCTCCGTGTCTGTGTCTGTTGCATGTGACCTTGGGGGATTGCAGTAGGAGGGGTCAGTCGTGCTGCAGGCACACACAGTTCCACAGCGAAAACCTGCAGGAAGTGATGGCCTCTGCCCTCCCGAGAGCCCCGAGGCTGTACCTGCTCCCGTGCCGCGCTGTCCCAGGAGGGCTGGATGGTCGTAAACTGTCCCTGGTTCCTCTTCTCACCACTTACGGGGAAGCCTGACACTTTGGGTGAGCTGTAAAGCACGGTGTTCTCGGAGTCCTTGGGCCCTGGACACACAAGGTCTGCGTTCTTGTGTGTAGAGTAGGAGGCGAGAGTCTGTATGCAGGGCGCCTGGCTTTGGGTCCTGAGCCTAGAACACCGCCTCTGACGTATGGTTTGCTCTTTGTCAAAACATTCTGGCATCTGGGGATGATAGCGCTCTGGCGTGTGGTGAGCGGAGTGCACGAGGGCTCGGCTTTGAGTCCTAACAGCGTGCGTTCGGGGTCAGTGGCACGTGGTCTGAAGGCACACCTGAGCCCTGCACTGCCACGTGTCAGAGGGCAGGCCCTCTTGAAAAGTGGGAGGAGGGGGTCCTGTGAAGGCCCACAGGCCGGTGTGCAGGCGGCAGTCCGATGGACTGAGGCTCGGGGAGCCTGAGGTCTGGGGAGCCCCAGGGGGGGGTGCGTGCCCGGACTTGGAGGCCGCCAGCCGCCTGGCATGCACTGGTGCACCCACGTGCTCGTGCCCGCACAGCAGGCCGCTTTTTCTCCGTCTCACTGCTGCCTCCGCTCTTGTGGCAGATTGAAGCATAACACAGAATTCATGTATTGTTAACGTCACCTATGAGTTTATTGGAAAATTAGCCATATATACATCATTTTGGAAAAAGGAAAAGGAGGCTGAACAAGTCAGAAAGTTCTTTGTAACATCGCACAGAAGTAGAGCACGTTAGCAATAGCTTCGCCAGCAATACGTGTTCCGACCTGGAAATAAATTATTTGTATAAATAGCCTCTTGATGTTTGTGTATTTTCGCTCATAACACATCGCATAATTTTACATATAGCACTTTGACAGAACTGGAAGCATTTTTTTTTATGGTATATTTTTCCAGTAATTGTTCTTTATTTCAAAACACACAGTAGGTTTGATAGCAAAACAGTTAAAAGCAATTTATTCTAGTGCTAAGATATTTATAAGTATTTTTAATAGTTTTCCTATAAAGTGGGTTACATTTAAAAGCTGTCTTTTAATCTGTGCATTCCACTTGACATTTTACAAAAATGAAAGTCAATGTTGAACTCATCAGTCGTAAGGGTGTGAGTCATTTAAATATTTTTTTTACAACCAAAAGTAGAAACACCTTTGAATATTCTTGCTTGATATTTTCAAAACCTGAATTGCAGCTTCTTTCTCTCTTTCTTTCTCTCCCTCCCTCCCTCCCCCCTTCCTGCCTTTCTCCCTCCCTCCCTTCCTTCTTCCTTCCTTTCTCTCTCCCTCTCTCTCCCTTCTTCCCTGCCTCCTTTCCTGAGGAGAAGGGAGCTGCATCGGAAGGACTGGCCAGGGAAGTCTAAGGTGCCCGGGAAGACTCGCTGCGGTTGTGAGCGACTCGGGAAGGTGTGTGCCCATTGGTGGGGGCCGGCGCTAAGACACCCGCGTTCTTTTCCGGAGGGTAAACACTCGGGCCGTGTCGCTGGGCTTCGTCTTCTTCGCTCCTTGCTGGGACTTCCCTGCTTCTCTGGGGCTCGTCCTCTTTTGCCCTCTGGGTCTGAGGTCACACTGAGCCTCCGGGTTTTCCGTGGCACCGAGAGTGGGGGCGTCTTGTGGGCAGGCGGACTCTGGGGCCGTGGGCTCCCCGGCGCCGGCCCGCACGTCCACGGGGCTGCAGGCGGCCAGCTGGCAGAGGGCCACGGCCGCCGTCTGCTTCTGCTCATCGCCGCTGTCCAGCGCTCCCACGTCCTGCGCCTTCGCGGAGGCCATTGTTGGTGGCACCTCCGCTGCATCGAGGCTGCTTTGGTTCGCCTGGGCGTGTTCTGGCCCATCTTTGGGACATTCCACGTCACTGTTCTGAGCGGCGGCGGGGGCAGGTTCTGCCTCTTGCGGCGGGCTGTGGAAGGGAGGTCTTGGAGTGAGGGCGTTACAGGGGTCCTTCACCGAGAGGTTGAGAGGCATGTCCTGCACCTCTGCAAAGTCCTTGTACACGGGGCTGTGAGTGGCCGCTTTGGTCTCTGGTTTCTTAGAGAGGTTCAGCGGGGCCGCCCGGGGGCCGTCCTCTGGGCTGAGAGGTGTGGCCTCTGGATCATGAGAGGCGCTTCTGGTCTCGCCTGGAGCATCCCCGTTCATGGCGTCAAGGCTGGAAGAGGCAAAGAGAGGCCTTAATAGGAACCTTGCTTAGAAAAGTTACTGTCTAAAGGATTTTGAGCAAGTATGAGCTTGGCTAATGGAGTACAATCAGAGACATGCTTTGGAGATCTTGAAAATGAAATTTTCTTACCTTTTTGGGGACTCTTCTCTGTTTTCCAGAGCCTGGGAATGTGGGTGCTCTGTGCTTTTCTTGACAGGTTTGAAGGCTGTCAGGCTGTGCTCAGGCTGATGGGGCCTTCCCAGGGTGCTGGCGCCTGGCTTGTCCGAGAGGCCGCACAGCCCGGCACACGGCTGACTCGTCTGTGTGAAGTTGGTGGGACTCGGCCTTCCCGGGGAGCCAGTGGCTGCGCTGCCTGCGCGAGGGCTCATTTTGGTTCCCTCTGTATCCCGCTGCCCATCTTGGGAGGGGTCTTTAGCCTCGGGAGTTGGGCTCTCCTTCTCAAATTCTGTGTGTTTTTTGTGGGTGTTGGAAGGACTTGACTTGGACGGACTCAGGGCTGGGTAGAGCAGGGCCTCTTCCAGTAGTTGAGAACTGTGATCCCTGGACATGCCCGTGACAGGTGGAAGTCTGAGCCCGTAGGAGGAGAACGCAGACTCTGGTCTGTAAAACCCATAAGGAATTGGCAGGCTGGAGTGGTACTGCTGGAAGAGCCTGTAATGGTCATACGCTGAGGGCGGGTTCAGGTGCTTGGGGACAGGCCCCGGGGGAGGCAGCAAGGGCCTCTGGTCTTGGGCCCCGTAGACGGACAGCAGGGGGGCATCACACTCGGGCGAGTTCCCAGCAAGTAGGTAGGGTGAGTAGACGGTGGCCAGTCCGTGCTCTGTGTAGAAGTGCGGCTGGTACTCTGGGATTGCGGGGTGCATGTAAGGGGAAATGGCACTAAACCCCTTTGTAGAGGGGATTTTGTGTGGGAACTCAGGTGGGAGGAAGGGCGCCCCAGCTTTCCATGGATACCCAGGAGCATGGAATGCGGACTTGGCATGGAAGGAGGTGGCTTTGGCTGTGGGGCTGGGCAGGGCCAGCAGTTCAGGAGCCTCCGTGTGCTCTGGCCCTTTGAGTCTGTGCTCTCCCACTGGGACAAATGCTGAAGGCCGCACAACGCCTTCCAGCACAGGCTGGGTGCCTCTGGTGGCTTCCGGAGCTGGACTCAGGGGTGCTGCTCCCTCGTGGAGCGCAGGCTTCTGTCCTGGGCACCTGTGGGGCCCACGTGCGTGCAGTTCCACATTCTCCTTGACGTTGTCCTTGGCAAGGCTTTGCTGGAGTTTGGCCTCAAAGTGTGGGAGCCCGTTGGTGACAGGCTTGGCCGAGGTGGGCTTCGCTGCCGCGTCTGGCTGATTTGTCTGCTTCGGGTCTAGAGAGTTGGACTTGGGGCACTTGGGGACTCGGTCCTGCTCTGACACTAAAGTGATGGAGTTTTTGCAGAGACCGTACTTCATGTGGTTGAAAAGGTGTGACTTTTCATTGCAAGTGAAAGGGCACTGGAAACACTTATACTTGAAGGGTTTTCCTGGAGGCCTCGGGATGTAATGCGGCTTTTTTGGTTTTCGCTCTTTGAGAAGACTCATGTTCCTTCTTGTGGGGTAGGTCCTGGTCCCCTCGCTGGTCCGGTCGCTGCCGGCTCCTGTCTGATTACGATCTGGCAGCTGCTGCTTCTCCTTCGCTTCCTTTCCAAGTGCCTCTATTCGCAGCCTCCTCCATGTGCTGTGGGTCTGACGGGTGAGGTCTCACTCATTGCGGCGGGGGCTGCAACGGAGGAGCAGAGCCTTAGCCTCACAGTAGGTCACCTGGAGGCACGGAGGGGTCCCCAGCCTCATCAGTGCGAGGAAAAGATGAGCACCAACTGCCCCCACCATGTGTCTGTGTGCTCAAGTCTGACCTGAAGGAGTTGGCCTGGAGCTACGAAGAGTGGGGTGTGCTAGTGCCGGCTCTGAGAACACCTGTGCGTCTCTGAGTTTTGGGAATCTTTGTCCTGTGACCTGAGGCCTCAGATGCCAGGGAGGTTGTAGACTCAGGCCAAGTGACCGTTGGGCCCCCCCCCCCCCCCCCCCTTGTTCATGGCTTCTGTGGTGCTCGACTGACTGCACTGACCAAGGCCACAGGGGCCTGGCCTGGGTGTGGCCCCTTTGTCCTGTCCTGCTTCATCGTGCTGTGTCCTGCGTGTGGCTGCTTAGGGAAGAGGAGTGTGTAAACGTGCAGTCCCACCTGCTGCTTCCAGAATCAAATGGGAAGTCCGCTTTACGGCGGCGGTCCCAGCTATGCATGTAAGTGCTGTGTTTACCTTGACTCAGGTGGCTCTGAGATGCGATTGGGGTGAGTTTCTGAGCCGTGTGAGTGACTGAACGTTCTCCTTCGCTGCCCTGTTACCGCCACCCCCCCTCGTGAGTGGCGTGGAGTACGTTCCTTGCCCGGACCCTGCCCGGCCTGTGGACAGCTGAGAACCTTCTGGCCCAGGGTGCCTGCCTACCAATAGCGGCGCCTGCATGAGAGATGGGCAGACCGTGGTGGGACTCCAGCCCAGCCTTTACCCTTTAGGAGGTGGGCTTTGGGCCCTTCTCGGCAAAGTGTTTGGCATGCGGTGGGCCAGTGGGAGGCATCACCTCCCCTAGGCCTTGGGCCCTGGCAGGGGCTACATGTGTCCCTGGCCTTCTGTGCCTTCCCTGAGGGCCCTCCTCTCCCTGACCCCTGCCCTCCCAGGCTTACCCAGAGCCTCAGCCTGGTTTCCTTCACAGGCTGCTCCCTATGGCCCTGGGGCGCTCAGCCTCAGGACCCGAAACTGAGGACAAAGACGTGAGGCCTGGGAGGATCTTGCACGGCCCCAGTGGCACGGCAGGGTGCCCCAGACCAGCCTGTGGTGTGACTGTATCTCGGAGCAGGGGTGTGGGCAGGGAGGCTGGAGGGCCGTGGGAGGAGTCATGGCCCACGCTTTCACGTAAGACCTGTGGCTTCTAAGTGTTGTCAGCTTCAAAATAAAGTTAAAAAGCAAGGAAATGATTTGGGAAAACTGTTTTCAGGTGCAGCTTTGCTTTAAGGAAAGAGCAGACAAGGTCAGTCCTGAGTCTTGTTTGTTCGTGGGTGCAGCATCCCCCTCTAGACCTTGGGGTGGCGAGAACGTTCAGCTGGAAAGTGGCCTTTTAAAAGTAGAGAAACACATATGGGAAACTGAAGAGACTTGTTTTCACAAAGTAAAGTGTAGTTTCCCTGCAGTGCCTTTCCTCGCCTCCCACACACTGTGATGAGGTCATCGGCAGCATCGGGACCGTGGGGCAGGTGCAGTCTGGGCTCCCACTTGGATACAGTACATTTCTGAGAAAGCTCTCTCTGATTTTGTTCTCAGCAACCTGGTCTCTCTACTCATTTATTCCTCTTCCTTAGAAACACAAAGAAGCATCCCCCACCCCTACCGCAAACTGCCTCGCTTAACCTACTTTGTCCTCATTCAGTGCTTTCAAAGATGTGTATTTACTAAGAAGTGGTTTCTGCTGATGCCTGTGGCCCTTCTCTTGTGAGGAGTTTCTACAGAGCAGGAGTGGCGAGGCACGTTATTCTGGGTGAGAAATGAGATTTTTGGCTGCCCTGTGCCCGTGACTGCAGAGGGGGGGTCCTGGGGCCCTCCCGGGCGCTCACTGGCTCACCCCGCTCCCGACCCCTCCTTCCACAGTGCGGCTGCAGGAGCCACAAGGCAGCGTCAGAGCTGAGCCTGTTGAACATAATGTTAAGCATTAAGCCTAGCTTTCCGTCTAACTTTCTCTCTTATTAGAGGGAAAAATGTGGAGTAACTCTTTATGAGTTCAGTCCATACCTTGGGGGGAAGGTATGCTCTGGGCTATAAAAGCACAATTTCCTTGCTGCCCGCCAGGAAGCGATTGCAGCCAGCCTGGGCCAGCTAGATAAGTCAGCGGGCGTGTGCCGGCAGGCCTCCCCGTGCTCCCTGGTTCTGAAGGCGTGAGAACCTCTGCAAGTCAGGTTCCCATGGTCGTATAGGATGTGTTATGGCAAAGATCCGAAAAGTGATTTCATCACTAGCTGGAAGCATCATGATCAAAATGATGACAGTTGCAAAACTTTGTCAAGTGTGAGCCCAGAGTCTAGCGATGCCTGGAGTGGACACAGATCCAGCCCACTGGCATCCAGAACCCGGGGGCTCAGATGAAGGGAAAGTTCCCTCAGGATTTAAGAGAATGATTCAGATGCATTAGATAAGGACGTGTTAGTTTCAGAAGCAGTGGTATTTAACGCTGCTCATAGTTTTAGACAAACATATAGATAAATCTATGTTAAAGTTTATCAAACGTTTCTAGAAGGCAAGTTATATTTAAGTTATCCTAGTGTTACGTGGAAGAATAATTAAGACAATACTAATTGCTTTTATGTTAATATTAATTAACATGTACTTTTTTCCGTCAAATGATGTCATGTCTAAACTTCTGGTCTGAATTTTTGTTCTTTGTTCAGTTAGCATACCAGGACAGTAAACAGGTTCTCTGGGGATCATGCCGGTGCCCAGGTTCTCTGGGGATCATTCCGGGGCTGACCTGTGGGAAGGGAAGCCTGCAATGGAGTCACAGGTGCGGCTGTGTCCCTGACTTTGAGTAAACTGACCTCTCAGGGTTGTACAATTTGCTAATTAAGTCTGACGGAGACAGGTGTGTTCACTTGGCCATAAAAACGCAGTAATGTCAGAGAAATAAGTGGGATAAAACTGAGGGGGTTGTAAGCTTCCAGAGGAGACAGCCTGTGGAATGAGGTCAGGCTGAGGGCTCCGCCGCGCGAGGCGCACCGGGATGCAGGAGCCTCACCTGACCGCCCGGGACCTCATCGGGCCTGCCCCCTGTAGGGACGCCGATTGTGAACGGCTCTGCCAGGCCAGGTTCTATCCGCTGGGCTTGGTGCTGCTGGCAACTGCTGGCGTTAAATATTCCGAAAAAGGGTATTGTTGCCAAAACAGCACAATCCAGAGCTTTAACTGTTTGTAGTTAAGTTTGGATTTGCATTAGGAGGTGAGGGGTTCTGAGTGTGCTGAGGGGGGTTTCCCGAAAGCTTTCCCTGGGGTGACGTGTCTTTCTCACTTCGTAGCTGGGGGGCTGCTTGCAATGCCGGACCCCTTCGACTGGACTTTCCTTAGAGAGCTGCAGTGCTAGCCCCTTCTGAAGCTCAGTTGTGAGCCTGGTTCTGAACGTTTACCCTCAACCAGCAGGAAGTGCTGGGAGCTGCCTCCTCACGCACCTGCCCTCCAGTCAGGGCCAGAGGCGCGGTCTCTGGGATGCGGTCTGTCCTCTGCCACCTCCCTCTCTGAATCCTCTCGACCGCACGGCCGGTGCACACAGTGTCCACACTGACGGGGAGAGACTGTGGGGGTGGTGACGTAAAGCCACACACAAGGCCCGGCGTGAGCCTTCAGAAGTTTTTCTATTTAAAAATGTCCCTTTTGTTGTGTCGAGCTGATGTACTTCTTTGCCTTGGAAGGTGCCGCGGGCCGGCTCTGGCCACCGCCTTGCTCCCCGTCGGGGCCCCTGCTCGCAGGCCCTCCGGGCCGAGCTGGCCACATGGCGCTACGAGCAGCCTGTGGTTTTGGTTGGCCAGGGTTTGTGTGCTTGTCTTTGAAGTACTAAATTGCCAATGCCCTGTCTCTCGATAGGGTTCTAAGTGTGGACAGTGAACGTGTTTGCCAGTTGTTAGGGTGATAGTGGCTGGTACGTTTGAAAAGTTTCTAAGAAGTTAAAAATATAAAAAACAGACAAGAGAAAGATTTTTTTTTTTTTTGAACTTTGATAGGACACAAGAGAGGTAATTAGGGCTCAGCTTTATAGGACATTGCTGTGCCCGGCCGATAACTATGCCTGTCACACATGTTAACCTGTGCACTGAAATCAGGCTGTAATGGTCCCTTGGGTGCTGCCCGGCCGCCTGGCAGGGAGCCTTGTCAGGCAGATCGCTTTGAAGGGCATGCTATAATTACAATATTGTGATGTGGCGTTATTGCATAACCCAAGGACACGCCATTGTCGCCTACCCACTGGTAGTGTCGCAAGAACAAGATTTGTGAGTTTTACTCCAATTGAGCTTTTCCAGTGATTAACCGCCACTCCCTCCCAGACTCTTCGCTCTTTAAAATCAAGGATAAACTTCAGGACAACCATGACCTAGGGAGAAAGAGTTTGCTAGAATGTAGTCGGGAAGAATGGATCTGGAAAAATAATCAGGGCTCTTTTGAGTTTCGGCCGGAGATCTTGACTTAACAGACATCCGCCCTTACCAGTAACGTACCCAGCTTTAACGCTGGACAGCCGGTCCCCAGAGCCAGTGCCCCTCCATGTGCCCGCCTCCTTTACCCGTAAAAACACTAGGTTAAAGCATTGGAAGGAGTTTGTTAATGCAAAATAAAGATAAGAAATGTAGACAAATTTTGCTTAAATGAAGTCTGACTTTGGTTAGACCTGGCCATTTGCTCCATAATTGTTCTGAGAGCTGGTTTATGAGAAACTTTATAAGGAGAAAAAAAATCCCTCCTTTTCGTATATTTAGGGATCCTCTTTGGTGAAGTTTTGTTCTTTTTGTCTGGTAAGCATATGTCAAAATAGTACTTATTTTAAACTTGAAGAGGTTTTAAAATTAGGCTGTAAATTCAGCAATTGTCTAAACACACACAGATACATGCTTACATTTGTGTATATATATATATACATATATATATATATTGATTTTTATGTTGAGATTTATTGTAGTTTATTTTTAAGGTAAGGAACAGAGAAGCATTTACATATATTTGAGTTTTAGTTTAAATCTTATGTAGAAATGAGGACTTACTTTCTAAATAAACTTGTTCGGACTCTTAGAATAAAGTGTAAGCCTTATTAAAAGTTTTGTAATAATGGTCTCCTTTCCAGCGATGCACCTGCTGGGCCCTGAGTAATCCGCAGAGAATAGAAAGGCAGAGCCGGCACCGGGCAGGTGGCTCCCTGAGCCGCATGGTTAGTTCCAGAGACACTGTGAGAGCGGCTTAGAAAGGAAAGCTGAATTTGAGAAGAAATGGGCACTTACCGGAGCCGGGCAGTGCTGGGAGCGGCTGGTCAGGAGCCGTGCCGACGCGCCGAGAGCAGGGCCTGTTCTCACGCTCGCTCGCCGCTGAAACTGGAGCCGGCTGTTCCAGTGGGAGGGGTTTAAGTGTAGGAGTCGAGCCCTCGGGGCGTAGAGATGCACCTGATATTCCTCCGCCCGCAGCTACGATTCATGTGTTTGTACCCACCTAGCTGCTTGGGAGCAGCGTCACCAACGGGCTGGCACGCCGAGCGCTACTTCTGAGCCTCTTGGAAGCTCTCTGCTTCGGTTTTGAGAATGCCCTTTCCGTGCTGCCCGGCGCTCCTGGGCTGCAGGGTTGGATGTGCTCACAGTCAGGATAGAGATGGGTGGGGCGTGTGGCGGTGTAACAAAGACGCCGTGTGGGAGCCCTTCAGAACCCGCGGCGCGTGTGGGAGCGGCAGGGCCACCCCGAGAGTTAGTCTCAAGCACGTCTCCCTGCAGAGGCCAGGCCCACGGGGTCCTCGCCCCGAAGGGTCTGAGCGAGCCTGGTCTCTGCCGTCCCTTCCTCTCCCTTGTGCCCCAGAGTCAGCCTGCTGCCCTCCTCGCTGGCGGGGGTGGGGGACCGCGGCTGCCTCGCCGCAGGGGCCTGCCGACGCATGCCCGGGACGGGCACCGGCTCCGGCTGCAGGGCTGCCGCTGGGACGCAGCTCTGCTCCTCCCGCTGCCCCTGTTCTGATCACTAAGCTGGAGTCTGTGTACCTCCCTCCCTGCTTGGACTACTTGCTGCTCAGTCCCTGCTGTTAGTGAGGCAGGATCGCGGGGTTGGTCTGGGGACAGGGAAGGGAGGTGGTGCGGGCTGGTGTGCTGCATGGCGCGTCTGGCGCCATGGTTGGGGTCGGGCTTGCCAGGCCTGACGCTGTGGTTTTTTTGTCCTAATTTTAGTTTAAGGCTGTAAGATTTTACTTGGCTTTACCTTTGTATTGAATTCTTTTTTTAAAAAAAGTTTACAGTCATTTTTGTCCAAATTAGACATCCACATAGTTTAAAGGTCTATAAAAAATAGTTCTATAAAATGTCATCACGAAGCAGTAGTTCACTGGTGTTCCTCTTACTTACAGCAGGGTAATGAGCCACCCCAAAACTTGGGGGCTTAAGGAACTGAACTGCCATTTTATCACCTCTCGTGACTGTGTGGGTCATGAGTGCGGGCCAGCCTCGGCGGGCACAGCATGCTCCACTGGTGGGCCCTGGTGGTGTTGAGCTGGCCTGGAGGGGCCACCTCGTGTCCTGGAGGGCACGGCTGAGCCGCCTTCTCCGTGTGGTCTCACTTGCGAGGCTTCCCCAGGAGGGCGGTTGGTGAGGCACCTCCTGCCCGGATTCCAGGGGAGGGCAGCCGGCCCATGTCTTGGATGCTGTCAGGTTCCCCTCCCAGGACCCTGTCCAGGAGGAGCCCTGGGACCTCTTGTTAGCTGAGTATTTTGGTGTTTACCTCCTTGATTCCAAGTAACATTACTCTATTGCTACTTCGGTTTTTTCCACCCACTTCTTACTGCCAGGTTTGGGTGTTGTCTGCTGACTTCCCTTGGTGGGAAGTGAGAGTTTGCCGTCTCCTCTGCCCCCACACGCTCCTCCTCGTCTTCCTGAGCTCCGCCTTTCCCTCTCTCCTGTCTTGAAAGCCTGCTTCCTGGCTCCTGTGTCTTCTCCCTTGGGTTGATCCTTTATGTTGATAGGAAGCGCATCCTGTTTGTAGGCTCCTGAGAAAGAGTGCAAGAGAGGCAGATTTGTGGGGACGTGGAATGGTTGATGGTGCCTGTGTTCCTTGTGGTTGATAGTCTGGCTGGGGATAGAATCCTGGGCCAGAGACATTCACCCCCGATTTAGAAAGGGCACCCCGCTGCATGTAGCTTTCAGGACTGCTGTGCAGAAGCGCCTACCTGGTCTGATTTCCTCATTCTTTGCTCCAGTGTTTTAACGTGAACGATTTCAAACATACAGGTGAGCCTTAAGAATCCGACACTCAGATCCGTGATAGATGTTTTCCTGTATTTGCTTTATCACAGAGGCCTGCTCCCCACCCGCCCCCAGTGCCAGCCCTGCTGCACTGCAGACTCTGTTGTGTTTGACTCCTGAACATGTCAACAGGCACGCCATTAACTTTGCGTACGGTTCCTCTTTAAAGGTAAAAACTGCGTTCCGCAGAGGGCACAGGTCTTCAGAGCTTTGAGAAGCGCTTTCTCAGCCACGATCACCCCGCCCCAGACAGAGGCGGCACTGGTGCGATTTCTTGTGTCCCAGCCGAGTGTGTCCTATTCTAGAATTTTATGGAGGCGGTCACTCCTGACCCTCCTGTTCTCATTTCCTGAAATGTTCTCTGCCAGCCCTCTGGTGAGCGATTCTTCAGTCTCTGGCACCTCTTTGGTTCTCTGGCACAACTTCCGTAGTGTCTGGTGGGTAGTGGCGGTGGCTTCTCTGGTTTCTCTGAGGGCTTTAACGACGGTTTGGGCAGGTGCTGGGCGCCTTCCACCCTCTCTGCACCGGCCCCTCCTTCACCTCTCACCACGTCCGGAGAACTAACTGCGTCCTCAGTGGCCCTGACAGCGCCCTATGTTATAGGCCCCCGGAGTTCTCTTGAGCCTTTCAGGGACCCTGCATGTCGGTCAGGCAGGTTCTGGGTTCCCCACTTGTGCGCAGGCATGGCCGCCAGCCTGCTGAGTGCCGTCTGCACTGTGGCCTCCCTGACTGCCTTCCCCGTCGCTTATGCCTTGAAAAGAGAAAGCGCTCTTTGTAGCTGCTGCTGGGGTTCCACCAGCTGCTGTGTTCAGTCTCCTCCGTCACGTAGAAATCTCGTGACTGCATTTCTGACTGAGGTCAAATCTTCGGGAAGAACATGGGGTGGCAGCTGGCACGTACTGAGCGTTCACTAGGTGCGAGGCCCTGCACTGGGCACTCTGCCTGTGTCGACGCTTTTAATCACCCGAGCAGCTCTGCAGAAGCAGAGTCAGCACAGAGAGGGTAAGTCATCTGGCTGAGGTTACCCAGCCTGAAGCGTGCAGAGCAGAGTCCTAGGGACAGCGGAGGGGCTGTACAGGCAGGCGAGGAATCGCCTCCCTGTGAGATGCTACGGCTGCGATTCGCTCGGGGACCCACTCACATAGCAGTGCTCAGAACTTCAGGTGGGGCGGCCGGGCTCCCAGCCTTGCTGGGCCTTGCTGGCTCTGAATGTGGGGAGGGACCGGGGCCATGACCGTGGCTGTTGGTGTGGGGAGTGGGCTTCCGGGCTGGGCTCAGACGTGTGCTGTTGGGCCTCAGCTCAGGACTTCACCCCAGGGCTGTGGGTCTCACTGTCTTGCCTGGAGGGGAGGGTGAGGTGTGGTGAGGGCGCAGCCGCTGTGGCTCGGCTCCAGCTTGTTCCCCTGCCTCTTGACCTCGGCCAGCACGTTCTGCCCCCGCACCGTCCCTGTCCCTGCGTCCGTCCCACTCCCCATCCGGCAGCCTGCTCTGCACGTCTGCACTCTGTGGGCAGTTAGCGCGGCCCAGGCCTGAGTCCTCCCTTCTGGAGGAAGGCGTGCGAGAGCCTGCTGCTCGCGGGCTGCCATGGGAGCCCACGGGGAGCCCACGAGGTCACCAGGGCAGCCCACTGCCACCGCATGTGTCCTGTGGAATGGCATGCGCCACAGGTACAAGGTCTCCGCTGAGGGGAACACGTCACTTCTGCTTGTGGGCCTGGTCAGTAAGTGCGGGTGGTTCTGATGTTTGTACTCCTCGGGGTGCCGCGTTCGGGGGAAGGAAAAGGGGAAGCGCCAGCCCTGTGAGGGTGTGATTCTGTTTCTCTAATTGCGGTTATTGTTGGAGGAAGTAAGGCCTGACCTGCTGCCTCGATGGTATTTGTTAGACCTCTGGCTTAACAAATGCTTCCTAACGTCCTGTCCTCGGGGCCCAGCCCTGGGGAGGTCCCAAGAGAAGGGGACCGGGACGGTTCCTGGACGGGAGCGCCTCCCCGCCGGGGCTGCGTCTCAGGGCCTCAGGCTGGCCGGGTGGGGTGTCCCCCCGCCCTGGGGGGCCTGGCGGTGAGGCTGTGGGGGCCTTGCAGGCGGACTGCGGGCTCGGGAGGGCGGGACAGCTGCGTGTCCTTTACAGGGTTTCGTGACTAATTTGTTTCCAGTGGGGGCGCCACGGTGAGAATCCTGTCCTGGGAGACTTGTGTGGCCCCTCCAGGCTCCTGAGGCCTTAGCTCTGCTGGCCCTGTAGGGCAGCCCGTGGGCTCCCCTGTGGACAGGCACTTGCCCCTCCTTTCTGGTCTCCTCTCCGTGGGGCCAGAGTCTCGCTGCTGAGGAGGATCTTCCCTGCTGAGCTCTGCCGCCAGCACCCCACCCCCACTTCTAGGTCTGTAGACCGAGGGGCAGATCCGGCGTCTTTCCTACGCTCTCAGCGGGTCTTCGAAAGCCTGTCAGCCTGGGGTAGGACTCTAGGCCCTGCTGTCCTGCTTGGAAGCCACCGGCTAGCCTGGACCCTGTTTCCTGGGATCAGGAACCCAGGAGAAAGTTGTTGTCTTTACAGATGCTCCTGGCCTGGCACCCGGGCCCAGGCCTATGCGTGCCAGGGTGTGCCCCTGCGAGCCGAGCAAGCACTGGGAGCCTGGCCCCTTGCAGGAGCCCCGCAGCCCTGAGGGCCCTCGCCTGCCCCAGGCGTGAGGACTTGGCCCCACGAGGCTGAGCAGCTGCTCTGAGCGCACGCGGGCCGTGGCAAGGGCTCGAGCCGTGGAGGTCTTCCATAGGCGCTTGGTTTCTCTCTGTGACAATGTCAGTGCAGGTTTACTCTGTCAGACAGGTTGGCTAATAGAGGAAACGAAAGTCAAGTTTGGCCGTCTCATGACGTAGGCCAAGGCTGGTGGGAGTGTCGGGAAAGTGCTCTTGTCAGACTTTAATTTTCCTTTGATGAGTAAGTGTAAGATGTGTAATCTACTGCTCGAATTTTAATTTGCTGCTTATTCTGGTCATACCCCCACATTGACTTTTGTGGATCTGGGGCCATCTTGGCTTTGGAGGCGAGCGCACAGGCCCCCTCTCCTGCCCGGCTGCCTGGAGAATGAGAGGCGCCCAGCAGGGCGGGCGGCGGGGCGCGGCTCCCTGGGCTCCTGCCTTCGGGCGCCTTCCTCCGAGGAGTGCGGGAAGCGGGGCGAGGTGGCTGTGGAAGGGTCCTGGGTCGGGGTGGAGCTGGGAGGCTGTGTGTGCCTTTTGTCGGGAGGCCTTGGGAGCCAGCGCTGCGGCGCCTCCGCCCTCCCCTCTCCGCTCCCCGGTGTGACCCTCGCTCTGGCTTCCGTGTCTGAAATGAAACTTGAAACCATGAGCTGTGGGCTTGCTGTGTCTCGGGCTGGGCGACTGTGAACGTGGGCCAAGTTTTGAGGATCCCCCACGGTTTTCTTCACCTCCTGCCCTCTCCCCGCCCCGGCAGTGAGCGGCGTTTCAGCACCCCCAGGGCCGCTTTCTGCGTGTGGGTCTCTGGCCGCGCAGGAAGAAGTGAACGGGCACGTTTCCTTTCTGCTTTTTTCTCTCCCGCTATGGACAGCATCCGGGCACAACAGCGGACCGGTGAGGCTCGTGCTCCCGGGGCCTCGTGTGCCCGTGAGTCCTGACCCTGCCACGTGCGACCTCTCTGCCCGGGCTCGGCCCTCGGCCAAGTCCTGAGTCAGTCGGGTTTCAAACATGGCAGTGAATTTTTTTCTCTTTTATTTCCAGACATTTGCTCGGGTTCTTTTATGAGCTTCCTGCTCCTTCTCTCTGGCTTGCATTCCGCTTTCATGTCTCGAGTACGGCAAGCCCGTGTTCCTGGTAGTGTCTGTTACGTCCTGTTGCCTCAGGTTCTGGGCCTCTGGTCCTGTCCTACCTGGACCTGCCTTGTGTGCTAGAAGATGAACATGAGGGTTGCTTCTTACGGGCTCATTTTCAGCGGGCATGAGTTGCTCCACACCCTGTGGGGTGGCCTGTGGCCTTGTTCTGTGTGTGCTGCTTCTCCGGGCATCCTGGTGGACAGCCTGGAGCAGGCTCATGCCTGTGCCTCAGCCTGGGCCTCCCCGACTCCAGGCAGTGTGCATGGATGGACTCAGCTGGCGGCTGTGGTTTCTAATGGAGGCCTCCCCACTTCTTCTAGACCCCTGAGAAGGAACAAGCCCCCTGTCAGCAGCCCGGCCAGTCCTTCCTTCCACCAGGAGTCCCTGCGTGAGAGGCCCTGGAGAGGCCTAAAGGACTCTGGTCCTGAGTCCATCAGTAGGGTTGGTACTGTTCCCAGGCATTCTGTACGGTGTCCTAGCCAGCAGCAACCAAAATAATAACCATTATAGGGAAAATCAGTCTTTTTTTTATGTTTTTTATTTATTTTTGAGAGACAGTGTGAGCAGGGGAGGGTCAGAGAGAGAGAGGGAGATACAGAATCCGAAGCAGGTTCCAGGCTCTGAGCTAGCCGTCAGCACAGAGCCCGACGCAGGGCTCGAACCCACAAACTGTGAGATCATCACCTGAGCCGAAGCCGGACGCTTAACCGACGGAGCCACCCAGGCGCCCCGGGGAGAATCGGTCTTCATTGAGCACTTGACTGCATACTAGACATTGCTCTAAGCACTTAGTTGAGTTCAGAATCCCCACGGTCCCCCTGGGGGACTATGGTGTTCAGAAGAGAAGGTGAGCGGCTTGTCCAGACCCACACGGGCTGCCCGCCCCTTGCTTGTTGCACCGCGATGGGAACGCTTCCTCTTGTAGGATGCCGCCTCTTGCTGCCGTCGTTCTGCATCATGCTGGCTTAGCTGAGCTGACACCCTCTGCCAGAGTCCCCTTCCTGCAGGTTCTGTGAGAGGCTGTGTGACTGGGAAAGTAGAGGCCAGGCAGTACCACGTGCGTGCCTGTGAGGCTGGTCGTGGGCGGTGCAAATAGCCCCGTGGGTTAGGTGGCGGCCCTGTTCCCGTGGAACCCTCTCTGTGGTCCTCTGGGTCTGAGCGGGTTTGTGGCAGCCTGCCCACACCCTCCAGGCTCCGCCCCTCCTCACCTGGGTTCAGGTGTCCCTCCATCCCTGCTGCCTCTCCTCGTGCCCAGGCCCTGCTGACACCAGGTGTGTGTAGACTGGTCGGTCGGCCCCTGTAGCCGCATCAGCTCTGATCCCTGCATAAATTTGCGTGTCACTTGGTGTTCTCCTTGGCTGACGTGAGTAAATTGTACTGAAGACCATGCAGAGCAGAACTCAGACTCCAGAGATAAATGGACAAATCTGGTATGTTTCTGAGAGCTGAAAACCCTCTCTCACTTAGTCGACAGGTCAGGTCAGTTGGGAACCACAGTAGTGGGAAGCATGTCTGTGTGACGGCGACAACAGACAGACGGGCTCGATTCCCTGGATTTAGACAGAGCTCTGCAGCCAGTCCCCCCAGGGAGCTCACGGCTCTTAGACACACAAGGAACACTTAACACTATCGCATGGTTCCTGGCTCATAAAACAAGACTTGAGAAATTTCAAAGAATCTCTAGTGCACAGACAGCATTCTTTGACCATAAAACAGTGAGGTTAAAATTCAGATTCAGAAGATAAAGGTAAGATGTGAATTTTTAGTTTTTAGATTTGTAAATAACACAAGTCAAAGAAGAAATCTCCATAGTACTTTCATGGTAGAAACTTAAAGATAGAAATGATAGTAGTGAAATTATCACATATCAAAACTTTTGAGATGCAGCAGCTGAGTGTTTGAAGTGGAGTTTAGAACCTGGGGTGCAGTTGTGAAAGTATGGCCCAAGGCCTGGTGTGGCCTTGGCCTTGAGCCAAGAATGGGACTCCTCCCACCCCCGCCCTGCCTTTTTTTTTTTTTTTTTAAGGAGATGCTTTTTGTTTGTTTTTAGAGTGAGAGAGTGCTAGTGGGGGAGAGGGGCAGAGAGACAGGGAGAGAGAGAATCCCAAGCAAGCTCCATGCTCAGCATAGAGCCTGACGTAGGAGCCCGATCCCATGATGCTGAGATCATGCCCTTAGCTGAAATCGAGTCAAGTGCTCAACTGACTGAGCCACCCAGCTGTCCTGTCCCTGGGATTTCCTTTTTAGAAGAAAGAGAGAGAGAGAGAGAGGGAGGGAGGGAGGGAGAGAGATGGCCTGTGGCCCCAGAGCTGAAATGCCCACGTTCTGGCTGACCCTGTGCAAAGCGCTCTGGCCCAAGGACTGGACGGGCGCAGGCGGCCGGGCGGTGCCGGAGACACAGAGCTGAAGAGGTCAGCTTCCCCCTTGCTGAGGGGGCGAGAAGCAGTGACCGAACCCCGTTAGACAGCGAGGCGGAGCTGTGCTGTGTGTGCAGGGCCTAGGAATGAGCCGTGAGAGTGCCTTTGCTGGTGAGGGTGGTAGACGTTCCTAGGAAAATACAGTTTATCAAAAGTGACCCAGGCGGGGGTAGAAAGGCAGCTCGTCTATGCTTCCCGACCCTGATTTACCAATCTGGAATGGATACTGCCTTCAGGGGGTTTTTCTAAAATAGTTCTGTTGAGATACTGCTTATCCATACACCTCACCCATCCACAGTGTACAAATCTGTGGCGTTTAGTCTGTTCACTGAGCTGTGCAACCATCACCACCATCCATTCTAGAATTTTCTTCATCTCTGAGGCCCCACACGACACCGATCTGTTTCCTGTCTCTCTGGATGTGCCTGTGCCAGGTTTCTCGTATGTAGGGTCGTACTGCGTGGGGCCCTTTGTGACCGGCTCCTCCCGCGCAGCCGGACGTTCTGTAGCACTGGATGGCGTCCCGTCGTTTGGTGTGTGCGTTTGCTCGGGCGGCCACGGCAAAACACCTGGACTGGGGGCTCAACAACAGTCAACAGTCAGGTCCTGGAGGCTGGAAATCTGGGGTCAGGATGCTGGCAGGGCTGGTTACTCCTGAGGCCTCTCCCCCCACCCTGGTCACCCCTCAGTCTGTGTGTCCCTGTCCTTACCCCTTCTTCTCAAGGACACAGTTCTAATGGATTAGGTTCTACCCATGCAGCCTCAGCTTACCATAATTACCTCTTTAAAGGCTTTGTCTCTGAATATAATCACACCCTAAGGTGCTGGGGGTGAGGACTCGAACTTAACGAATTTTGGGGGCCACAGTTCACACAGCAGATGGATAGACCACATTTTGTTTCTCTGTGTATCAGCTGATGGACATTTGGGGGGTTTCCACTGTTTGGCTGCTGTGGCTAGTGCTGCCATGAATATTTGTGTGCACATTTTCTTTTAATTAAATAACTTTTTTTAATGTTCATTTTTGAGAGTGCGAGTTGGGGAAGGGAAGAAAGAGAGAGAGACAGAATCTGAAGCAGCTCCAGGGCTGAGCGGTCAGCACAGAGCCTGACGTGGGGCTCGAACTCCCAGACTGGGACATCATGACCTGAGCTGAAGTCAGCTGCTTAACTGACTGAGCCCCCCAGGTTCCCCATTTTTGTTTTAAAATTATATTTTATTTTTTTCATTTTAAAATGTTTTTTATTTATTTTTGAGAGAGAGAGATACACACAGCATGAGCAGGGGAGGGTCAGAGAGAGAGGGAGACACAGAATTCGAAGACAGGCTCCAGGCTCTGAGCTAGCTGTCAGCACAGAGCCCCCTGTGGGGCTCGAACTCACGAACCGTGAGATCATGACCTGAGCCGAAGCCGGACGCTCAACCAACTGAGCCACCCAGGCGCCCCTGTTTTAAAAATGTAAATGTTTATTTTAGAGAGAGAGAGAGAGAGAGAGAGAGAGAGCGAGCAGGGGAGGGGCAGAAAGAGAGGGATATACAGAATCCAAGGCAGGCTCCAGGCTCTGAGCTGTCAGCACAGAGCTCTACGTGGGACTTGAACCCACAAACCGTAAGAGCATGACCTAAGCCGAAGTCGGCCGCTTAACTGACTGAGCCACTCAGGCACCCCTAATTTTTTTTTAATGTTTATTTTTTGAGAGAGAGAGAGAGAGAGCGAGCGAGCCAGAGCGAGCGAGCAGGGAGAGACAGAGAAAGGGAGACACAGAATCTGAAGCAGGCTCTAGGCTCTGAGCTGTCAACGTAGAGCCTGATGTGGGCCTTGAACCCACAAACCATAAGAGTATGACCTGAGCCAAAGTCGGATGCTTAGTCGACTGAGCCACCCAGGCGCCCCTGGGCAGTTTTTCCTTTGTGATTGTTGAGTGAGTAGTATTTGAGAAGTATAAGTTACTTCCTTTGGTTTTTTTTTAGTTCCTTCCTAAAGGTTTCTTAGTAGTGATATGTCTCAGTTATTATTTGTCTGAAATTTCTTTTTTTTAATTTACCATTTTTTAAGTTTATTTTGAGAGATATCACAAGTAGGGGAGGGGCAGGGGGAGAGAGAGAGAGAGAGAGAGAGAGAAAGAGAGAGAGAGGGAGGGAGGGAGGGAGGGAGGGAGAGAGAGAATCCCAAGTTGGCTCCACATTCCTTGTGAGGAGCCCGATGTGGGTCTTAAACTCACAAACTGAGAGGCCATGACCTGAGCTGAAGTTGGACGCTTAACTCACTGAGTCACCCAGGCGCCCCTGAAACTTCTTGTTACCCCTCGTTCTGGATGATGGTTGTGATGTGAGCCGCCCCAGACGGAGTGCAGCTCGGCCGTCTCTGGCCTCTGTGCTCTCGGTTGTGGCTCCTTTAGGTAAGGTCCTTCTTTTCTGTAGCTGCTTTTAGGATTTTTCTCTTTTGTTTTTCACGTTTTGTAGTTTTATCATGATGTGTTAGGTGTGGACTTTTTATTTATCTTGTTTTATGTAGCTTTGTTTCCTATACTTGTTTTCCATCATTGGTTCTGGAACGTTCTCATTTCTTGGAATTCTCTTTTTCAATTTTTTCCTTCCAGGCCCCAGTTAGTCCTTTGTCAACCTCATTCTCTCTTTCTCTTTCTTATCTTACATATTTTCAATGTCTTTTTCTCTCTGGGTTGCATTATTGGTAATGTCTTCAGGTTTTTGCATCATCAGATTCATCTCTGTCAAGGATAGACATTGTGTCTTTCACTCCAGCGATCATCCACGTATAATGTACATTAGACTTACAGATAGTGCAGTATGCGTATGATGTATACGTAAACAGCTATCTCAGATTGCCTGGTCATTTCTGATACTATCTTATTTGTAACTCCCTTCTCATTTCATCTTTTATTACTAATTTTTTAATGTTTATTTATGTTTGAGATGGACAGCAGGAGCTGGGGGAGGGGCAGTGAGAGGGGGACACAGAATGTGATGCAGGCTCCAGGCTCTGAGCTGTCAGCACAGAGCACGATGCGAGGCTCGAACTCACGGACCTCCAGGTCATGACCTGGGCCAGAGCTGGACACTTAGGCAACTGAGCCACCCAGGCGCCTCTCTTTGATCTTTTATTAAACGGCTCATGTGAAAAGTCCAAATGTCTAAGTTCCTTTTGGTTTAAATCAGATGATCTTTTTCTTTCTAACTGACACTGCTGGCTGGTCTGGTCCTGTGTGGACACTGTCTGCCATGCTCAGCCCCTGACCCTCCTGCCGGGCTGCCTTCCCCTGGATGCCCTTCGGGCCTATGTGGGCGGAGACACCCACTTCGGGGACTCCTCCAACCCGGTTCCACGCAGGGTCCTAATCCTCACACTCAGCTGCCCCTCCCGTCAGACTCCCTGCCTCATGGACCCCTTCTTTCCCCACGTGGGCTCTGATGCCGTCCCTCCCACTGGTGCTGCCCTTCTGTCTTCTGCCTGATGGTTCAGAACTGAATTATCAGGGCAGGAAGGCAAAGGTGTTTGCTCTTAAAAAAACTATGTGTTTTAATTGAGGTAAAATTCACATCATAAAATTAACCACTAACCATCTTAAAGTGATCAATTCAGTAGCATTTGGTACATTCACAGTATTGGACACCATCATCTTGTCTATTTCCAAGACCTTCTATTGCCCTGAGAAGAATCGTGCTCATTCCTGTGTCCCTGCGCCCTCCCAGCCCCTGGCATCTGCTCATCTGTGTTCCTCTTTGTGCTTTATTGATTCTGGAAATTTCGTATCATTGGGATCGTATGATTTATGGCCTTTTTGCATCTGGTTCTTTGACTGGCATATCTTGAGGTTCATCCGTGACGGAGCATGTGGCAAACATCCTTCTTAGGACTGAGTAATATTCCATTGTGTGGATTGGCCACGTTTTGCTTTCTATTCAGGCATCCATAGGCATGGCTTGTTTCCACCTTCTGGCCATCGTGAATAGAGCTGCTGTGGACAGTCGTGGACGAGGAGTTGTCTGAACACCCATTTTCCTGGGTTTCGGGTGTATCTCTTGGAGTGGAATTGCTGGACATGTGGCAGGTCTACATAAGACCTACTAAGGAGCCACCAAACTGTCTCCCCCAGAGGGCGCCCCATTTTCCGTTCCCAGCGGCGCCTGTATCTACACCAACACCTGTTCTTTTCCATGTTCTTTATGATAGCCAACTCAGTGGGTGTCTTTTATAAGGCTTTGATTTATATTTCCCTAATGGTTGGTAATACTGGGCATCATTTCAAGTACTTGTTGGCCATTCGTGTATCCTTGTTGGAGAAATGTTTATGTAAATCATTCACTTGTTTTAAAATTGGGTTGTCTTTTTATTGGTGAGTTGTGAGAGGTCTTGGTATATTCTGCATTATAGACCCTTTCTAAAAATTTTTTTAATGTTAATTTGTCATTGAAATACAGGGAGGGACAGAGCATGATCATGAGAGGGTCAGAGAGAGGGGGAGACACAGAATCTGAAGCAGCCTCCAGGCCCTGAGCTGTCAGCACAGAGCCTGACACGGGGCTTGAACTCATGAACCATGAGATCATGACCTGAGCCGAAGTCGGACACTCACTCAACCAACTGAGCCAGCCAGGAGCCCCTACATCCTTTTAAGATAAATAATTTTTGCAAGTATTTTCTCCCATTCTGTGGTTTGTCTTTTTATTCTCTTGATAGTATTTTTGTATCCGGTCATTTTTTAATGTAACAGTGTCACTTGTTTTAATTCATTTCAGTTCTCTTTCCCTTCTGTGTGTGCAACTTGGAGGTGTGTGTCTCTGTGTATGTGTACACATGTCCACGTGAATTTATATAGATATCTAAAGGGTATCTTTACCTTTTTTGTTTTTAAACTTAGAACTTCTTTACTTAGAATTGGGATTCTTTATGAGAGACTTTGTAGTTTAATGAAGGAAAGCAGAGCGCCCAGTGGGAGAGCATGTGTTAGAATCTGTGCGCGGCACAGGTGCAGGGGCCATGCCGATTACGGAGTCTGCGTATTATGTCGTTGCGCCTGTTACAAGAGCTGGAATTCAGGGGCGCCTGGGTGACTCTGTCGGTTGAGTGTCTGACTTTGGCTCAGGCCATGATCTCACCGTTCGTGAGTTCAAGCCCTGCAGTGGGCTCTGTGCTGACAGTTCAGGGCCCACTTCGGATTCTCTTTTCTTCTCTCCACCCCTCCCCCACTCACACTCTCTCAAAAATGAATAAACATTAAAATAATTGAAATTCGTAGTTTAGGTCAGAACTAAGATCGTAACGTTTATGGACACGAAACAGTGTGGGTGTGTGTCATTTATATAACAGTGTACTCAGAATGTCATGTCTATCTGTGTAATTTATTTTAGTCACTTCTGTAACATTTATGCTATTTTAATGGAAAATATTTTTATGAGTCTTCTAACAAGAAGTTTCTATCTGGGGAAAAATCCTCACCTACGAAATCGATGTCCACAGTTTCCAGATTCTGTTGTCTGTATCTGCTAATTGTGGCCCATTTGATGTGCAGAACGCAGCCTGGGCTGCCCGCTCTGGCGTGGGGCTGCGCAGGTCAGGCGGCCGGCCGGCCCCGGTTGATAGGATTTCCAGATTGGCCTGTGAGAATAGTGCACCAGCCTTGCTCCCGTGACACTGCCCTGATGGCTGGCTAAGTAGGGTGCCCCGTGGGTGCAGGGCCTGACTGAGGGTGTTTCTTAAAAATGTTTATTTTTGAGAGAGAGAAAAAGAGAGAGAGAGAGAGCACGAGCAGGGTAGGGGCAGAGAGAGAGGGAGACACAGAATGTGAAGCAGGTTCCAGGCTCTGAGCTGTCAGCATGGAGCCCGACCGGGGGCTCAAACTCGTCAACTGCGTGAAGTTGGATGCTCAGCCTGCTGAGGCAGGCAGGCACCCCTCGGGTGGTCGTTAATGTGTCTGGGCTGAGGGTCCCGTCCTCTCTTTGTGCTGGTTTTCGCACTTCCTGGTCCCTCTGTGAGCACCTGATGCACTCGTGAGACGCCTGCTATTCGGGGAGCCGCCACCGCCTCGGGCCGGGGCCAGGAGCCGCCTCTGGGCGGGCTGACAGCTCAGGGCTGGCAGCTCAGGGCACGGCCCCTGTGGTCGCCGTGTGTTGCAGGTGCTTCCCTGCTTGGCCTTCCAGTGGTCACGGGGGATCCCTGCTCACGTCCTGTGGAAGCCGTGGGTGGCCGGAGGTCTCTTGGGGCCTTGGAGGTGGTGGTGGCTGTGCTACCGTTTGCTTGTGGCGAGTGGACGGCCTGCGGGACCCCAGCACTGGCTCGCTGGCTCTTGAGGGAAGTGCATCGTGTGGCGTCCTGAGCAGTGGCCCCAGTGGCCCTGCCATGCAAGGAAATGCAGAACCAAAGGCTTTGGTTTTTCTCTTGCGGGCAGCGCTGCTGTTTGAGTGTGGAATCCGTGTGAGCCCTGAAGTGGGTGAGCACAATGCAATCCGACGAGCTTCGGTAAAGACTAGTGTCTTGTCCGTCAGCGAGGAAGTGCTTTGGGGCTGATTTTTGTTGGATTTTGTGCAGATGAAGTGAGTTTGCAGCCTTCCTCACCGTACTTGCTGTCTCTGTGTCACCCTGGGGGCACAGGGGCAGGGGCAGGTCACAGGGAGGGAAGCTGACAGGGGAGGGGCGGTCACAGAGGAGGCTGGACAGTGTAAGTCTTGACTTCCAAGCAGTGTAACCCGAAGGGTGCCGTCCACGTCCACCTGGCCCGGCTGCCCGGAGTGGGGGCTGAGACAGGAGGAGAGACCCCTTCTGGCAGCTCAGTTCAGGACAGGGGCATGCTTGCCACTGACTACAACTCTAATGGCTTTCACGCTCGTCCTTCTCCCCAGTGCAGATGGTGCGACCGTGGGTGGCGCCGCCCCTCCGGCTGCTCGCGTCCCGTGTGGCAGGGCAGAGGGCCCTCAGCCCGGAAGGGCCACTGGCTCTGAGGCGCCGCGCCGGACGCATCTTGGGGCCCGTGGCAGTCTGGTCTCCGTGGCTGGGGACGTTGTCCGTGACTCAGCGGCAGAACTGGTCTCTAACTTCCGGGTTAAGCCTTTAATTCTCCTGAACGCTTGTTTTTGCTTCTTTCAAGTGGATGTACTGGGGCCACTCTGTCATCAGCTGTGGGCGTTTCATCTGCCAGTGCCGTGCCCGTGTCCCCTCCCTCGTGCCCTCTGGGGCCTTCAGCGAAGGGACAGGTGGACAGACGGGCGGTTGGAGCCCGGCAGCAGCGGGAGGAGGAGCCTTTGTTCTCTCCCACTGAGAAGGAGGATCCTTACTTAATCAGTCATGAGAGTGTTGTTGTTTGTTGTTTTTTTTTTTTTTTGTCACGATGGTGGTTAATTTGCAGAGAACAATTACTTAGATTACTTGAAAAGAATAGCTTTTTAAAAAAAGTTTCACTTATTTTGAGAGAGTGAGTGGGGCGTGGGTGCAGAGGGAGAGACAGAATCCCAAGCAGTCTCTGTGATGTCAGCGTAGAGCCTGATGCAGGGCTTGAACTCACAAACCGTGAGATCATGAAATCAGGAGTTGGATGCTCAACTAACTAAGCCACCCAGGTGCCCCTGAAAAGAAAGTCTTTTTAAAAAAATTTTTTTTAATGTTTTTTATTTATTTTTGAGCGAGACAGTGAGAGCAGGGGAATGTCAGAGATAGAGGGAGACACAGAATCTGAAGACAGTCTCCGGGTTCAGAGCTAGCTGTCAGAACAGAGCCTGACGCGGGGCTCGAACCCACGAACCATGAGATCATGACCTGAGCCAAATCCGGATGCCCAACCGACTGAGCCCCCCCAGGTGCCCCAAGAAGTAGTCTTAACGCAGGATCTGGATTCAGCCTGGGCCGGTCTCACCGAGACCCGGGCAATGCCCCTGACTCTGGGGGTCCTGACAGGCGCCTGGGCTCCCTCCTGCCTCCCACGTGAAATTTCCTTCACACCTCAGGGACCTCCTTCCGTTGTGGCCTTCACACACTTGGGTGGGGCTGTGAAGAGCCTGTCCCTCTGTCCCTGTCGAAGGGTCTTATGGTTGCCAAGTCCCCAGGGTCCGACACATGAGATGGGTGCGCCCTGGACCTGGGCGCTGGGACGTGGTGCCGGTGACATCAGTGGGGGGGGGGGGGATCTCTCTCACCCAAGGGCTTCCTGCCCGTGACTTCTCCTGTGTGACAGCTTCCCCTGGGTACTGTTGGCGGTCTCCTGTGTGGATTTAATAAACCCAGGCTGTGTGGGGACAGTGCTGCTGTTCGGTGGCGTTGCTCCAGGCGCTGCGGCTCAGCTCATCACCCGCTGGAGATGAGGTGACAGCTGCTCATGCACAGCCCTGACTCAGCGGGAATGTGCACCACGGGCCCCCAGGTGCTCTGTGGGGTAGGGCCACCCCTGGTCCACCAGGGCTCCTGCGCTTTCCTTCTGGAAGGCTGGCCACGGCGCAGCCATGACGCCCCCCTTGTGGCCTGCACGAGGCCTTCCAGGGTGCTGTCGAGGGGGGTGTGTGACCTTGCAGAAGACATCTGCAAGTGCGTGTGTTCAGGACTGAAAAAATTACAAGGAGTTTACAGCGAGAAGGTCGTGTTTTCTTTCTGAGGGTTGTTTCTAAGCGAACATTTCAGTTTTAGTTTTAACGCGGCAGGATGAGCTGAGAGTTAGATTAACTTCTGTATGCGTCACCCGACACTGGTGGCTCACGCTGTGGCAGGGGACCCAGCCACCTGTGGGGCTTCCTGCACGTCCAGGTGGCTGCTCCAGACCTGGGACCCTTATTTGGTGGGAGGAGGAGTGACCCCGGCTGCTTGTTGAGGGGCGTGCAGCTGGGAGTGTCTGGGGAGGCTCTTTCTGCTCCTCAGTGTGGTTGGGGGAGTGGGGGGCCCGGACGGAAAATAGCCGCCACTTCATGTCCAGCCCTCCTTGGGATGCTTGTTAACGTGGTGACTGGAAGATTTAAAGGTTAGATCTTAGTTTCCAGTAGCCCAGGGTCTAGTGGTGAGAGAGGCATTCAGGTCACGTCTGTCCCTTTCCTTCTCGTCCTGTCCCCCAAGTGTTAAGGGCACTGGCCTTGGTCCAGACCAAACCCTAGTCATGTTTACCTCAGGCTGGATGACCTGTGGGCAAGGGAGGGAGAGGATTTTCCTCCAAAGCTGTAGACTCTGTGTTATTTGTAAGCATAGATTGGGGGAGCCGAAGCATTGCAGATGGCCGGCGTGTTTTGAAGGGAAGTAAAGAGGTGTCTCTGTTGTCCTCAGTGAGGGTTGCAGGTGCTGTCCGGAGAGAGGGTTGGTGAGCCTCCGGGAGCGAGGTGCTCCCTGATGCCTGAGGGGAGGGCTGCAGGGTGGAGGAGGGGTCCCATCCGCCTTTCTACGCCATGGCTCTTACAGAGGTGCGGCTCTCAAGCCTTTTACTGCCTGACACAGTGCCATGCATGGTGTGCACTGGGGACAGCTCACAGGTGAGGTCACTGTCCCACCGTCAGGACTCAGGCTGCAAACGTGTTCCTCACACTGGGAGTTTCTCATCAGTCTGGTCTTGAACACGAGGCAAGCGCCGCCTGGTGTTGCTCCTCTTACCGGCGAGGGGCCTGCCCTGCCCTCCCAGGACCCCGGACGTGGACGCCGCGGCCTCCCCAGAGGGCAGCCTCCCCCGCCTTGCACAGAACCTTGGCGGGCAGCGCAGCGGCGTCCGCACGAGCCCGGCGCTGGCAGGCCTGGTGCTCTTACGGCAGGTGCACTTCACGCTCTGTGAAGGATTGTGCCAGCACTCCCATACGGGGAGCGGGGCAGCCTGGTCCTGTGCTTCGCGGTGGCCTCCCTCCCATGTGCGTGCGTTGGCACATGGCCCTCTTGACTCTTGTCCAGTCAGCGGTTCCGGGTCTGGCCTGGCTGACGTCCCCTTTAGCGGGACTGCAGGCCATGTGGTCGGTCTCCTGGCTTCAGAAGCCACTGGTCCCGGCAGGTCACTGCTGAGAAGTTTTGTCCATTCGTTTGCTTATTCCTCAGTTGTTGGTGATGTGGGGTTCAAGTCCTCCCGTTTCTGGGGCAGTCGGGGGGGGGTGCAGGCGGAGCAGGGCCTGGTGGCGGAGCATTTCCCTGCCCTCCCTGGAGGCCCTCCTGCCCCCGGGCCTGTCCCCGCGGTGCTCTCGCCGCCTGCTGCCAGACAGCCGGTACCGTGCGGGGTGCTTCTGATTCCAAGCTGGCCTGGCCATTTGGCCGCGAGGGCCAGCCAGTTCATCACCTTGTCCGAGCCATGTGCAAGGCCGGCGTGCTGTATTTTGGCGAAGACCTCAGTCGGCTGTCAGGAGGGTGAGGCCCAGTGTGGGGGGTG
>NC_043716.1:58144510-58235059 GCF_006229205.1 Suricata suricatta | reverse complement strand
CGTCTCTGCAGGGGGCTCTCGTGCACATTGAGGGTGCCCACGCGTCTCTGCAGGGGGCTCTTGGGCACACTGAGGGTGCCCACGCGTCTCTGCAGGGGGCTCTCGGGCACACTGAGGATGTTCGTCCCTCTCTGCAGGGAGGTCTCGGCTCTCCTTAAGTCCTACGTGGCTTCTCAGGCCAGCAGGATATGGTGTCCACTTCTGTGAGTTTTCAGCCTTTACATCGAATCCTTTTTCTGTCCACAGCCTTTGAACGTGTGGGCCTTGATGTTTAGACTCTAAGCTCTCAGCAATACATGGACATCTCCACTGGGGACGCCTACAGCCCCATCGGCAGGGCTGTTGTGAACTCTCTTCTCGTGGCTGTGGACATGACCATGGTGGTCTTGGGCATGCTCACGTTTGCTCTTGGGTGTTGTGCTGTCTCATGTCCCATTTAGAAATGGAAATCCTCAGATCATCCAGCTGCCCCATGAGAAATGCTTCCTGGTGGAGCCCACGGTCCCTAATCTGAGACTTGTGGAGCTGGGCATGTCCCTCTAGCACGACGTGACCTCACACTCACAGCGGAGTGTGTGTGTGTGGGGGGGGCAGGTGTGCGCAGGTTGAGCGCAAGACCCAGGGCTGCAGGGCGCCCCGGGGCTGACCTGTCCCCCTAGAGGCGCCTGCGGCTGGGCTCTTGGGCGGGTGCTGGGTCTGACCAGAGACGGGAAGCCTTTTGAAGGTGGCTACAAACGGGCCCTGAGTACAGAGGGACTTCCCTTGGTGGGGAGCTAGGAAACCCAGGGTGTCTGCAGTGGGGTCGGGGTCCCAGCCACAGTTTCCTGGAGGGTGCTTGTTGGTTGTATGCACACTGGGCCCAGGGTGACGTTGTGACTCAGAGATGAGGTGGATGTGGACGTGCGGGTGCATAGACCGCAGCAGTTTGCACGAGCACCTTCTCAACTGTCAGATTAGTCTTTTGTGCATTTTAAAGGATCTTTGCATTATAAAGAATTAGGCTCATTTCTGGTTTTTGTTTATTTTACTGTTAATAATCTGAGTGCTGATTTCATATATGTGCTTTTTTTTTTTTTTTTTTTTTTTTTTACTTTAGGTGGTTTAAGTTCTCAAGTTATGGGTATTAAGGCTCTGGAAGGTTCTGCCAGTGGAGAATGTAAGCCACTAACCTCCCAGACTGATGTTAGAAGGTAGAGGGCTATCTGGTGACCTGGACTTCTCACCGTAGTGTGGCTTTTCCTCCTGGACCAGTGTCTCCAGGGAGGGGTCTGAGCAGCCGTGCTCTGCATCCTGGAGCACCGGATGTGGTTCTGACCCCCAGAGCCGGGACTGCCGCCTGAGAATGTGCTGGTGGTGTGGAGTGGAAGGATGACATATGGAATTTTGGGAGAGAGGAGGCGGACAACCCAGTCAGCATAAAAAGCTGTGCTCCCAGAGGTGTTTTCCCACCCTGAGGTTATGGACTGAGCAGTGCCCAGCTCTGAAATGGCACCCAATCTGGGGAGAAGGCTGGGCCCACCCGTGTGAGACATCTGGACCCTATGGGGCTTGGGTGGCACACTCATCCTGACTGCAACTGGGGAGCCCCTCAGCAGGTGGCACGTCCTTCAGGTGTGAGCCTCAGAGCGTAGGTGGGAGGTGGTTGTGGAGGAGGGTGGGGAGGACGAGTGGGGAGGCACAGCCTGGCACTGGAAGGCCGCTGGGCACAGCTCTGAGTACTCTTGGCCCTGGGCCCTGAAGCCTTCGTGCGTGTTGGCAGGCAGCCCTGGTGCCCTCCGCACAGCTCCCTGCCTGGTGAAGTGGCCACGCTGTGCCACTGGCAGAGCCCTACTGGTTGGAACTCTGAGGGTCAGTGTGCAGAAGCGAGGAGGGGCTTTTGCTTAGGTTTTGTCTGAAGGTGTTGGTATATTTCAATTGATTTTTTAAAAAAGAAAAGTATGGGGTTATCTCTTAAAATAGGAAAAAGACATTCAGGTTCTGTTACAGTACAGGCCACAAAAAGGGACATTTGAAAATTCTTTTAAGAAAAAAAATTTTTTTAACATTTATTTATTTTTGAGAGAGAGAGACATGCAGTATGAGTAGAGGAGGGGCAGAGAGAGAGGGAGACACAGAACCCAAAGCAGGCTCCAGGCTCTGAGCTACCTGTCAGCAGAGAGCCTGATGTGGGGCTCGAACCCACGGACTGTGAGATCATGACCTGAGCCAAAGTCGGCTACTTAACCAACTGAGCCCCCCAGGTACCCCTGAAAATTCTTTTTTTTTTTTTTTTAAAGTAGTCTTTTGGGGTACCTGGGGGGCTCAGCCGGTTAAGCAGCCGACTTCAGCTCAGGTCATGATCTCACAGTTTGTGATTTGGAGCCCCATGTCAGCCTCTGTGCTGACTGCCTGAAACTGCTTCGGATTCTGTGTCTCTTTCTCTCTCTGCCCCTTCCCGCCTCATACACTCAAAAAAAAAAAAAAACATACAAAAGATTAAAAAGAAAACCACTCTTCTGACGTCTTCAGTTAAGTCTAGGAAGTTTGTATTTTCAGCGTAATGATGGTAAAACGTAGAACCTGTTGAGCCCACGGTGACCTGAGGGGTTGCTTGGAATCGGGCAGACGTTCCTCACAGTCTTGGCGGGTGTCCCCACGGAGGGTGCACCTGCTCGCCCTGCCCCGCGGGAGACACCCCAGTGATCGAAATGGCATTCGCTGTGCAGCCACTTCCTTAAGCCTCCTGGCAACCAGGGGACTCCAGGGGAAGAAAACGGTGCACTGGTGACGAGGAGCCTGTGGCATCAAAGGAGGTCAGTGGTCCAGTGTTCGTGGTGTCTTCTCTGTCACGGCCACACCTCCCTAGTGCCTGCCTCTACCCCACGTGCTGGAGCCAAATCTCCTTGCCTGGAGGTCAGCACTGCTGGTGTCGGGGCTCACAGGGGCCCCGAGCGAGCTGTGGTCCCTCAGTGTGATGCTTGCAGTCCAGTCCTGGGCTCCCTGGGGGCTGTCACTCTGTGTCTTGTGGGGGATGCAGTGTGCTGACCTCCCATTGGTTAGAGGAGGGCCTGGCGCGGGGTCCCGATCGTTACTCGGGATTCAGCGTGGGAGCGGCGCGATGGCGTCTGTGCTCCTGTGGTGACGGCCTGTCTTGTACGCAGTGTGTTGTCTCTGGTGCGGTTCGTTCCTCCAGGCCCATCAGCAGCGGTTTATTTCTGTTGTGACAAACTGTGGTTGCACCCGTGCGGGTGCTCAGGACATCTTGGGGACACCTCCCAGGAGGCATGTGGCACCAAGTGGGGGCTGGCCCCCACTACTTGCTCACGCTCCTGAGTCCGCATGAAGGGCTTTGCACACCTGAGTGGGGCCTGTACCATGTCCTTGGGGACAAGGGCCCGTGGCGGACGTGCTGGGTCAGGGGCAGCCTGTGGACTCCCTGCCTACAACCCCCGCCTGCTGCGTCCGTCGTGTGTCGGGATTCTTGTTGGCCGTCGGGTGTGCTCACCTTGTTTTCAGCTGAGTCGGGGTGTTCATAGTTTTGGGTGCGTGTGGGCTCTCTCTGTGTAGGTGCTGTCGCGGCACGCTCTCTCACGCTCACTCACGCTCGTGACTCCCTTCAGCATGCTGGTCTGCTGAAGTCCCAGCACGTCACAAGAGCCTCCAGTCACATCCTTCGGATTTCTTGCACTGCTGGAAATCGGGACCCGGCCTGAGGATGGGCCAGTTGTGTGCGCCTTTTCTTCCAGCTGTTTCATGGTTTCATCTTAGGGGCATCCTGAGCTCTCTTACCCTTTGGGTTTCTTTGGTGACTTGTATTCATTGGCGAGTCCTGCGTGTCCTGTGTGTGTCTTGAGTAATGCAGGGTGGCTCGGGGAGAGCATTGCCCCCTGCTGTGGCTCCCTGTTCTCTCCTCCGCCCTTGCACCCCATGGCTCCCTTCCAGCTTGAACTTAGGCTGAAATAGATGGGCAGACGTGCCCTCTTGCTGCCCTCTCCTCGGGCTCTTGTGATTTGTGGGCACTGGTGCAAGGCCCTTCCGCCGGACAAGCCCCCCTCAGTTCTGTTGTCGCCGTGTGTGGGCATTTCATATGTCCCCCAGACTTGGCAGACAGCGGACAGGGGGCCCTTACGCTCCTGACTTAGCATGTTTGGTATCCGGGTGCCTCCCTGAGCCTGGCTGTGGCGTTGCGGCAGACCCGCTATGCCCACCGCCACCCCCGGAGCCGCCAGACATGTCAGCTTGGCGGCGGCGCTCACGGGACCCGTAGTCTGCCTTGTGTGAGGTCGGCTTTCTTAGCAGGATTTCCTGCGGTGCGTCGGGTGCTAGCGTGGACCGCCAGTCTGTTCCCTTCCCCTGGCGGGTGGGAGCCCTCCGGAGGCCAGGCCCCAGGTTGAACCGTTCACCCGCCGAAGGACAGGAGCGTGGTGTCCGGTGCGGGGTGTCGTGAGCAAGGCCGCTGTGTGTGTCTGAGTGCAGGCAGGCTTCGCGTCTCCGAGAAACGCTGGAGCGCACGCGCTGGGTCACGGAGCACGTCCACTCTCTGCAATTTATTAATTTTTGTGATTATTGAAATATCGCTGGCACGTGGTATTACATTATGCAACTTACTTTTAGTGGAGCAGATAAAGAGGCATTCAGGGAGTTGAGAGAGTATTTTGCTTTAATGTTTTTAGATTTTCAGACAAGTTATTCCCCCCACTTTCCGAGGAATGATTCTGCAGCGGTTTGGATGGTTTGGGGACAGCACAGACCTGGGCTGGCCGTGTCCTGGAGAGCAGACCCGACACCCCGAGATTCCCTGTTATCTGTCACCTAGATTTCATCTGAATCTCTAGCTGCTTGATACAATAAGTGGTTTTCACTGACTACCATCCCGGTTCTCAGGGGAAGCCACTGAACGATGTCGGGGGTGAGACTAGCTCTGCGAGTCGGGCAGGCGGTATGGCAGGAGCGACCTCGACAGCAAGGGGCCACATCCCTGGAGGAGCAGCTGCTGCTTGTCCTTGGCCTCAGGCTTGTTTCTGATCACATTGGGTGTTCGGCAGTCCTTGCCTCCCAGGTACGACCAGGGGCTCCTTCCTTTTCTCCTGCGATGCGTTTCTCTCGTGGCTGCCGCGTGTGGTAACGGCGGAGGTGTCCGCCCAGCCCGGATGGTGCTTCACGTGTGGTCGGCCCTCCCCTGCACCCTGGCTCTCAGCCACAGCACCGAGGGCAGTGGTAGGCAGCGTCTCCATAGGGAGGGTGCTCGGGAGGGTTTTCGGGGCCCCCATGACCGTGTGACCTCCCCGTGGTAAGGGAGTCCTCTGGGGCAGGGGAGAGTGGATCCAGGGGCTCCATGGCCAGGTGCCCACCCCAGCGGCTCGGGATGACGCAGGGTCCCTATGTCACTGGGGTCCCTCACCCTCCAAGGGAAGGCCAGCACAGAAGCCTGTATGTCCCCTCTGTCTGGAGTGGTCACTGCTGTCTGCAGGCCAGCAAAGGGCCTTTGGGACACTTCTTCAGAAACGTCCTATGGGAAACCAAAATGTCAGTAGAACTAGATATTCTGTCCATCATCTCCTCTTGCCCCCTGGCAAACTCAACACTGTTTTTTTTTTTTTTTTTCCTGAGCAAGTTGGGCCGCATTTTTAAGGGAGGTATGATGGCTGTTTGTACTGGTGGCGGAAATGGGAGTTCTGTGGTGACGGCCGCACCCGCTCCTGGGGAGCCAGTGCTCTCCCTGGGCCTGCATGTGGCTCCACGTGCAGCCCTGCTGTGTGCTCTGGGGCGTGCTGGGTGACTCCACCCCTGTGTCCCAGCCAGGGCCGCCCCGCCATGTCCCGGGGCCTCCTGGGGACCCATCCATGCCGTGAACGCCTTCGGCGACAACTTTGTTCTTCAGATTAGACTAGTCCGTGACTTACCAAGAGACGTAACTTCTGTGCTCGCTGCATCATGACTTCTTTTACGGACAAGTTGTTTCTACCTCTGCAAAGAATGTCCCTCCCGCCTCCTGGTGCGCACCCTGCGAGCCTGGCGGTGGGGCTGTGGCACTCTGGGGGTTAAGTCCTTTCTCTCACCTGGAGGCTGCTTTGTCCTTAGGCGCTTGGCGTTGGACAGATGACATGCTGTCTAGAGAGAAGGGTATTTAAATTACCTTGCTGGACTCGGGACTGCCAAAAGGAAGCCCTCTGGGGAATCTTATATATTTGACATGCATTTGCAGTGTGTAATTGGAACCATGAGAAAGGTTTTTGTTCAAAGGTAGTGAAGAGCTTCTTTATTTTAAACCTGTTGAATCTGGAAAGAGTTGTTAGTTTTTGAGCCTTTTCTCTGATAATGACTTCATATACAAGCGTGGGGGACCAGCCGTTTGAGCTCCGTATATACCACCCCAGCCCCAGGCTTGTGCTTGTTGGGGTGGCCTGTGTGGCCACTGTGTCCCCTGTCCTCCGGGCCCTGCTACAGCAGAGGCTGGAGAGGGCCGGGCCTAGTGGCTGCGGTGGCCCCGCCAGCCCCCTTCCCCCTCAGCCTGGCTCAGAGCTGATGGGCCCAAGTTTCAGTTTTCTTGTTAAAGAAATCCACCGCCTCACTTTTTCTCCTATGAGCTGTTTTACTTTCTGTAAATCAGATTCCCTTCCAGCACCCGTGAGGGGAGTGGCCCCACTGCCTTCTCTGGGCCCTTGTGCAGCAGCGAGGCCCGTGTTGGTGGCTGGCAGCCACCTCTTTACCTACCTGGAGGGTCAGCTGCTGAAGTCTGTTGCCAGTGTCAGGGGAGGGTTATCAGAGGCTTCTGAGGAAAATGACAGGTTCGAGACTTCTCGGGCATTTGTGCCAAGGACGTAGGTGGAGCTTGGCCAGGTGGCCGTGTGGGTGGGGATGGCTGGTGGGCTACTTCTCTGACCTGTTTCAGTGGGAAGACTAAGTCTAGTACCTGCCTGTTGGCAGACCCAGCACATGGGCACGTGTGGGTGCTAGGGACCAAGCCAGGGTGCATGTGGGGGTCACCGTGGCCTGTGTTCCTCATCCTATGGGGCTCAGCCAGTGCTCACAGGCTGACCTTTTTCCATTCCTGGAGACAGTGGGCCAGATGGACCAAGGTTGGACCCCCTAAGGCTGTCAATTGGCCCAACAATAAATGTTGGTCAGACTGTGGCAAGGTCTGTGTGTGAGTTGTGGTGGAAGTCCGTTAGTGGAATACAAACCAGCAATTTGTCTGTCCTTTTCCTCATGGCTGACTGACCTCACTGGCAAACAAAGCAACACTTTGGAAAACTATCTCCCTCTTGGGAACAGATGACTGGGCTCCCTGACCCGGAGTCAGGCTCTGGGGTATGATGGGAGTGACCTCAAGGGGACGTAGGCCCGGGGTGGGGGCCGTGCACATGTGGAAGTGGGCTTCTCACTGGTGGCACTGAACATCCTGGGCATGGTGGTGGGTGCGATGCCTGCCCGAAGTCGACGTCCACCGCTCCACCGCGCTGGCCGCTGTCACTCATCGTTGTCTGTCTTGAAATTGATTTTGTCTGGTGGACCGGTAAATTGGGACTCAGCAGTTAGCATCCACATTCCCCCCAGGCTACAGAATTGCTGACCGGTCTCACCGCGCTGTCTGGGCAGCTGAATTCCAGCACCGGTCTCAGCGGCCCTGGCGTAGCAGTGACACCGCGTTTATATGATGCTTTCCTCCTAAAAGTGCCACAGCCTATTAGTTGTGACATCCGTTGGGCCACCAGTGGGCTGTCCTGTGAGTGTGGAAAGTGAATGTGAACAACACTGGAAGAGGAGGAGGAGTTCCAGTAGAACCACTGAAGACCAGTCTGAAGCATTGCCCAGTTGGTTTATTTCAAGTTCAGACAAAAATGTAAAAAATCACTCCTTAGATTTATCCACTTCATGTACAGCAGCTATGGTGGCACCTTCTCGCTCGCTGTGGCATTTGTGCCTATCCCGCGAGTCCTACGAAAGGCCCTGTTAGACATTCACAAGGACTGATAGGCGTTCTTCCGGAAAATGGCGATTAGCTTCTGGTGCGCTCACTGATGAAGGCAGACCCTCGTCAGCCTCAGAGGCGCCTGCTCAGCAAAGTTTGCCTGGCATGGAGGTGGCTCCGGGGTCTCCGCAGGCGGGAGAAGGCGGCAGTCTGGGGTGGCCTGGAAAGACGCAGCGCGTGGGGGTGCTGGGGTCTCTTGAGGGGGAGCCCCGGAGCCACTTGCGTGGGAGTCGTCAGACAGACCCGCACCGAGAGTAGGTGGCCGTGTGGCGGTGACAGGGGCTGGGCAAGAAGAAGCTGGGGTTGAGGGGTGGCAGTGGTGGGGACAGTGGGCCTTGGCTTGATGGGGAAGCAAGGAGGGGTGGCCCTGGAGTGACCGCTGTGCCCTGAACTGTGCCTCGGAAAATGGCATGTGTGGCCTCTGGCCCAGTTTCAGACACTGTGGCATTTGCAGGGTGCGTCCCGGGAGGGGTGCCCTGCTGCCACTCGGTTGAGGAAACGGGAACACTGCAGGAGCGTGGGCTCAAGAGTCCGGGGTCCTTGGTGCGCACAGAGGAGGGGGGCCCTCCACGTGTGGGGCGCGGGTGCCCCCAAGTGCCAGTGGGTACGGGGCCCTCGCTCGTCCTGTCCTGGGAGGCAGTGTGCAGCTGAGAGCATGTGTCTTTGAGCTTTTTATTTGTTGATAACTCATTTTGGAGTTTACTTATGTACTTTTAAGTAGATTTATCTTAACATTTTATAGTCTGATTAAAAATAAACATATGTATATAAAACTGGTACAGAATCAAATCTACTTTTTGTTGTTATTTATACGGAATCGAAAATGAAATGCAAAAAAGCAGGGGAGATTTGTGTTTGATATTTACAGTCTTTCTGTTGTTTCTTTTGATTTTTTTTGCCCAAGGCTATTTCTAGGTACATTTTCCTGGAAGATAATTTCTGGGATGATAGTTGCACGTTCAGGTAGTTGCTGCTTCATTTTTCTCGAACCCTCCCTGGAGCGTCTTTTCTCAGACCGCGGACATGTAACGGTGCTCGTTGGGCCGAACAGACGGGCGGGCGAGAGGCACGCGGTGCAGTGCTCACCACAGGCGGCCCTGGCACACACATGCCCAAGGGGCTGAGGCTGGCCCCTCTCGGCCTGCCTTTGGGTCATTTGGTGTGCTGGCTTTTAGCGTCGCCCTTTGTGTGTCGGTGGTCCGTCTCCGCGGTTGTCTCCCGCTGGTCCAGCTCCGCGTGGCAGACAGACACGTGCTTGTCTGCGGCAGGCACCTGTCCCGTGTGGGAATCTCCTGTGTCGGGGACACGCGGCCTGAGGTGTGAGGCTGCTGGACATGGAGGTCCCGGCCGTGGGTGACGATTGGAGAACGCCCTCCCTGTGGCCTCCTGGAGCTGGTCGTCCCCGGGGGCATGGGCCGTGGCCTCTGGCCTGCCACTGCCCGGCCTGCGGCGTCAGGGCTACGCTGCTGCGGACTGGAAGGGGTTCCGCCCGAGCACCACCAGGGCGGGCACACGGGGCCACTCGGTCTCCTGAGAGCAGATGTTCCCTGGTCTCCACTTTTCATACTCATAAACACCAGGTGAGCTGGCAGCGTGCTTTATGGAGCATCGTGTTGGTTTTATTTAGATTGGTAAATTGGGACTTTCAGCATATCCTTCAGAAAATCTCATATACAGTGACTTCTAAAAAAATTAATGATGTCTTTGAATCGCAAATTAAACATTTTTTCTTGGGCTTTTTTCTAGCATTTTCTTATTATCATTTTAAGAGTTTTTTTTTTTTTTTTTAAATAGAGGGCACAAGGGTGGGGAGAGGAGCAGAGGGAGGGAGAGAGAAGAGAATCTCAAGCAGGCTCCAGGCTTAGCGTAGAGCGCGACGTGGGGTTCCACCCCACCGCCCCGGGGTCAGGACCAGAGCCGAAATCCAGAGTCCAACCCACTGAGCCACCTAGGTGCCCCTAAGAAGCTTATAAAAAATTAGTTCATTTATAAATTAATTATATTCTCATTTTTCAGGTCCTGTGCATGACTATAACGTATAGTACTTTATTTTCTATTTAAGTAGTTTACACGTCTTAATAAGTGAACTCTTCCCAAGTACTTGAAATACATGCCTGTGATAAGTTTAACAGTAAATATGCTAGAATTTTAGCTCCTTTAAACATTCCAGTACCCTTGCCATGTATCTTAAGATTCTTTCATACTTTCTATCAAAAAAATCACATATGCAGTATTATAAATTACTCATTTTCAAATGGAACCAGAAGGACAATCAATTATGTACTTCAGATTACTTTGTACAGTGAAGATAGTGTAGGTAATGAGACGTATCTTGATTATACCTAAAATTAACACAGAAATAACCCTTGGCTTGGTTTCCCTTGTCACCCTGCTTCTCGATTCTGAAACCGAGCAACTCCAGCCCCCGCGCCCGGTTGTTCTCCTCCCCAGGGTGGGGTGTCGGGCGCTAATTTCTGGCCTGAAGGTGAAGTGGCCTCCTGTTCGGGCTCCCTGTGGCCAGCACAGTCGGGCGTCTCCGTGCCTTTCTGTACCCGCTTTCACCTCTTTGTGTAATTTGGGGGCAGCTTGTAAAAAAGGGGTCCACCAACTTCTACGTTCCTTCTAAACGCGTGCTTTCTGCTCGGGAGGCTTTAGGTCGGCGCTGTGCTCACAGTCTTTGTTTCCTGTGCCCAGTTGTCCCCGTGATCCTGAAGGCGCTGACCTATGAGGAGAAGCGGGGCTCCTGCAGCGTGGGCACTAACGTCAGGGACGCCGCCTGCTACGTGTGCTGGGCCTTCGCGCGTGCCTATGAGCCCCGGGAGCTGCAGCCCTTCGTGGCCGCCATTTCCAGGTAAAGGCCGTGGGGGGTCGGGGTCGCCCTTGGGTTGTCCCTGGGCCCACATCCTCTGGAGAGCAGTGCGTGTGGGAAGCAGCTGGCGCGGCACGTTTCCCGCAAGAAATAGGTGTTAATGAGTTGATAATATGGTTTTAAGGGTGGTCTGTAGAAAAGAAACAGCTGAAGAGTGGAGTTCCATTTTTGTAGGTAAACAGTTCAAGCCAGAAGTGTTTAGGAGGAACTTTCTAGAGGCTTTGGCTGGCTTCTGGCCAGGAGATCCGTAGGTAAAGGGGATTGGTGTGGAAGAAGTGCAGGCAGGGAGCAGGTGAGTTGCTCAGGCGGGTGTGCGTCTGAGTGTCTGGGCTGTGAGAAATCCCGTCACTTGGGCTGGAGCTCCTGGAGCCGGAGGGGCAGGCTGCATTTCGTCCAGCCTCAGTTTTCTAATTTTTGTGGACTTGCACTTGAAATTCCCTTGAGGCAACACTTCTTATTAGCATCGTCAGTACCTTTGAAATAAAAACCAACACTCTTCAGGACAGGTTTGTGAGGCAGAAAAATACATCTTCCCTTCGGGAAACCCCACCAGACCCCTCTGTGGACTGTGGCCCGTCCAGCCCCTCGGCCCTCAGACTTGGCCGGCTGTGCGAGCCATCTGGGCGCCCGTGACGTCACGCCTCACTTTTAGGCTCTGGTGCTTTGTTGCTGGGAAAAGTGCAAAACAACTGTGTTCCCAGTAGAATGAATTTTTAAGTTCGTTTTGGTCTTCTGATTTGTAACTCTGTTGTTTGGACTGAACTAAGTTCTTTCCATTTGAAGAATGTCAGGTCTCCACTCCTTGTGCCTTCCGTGGCCGAGGGAGGGGCTGTGAGCGTGGGGGCAGCCTCCGTGTTAGTCATGCTCAAAATACTTTTCCTGACGGCTTTTCCTAGGAAACGGGTTTCAGGGTGGTGTGTGGGGCGCAGGTTGCAGGTCGTGGCAGCGCCTCGACCTGGGGAGGCCGGGGGGCGGCGGTGCTCCCCCGCGGTCTGTGCGCGAGGCCCTGGGCGCCCGGGGGAGCTGCTGGCCCGCCCGGCACGTGGCGCACTCAGAAGGCAGCTGGGGCCTCGGCTCCTGCGTCCCCTCCATGCGGAGTAGAGGGCTTGGGGACTGGAGTGTCCCTCCCTTCCTACTGGTGTCCTGTTTCTCTAGGATCTGAGGGCAGGAGAGGGGCCTCAGGTCTGTTTGCCACCAGTGACATGTGGCCGAGGCCTCTATTGCTCCATCTTGACTCTCACGTCAAAGGAGCCTGATGATTCTAATCCCGGTTCAAGGAGATAAAGCGTTTCCGAGGAAGTTGTAAAGAGGCCTGGCTCTCCCCAGCTGCGTCCACCTGGGGAGGTGTGGGGCAGAGCAGCCGGCCCAGGGGCGCGGGAAGGCCGCGTGCACCCGGTCCCTCACTCGTCCCTGGCTGTGGCTGCTGGCTGCCCTCGGGAGCAGCGAGGGCCAGGCCGCCCAGGAGAGCCTGCCAGCTCCCGGCCCCGTCCTCTCCTTGCCACCTCTGCGCCTGTCCCCCACGGTGCCGTGGGCCGGCTTGAGGGCAGGCGCCTGCTGCTTGCTTGTCCTGCTCCTCGCCTCATTGTCAGTTGCTTCCGTAACTAGAGAATGAAGGCAGAAAATGTGCTTACTGTTGACATTGGTCACAGGATGATGCTGCGAGGTGTGGGTGGGGACTGTGGTTCTTCCCGTTCAATGAGGATGAGCCAGGGACAGGCTCAGGACACTGGCCAGAGTCTCCCTGCAGACAGGTGCTGGGACGGGCCCAGCCCGCTTGAGGGCGTGGCCAGCCTCTGTGCTGAGAGGCCCCGACAGCCTGCTCTGCGGCAGACGTGACGCACAGCGCTTCGGGGAACCTGGCTCCTCACACATCGTCCCCGACTCAAAGCATAAACGACCCTAACTCACTTGCTTTTCAGTTTAGCATTTGTCTGTCTGAGAGCTGCAAGCTTCCCAGGAATCTGTGCCCCTCCTCTCTCCAGGGACCCTCTTTGGTCCGGCCTGATGGGAGAAGTGGGGCCCATGCCTGAAAGGTCACCAGGGGAAATGGGACCTGGACAGAAGGAGCCCTGCATGTGCAGAGCCACAGGGAAGGGCGAGCCACCCTCATTCCCACTGTTCTGTCCTTTGGGGACAGCTTCTTACGGCACCTCAGGGTCTCAGCTGCAATGTCCCCACTGATGGGTGTGGGCCCAGGGTTCTCACCCAGGGCTCTGGGCTCTTGGGAGCGAGGCTCTTGCACTTTTTGCATTTTCACAGCTTGTCCCACACTGATCTCAATGGTGATTTTATAAAGCAAAGTATCAACGAAAGGAGAGGCTTGCTGATAAATGTTATGCCTGGCTGTAGCCCAACACGGTGTGGAAGTTGGGTTGGCTTGAGTGTGTGGGTCCCAGGCATGGGCAGGTCACGGGCCCCTGGACCCTTGGACCAGCCTGCACAGTAATGGGTAAGCTCCTTGCTCCAGAGTGGGCTTCCTGCACAGCGTGGGGCTGTTTTCGGAGGCTGAGGGGCACTGGCACATCTTACTGCAGGGTCACCCCATTATCCAGAGAAGCAGAGACAGACTTGGGGCCCACAGCGCGGGCTCTGCACTGTGAGAGGGCCCTGACTTTTTGACTCCCTGCTTGGTATATGGGATTTGGCGAGAGGGTTTCCAAGCGACCAGCGACCACCGGCTTGGTCCTCCCGGGTCAATCTGCCCTGGTGGGAGTGAGCGTGCCTTTGCAGAGTGCTTGTTGCAGAGAGAGTGGGGCTGAGTCCACTCCAAGGGGTCTCAGGGAATCATGCAGGGCCCTACTGGGTCTGGAACACAGTGTGGAGGTGGGTGTTCAGAACACTGAGCTTTCTGAGCCGGGACTCATTTTAAGCCAGTCGCTGAGTACGAGGGACCAGAGAGCAGTGACTGTGGGGGAGGCCTGTTTCCCTCCACCGAGACCCCCTAGGTTCCAGTGGGTCCTTCTGTCTCGAGGAGATTGACTTCCCCGACTCCCTGGGCATGCCTGAGTGATCGCTGGGGTCACACACACGGAGACCAGTAGCTGGCAGGGGGTCTGGAGACTCCTGGTTCATCATCTTCCTAATTTCTCCTAACTTCCCCAGGAGTTTTGGCGAAAAAGGCCCATCTTGTCCCCTCTCCCTGTGCCCATCCCGGAATTGGATCAGCCAGTGCCCTTTGGAGCTGCGCCTGGCAGGCCAGTTGAGCAGGTTCTGAGGGAGTCTGTGCCCCAGCTCTTCCCGTCCATCTGGACTGCGGGCATCCGGGGGCGGGAGGGCGGTGGGAGGTGAGTCATGGTGCCAGGGAGCCTGGCGGACGCTGCCCGCGCGCGCCTCCCTGCCCCACGAGTATCGGTCGGGGTGTGGCCCTCGAGCTCTGCCTCCGTTGGTTTGTAATAAGTGCCCACATTTTAATTGTCAGCCTTTAAACCCATTAATCCTGGCTCATGATAAAACCATGATATCTTTAATTGTACTTTCACAAACTCCCCAGTGGATCCTGCAAAAGTAGGCAGTTGAGATCTGAACGAAATTCTGGAAATGAAATAGAAACACCTGATGAAAGGAGCCAGGGTGGTGGTAACAGTGAGGAGGCAGGCCGGGGCTCAGTGCAGGTGCCCAGAGTGGGGGGTGCACTCTGCGGCCCCCACTGCACATGGCCACAAGACGGGGGCTCACCTCTGGGGTTAGCTGCTCACCTCCCTGAAGGAACGTGGTAGATTCAGTCACATTTTGAAGTTGTGTTGGTCAGGTTTGAAAACTCACCTTCCTCCCTCCCTTCCTTCCTGTATTTTGAGAGAGAGTGTGCAAGCACAGGTGATGGAGCAACAGAGAGAGAGAAGGAGAGAGAATCCCATGCAGGCTGCACGATGTCATCACAGAGCCTATATGGGGGCTCAATCCCACGACCCTGGGACCATGACCTGAGCCGAAATCAAGAGTCAGATGCTTAATTGACTGAGCCACCCTGGCACCCCTAAAAACCTATATATCTTAAGCATTATTTATAATAATTATTTTGTGGAAAGGTAAAGAGACTTCCTGAAAAGCTAGACATAATTTAGGAACAATGAAACACAAAGTTAAAATGGTCCCGAATGGTTGTGTGTTCTCCACACCAATAATCAGAAGCTAATTTGCAAGAAGAAGGAAAAAGGAGCCGGCGGTTGCCAGCTTGTGCGTTGGTTGTCACCTTCTAGTGATTTCCTCACCTGAAACTCTTTTGTAAGCCAAGACCCTGCTGACATCAGCGCGTAGGGCCTCCCGCTCAGCCTGCGGAGCAAGCCCGGCGAGCAGCTGGCAGCGTGGGCAGTGCCTGGGGATCGAGAGTCCCAGATCTCTTCCCCGAGGGCAAGATTGTCCTGAAAAATCAGGAAATGGCAAGCATTGCTCAAAGCTACGTCTTGTTCTCACTCAGCGATTCTTAATGGCAGACTTCCAGAGGGAAGATAACTCTTTTGTTTTTCAAGAAAAGTTAACCGGCAGTTAGTGACCAGGGTGCACTTACCCATCTGCCCGGCAAGCACACCGCCTGGCTCTGGCTCTGGGACAAAGTTACTTACTTGTGTTTTACGGTCGCGTTAACTGGTGTGAGCTTTGGTTCTTACGACTCGGAGGAGGAAGTTTCAGCCACCGGCAGGTCCTGTATTTTACTCAGAAAGTGGTGTGATTTGTGCTTTTCAGACAGTGTGGATGAATAATAAATTATTAGTCTGGTAGCTATCTAAAAAGTTCCTTTACTTCAAAATGGCAGGATTAGTTACTTGGGGGTAAAAACAGTGTGTTTTGCCTTTCTTTTCTTCTTTTTTCTTTTCTGGCTATAAAATACTCTGTAGGCTAACAGAAATTGAGTTTGCTGTTCCTCCTGAAAACCAGGAGCTCGGGGCAGGTGGAGGCATGCAGCCCCCTGGCGCGGACAAGAAAGAAAGTCCCTTTCTGTTCGCCACAGACCGTTTCTCTGTGTTGGGAAATCCTGATGAAGCATCACCTGAGCCCCTGCAGCGAAGGCAAGCAGACGAGGACACCGGAGACGCGCCCAGCCCGGCCGAGGCCCCGTGTGCGGCTGGCCTGGGGCCGCTCTGCACGTCCCTCTCTGAGTGCGCAGGAGAGCTGGTGACTCACGCACGGGGCTCCGTCCCTCTGCGGAGAGGGGCCCTCGGAAGGACACGTGGACCCCAGGCCTGTGGGAGCTTCCACGTTTATATTTGGCCCATGTTCCCAGACCTGTGTGTGTTTGAAACATGCTGGTATTTCCAGATAAGCTAGTTTTGTTCCGAAAGTGTGAAACTAGAGTAGTTTAAAAATTTAATCAGAACAAAAAATACTCGGGGCGCCTGGGTGGCTCATTCAGGTAAGCCTCCGACTCTGGCTAAGGTCATGATCTCACGGTTCACGGGTTTGAGCCCCACATCAGGCTCTGTGCTGACAGCTCGGACCCTGGAGCCTGTCTTCGGATTCTGTGTCTCCCTCTCTCTGCCCCTCCCCTGCTTGCAGTCTGCCTTCGTCTCAAAAATAAAAAAGTAAACATTAAAAGAACAAAAATATTTAATCTGAACAGTGTTAAAAACCACACACAGGTATATGCACAGTTGATTTTTTTGAACTGACCTCAAAGTCTGTGTTTAAAAGCTAAAACACAGTGTCTGGCTAAAAGCTAAAAGCTGTGTTTTAAGGGGCATTGCTTTATTTGTCCTACTTTGTTTTGTGAAATTTGGTAGGATGTCGATAGAGCAGGGAAGGTTTCCAGCCATTAACATGTGAGCGCAGGAGCCGATGGCGCGAGTCCCTCAGTCAGGCTCCGTGACCACAGCTGGTGGCCCCTCAGAGGCCGCTGTGTGGGGGGCACACCACGATGTGCCCACTCACACCCAGAGGTGGACGGCGCGTGCTGCACTTAGTTCATTCTGCTCGCAGTTACATAGACGTGGAACCTTCTGGGGTTCCCATGGTGCATGGTCTTGACCAGCTGTCACTCTGTGGCAAGTAAATGCGGTTGCTGAGTGGTGTGTGTTGTGCCTAGCGTGGCTTGACTCCCAGCTGGAGGTGCTAGGGCGCCACCGAGTCCCCTGAAGCCGAGCACGGGCGAGTGTGGGCACACATCTGCTTGTCCACAAGGCTCCCTCAGGGAACTGCGTGGAATCCCCACCCCGCCGAGCGGCTGCCACTATGGCTGGGGCGGCGGACTGCACAGAAGGGAAGTAGCTAAGATGCATGAACCAGAAGCTGCTTCTGTGGCCCTCTGAACTACTGCAGCTCCATTGCAGAATGAGCCCGAAGGGGGGGCCCGCAGCCAAGCCTGTCAGCTGTCCTAGTGGCCTTGGTCAAACCAAGAGGAGCTGGGTTGGAAGTGGACTCGGCCTGCCCTGAGTGGGGCCAGCGCGTCCACGGACGGGCGGGCAGGACCAGTGTTGCTTAAATGCACCTGGCACTTAGCAGTTACGGGGCTGTGGCTGGCTGATGGCTGCAGCTTCTCTACACGTGCTCCTCTCTCTCCTTGTTGATTATTTAAAAACTATAATGTAGGACAGATAGATTGATAGGGCATTTTAAGAATTCAGTATAAAATATTAATATTGAAATATGCACTTTTGGCAGTATTGGCTGGACCCAGAGTCAGGAAGTTTTACGGTCTGCCTTTTTCTTGTGTCCAATGTTAAAGGAAAGCAAAAGTTCTTGGTGATTCTCTTTCCTAGAAGATGTATCGTCTTCCAGATCATGAAAAAGCAACTCTCAGTGAATGTGACTGTAGTATTAAAATTTCCGTTAATTCTGAGGATATATGTGGGGTAACACACCACACACATTTTTGTTGAGAACAGTAGTTAATGTAATTTTTAGTTCTTGAAAGATCACACTAACGCGTCTCAGTCAGTTTAACTATTTCTACGATTTTATTAACAAAAGCCATTATGATATTGACATAGTATTAATAAATCTTAAAATATTCCTGCTAAAGTCAGGTGACTTCTCCTTGGTTTTAAGCCGTTATTATTTAAACTTCATTTCGGCTGTAGTTTATGGTGAAGAGAGTTTAGGGAGAAAGGGAGTGAGTGCTGGTGATCGAGCTTTGTGACTTTCAGCTTCAGTGTGAAAGGACCCCAGACACTGAAATCTTCAGACGCCTAATTGCTTTTCTGAATTTTAATTTTAAGCCAACCCGAGACTTCCAGGAGAGTTCTCGGAAGAGTAGGGACGGCTCCTGGGGGCCCTGCGCCACCTCCCCCCGTGTTGATACCACGTGTGCCTGTGGCGGGGGAGTGCGTGTCCTGCTGTCTCTCGTCTGCAGCCAGTGCATGGTGGCGGTGTCCTGGCGGGCCCCACCCCAGACTCCGTGTGCCCGATGCTGGCCTTGGTCTCCTGGCTGAGGTGCCGTCGCCCAAGCTATTGGGGTTGTCTTCCTTTATGTGTGATGCGTGTTGTCGGGGTGCCAGGGGACCGCGTCCCATCCCGTTCCTCCCCGCTCTGGCCGCCAGTGTCTGCGGCCGTCCATGGTGTGCAGTGGCTCTCGAAGGGAAAAGGCACCCCCACCCCGCTTTGGACCCCCTTTTTGCTCTCAGGCCTGCTGTCCGACACTCGCTGAATGGGCCACCGGGTGGCTCATCTTTGGCCGTTGGGAGCGGTTTCATGTTGGCTGCGGTGTCCGTTCAGCAGGACTCAGACTTTTCTCATTTTTGGGGACACTTTCTTGCTTTCTAGCAGTAGAGTCCGGGTAATCTTCTGTTCCCTTGCCCCAGCCCTGGAATCAGCTGTGTCCTGAGGTTTGTGTTTTGGTCCGAGACCTGGATTGTGCTCACACTCCCTGATCCGTGAGCACCAACCACGTGTGTCCCTGCCTCCGCCTGTGAGGACCCTGCAGAGCCAGGCCGTCACCCGCCTCCTGGCTTTCTCCCAGGCCCTCTCCTTCCTGCTCCTGGCTCCCCTCAGCTGCGTGTTTTCTTGTCCTGCGTGTTTTCCCGAGAAGCACATCTCCTCACTGCCCTGTCAAGGGTCTCACAAGCCGGCCTGTTTAATGCAGGCACATTCCCTTGGCCACTGGGGCCCCCCACTTCCTGATGGTTTCTTTTACATTTGCTGCGGACTGTTCTGTGGGTTCTGATGGATTCAGAGTTGGGTACCGCAACAGAACAGTGGGTCTGTTTTTCCCCGAGTCCCTCACTCTGCTCTCAGCACTCAGCCATCCCGACCCCTGGCCACCGCCAGACTGGGCTTTGGGCCCTGTAATGTTGCCATTTCTAGAATGTCTTCTGTTGAGACACATACTCCATGTGGACTTTCTGCTTTAGCAAAACGGTGCAGCTTCACCTGCATTTTCGCACAAGTTGATGGCTCATTCGTTCTTACTGAGCGGGAGGACGTCACAGTTTGGGTGTGGAGGTAGCTCATCTGACCCCAGTCTCACTGGGCTTGGAACCGTGGTGTCGAAGGGTGGGTTCCCTCTGGAGGAGCTGGGGGAGAGTCCCTGCCTCTCCCGGCTTCCGGAGGCTGCTGTGCTCCTCGGCTCGGGGCCCTTCCTTTACCTTCACAGGCTTTCCCCTCACAGCTGGCAGCCTTGGGCCACGTCCTTCTCGGGCTGCATCTCTTGGGTCTTGTCTGCCTCCTGCTTCCGTCCCGGAGGCCTTCGTGACTGCCCAGGTCTGTCAGCATGGCCTCCCTTACCAGCTGCTGTGACTGTGCCTGCAGCCGGCAGTGCTCCTTGCCGGCCAGCGTCACGTGCTGGCAGGTTCCGGGCCAGCGGCTGGACATTTGTGCAAGGGGGCGTTAATCTGCTATCATGCGGTATAGACAGACATGGTGTCGCTGGAGGGATTGGCTGGGTTCTGGGGGTGGTGGTTCAGGCTGGAAGAGCTGGAAAGTGTGGGTGTGCCGGTGAAGGAGGACCGAGATGTAGCAGGAGGAGCGGGGTCCGGGCAGGTGGTGGCATTGTGTCGAGGTGGCCTCCGTGTCTGAAATCCCCTTTATGAAGTGTTTTCTCTATGCTGATATGAGATGGGAATTCTGGAGTCAGTCTTAGAAACAAGTGTCTCCAGTCCTGCCCCAGATCCTTTGTTTTCTGTTACCAAAGCCACACACAGTCATACGGCCTCGTCACTAACAGTTGAGCGTGGTGGCCTCAGGAAGAGGGGCTTACACGGAGTCTGTCCAAGTGCGGTTGTGGCCGGCTTGGGGGCGGCAGGGCCATCTGGAGGACGCCGTGTGCCCCCCGTAGCTGTGCGCCCACTTGGCTGGGTATGTGACGAGGGGCGGGGCCACTGGGCTCCCCTGGCCGCCTGTGTCCGCTCCCGTGGCACGTGCTCACCGCCATCTCGCCAGACGCCACAGGCGCCCCCAGAGCAGGCCGAGCACATTCCGCCCGGGCCCCTGTGCAGGGCAGCTCCTCTCCCCAGACTTTGCCGGCACTCGGATGTGCGCCCCTCGCGTGGCTCTCTGGGCCCCGCCACCCGCGGTGCCGGGAACTTGCTGCACACGGCGCGCTGAGCCAACAGAAGAGCCTCCCGAGTCCTGCCACAGGGTCTGTGTCCTTTCACGACTTCCTTCTAATTATTTTCCTTCCTTTTCACAGAGCTCTGGTGATCGCCACTGTGTTCGACCGAAACATCAACTGCAGAAGAGCGGCCTCTGTGAGTGGTCTCCTCTCGTTCCTGCGCTGGTGCCGTGGGCGGGCTCTGCTCAGCAGGCTGCGTGCTCCTGGGCACTGCCTGAGCGTGGTGTCTGGGAAGCCAGGCACTGGAGTGCCAGTTGGCATTTCCTCCTGGTTTCGGGAGTGGCCTTCATCCTGGGAAGTGGGGCCGGGATTGAGTGGCGCACCCCCAGCCTTGTCGAGCCTCGTGGGTGGATGGGATGGCGCCTGGTGGCCGGACAGGGCTTGGGCCGGCCTGCGCTCGGAGGGGGAGGGAGGGAAGGGGAGGGAGGGGGAGGGGGAAAGGGGGGGGAGGAGGCGGAGGAGGAGGAGGAGAAGGCGGCGGCGGCGTTGGTGGGCTCTGCGGCTGCGACCTGTGTGTAATGGGGGGCCGGCAGCTTGAGCCTCACGAGGAGCTGCTTCCACGCAGAGGTCAGCTCAGCTCCACATGGTCACACGGGGCCTGGGGCCTCACTAGCCATGCCTGGTCCCTGGCCCCCTCCCGCCCCGAGTCTGGTCACATTTGAGGTGTGTTTTGTGTGCAGGAGCTTTCAGCAGGCTACACGGTTGCTTGTGAAGGGCACTGACCAGGAGCCTCAGCTTGGGCATCTTGTTGCTCCTCTGACATCCGGGCCTTGGCCTTGAGCTCTGCTTTGAGGGTTCCCGTGGTTGTTAGCAGAGGTGATGGCTGCCAGGCTTGGGCCCAGGGGCTCTCGCTGGCAGTGTCCATGGCTGTGTCTAACGGGTGATCGGTCACTTGGGTCAGGCTCAGACATGGGCTGGTGGAGGTGCAGAGGGACCAGAAGCCAGGGCCAAAGAAGGGTACCTGGTGGCTGAGGCAACCGACTTTCTGGAGATAAGAGCCTCTGCTCAGGTGTGGACCAGTGGCTGCCCAGGCTTCAAGCGGTGAAGAGTGGACACAGAGCAGTGCCTCGAAAGATGTGGGGTGCAGCTGGCTGGGAGGGGCTGTGCCAGCAGGGCCCTGGTGCTGGCCGAGGTCTGGTCTCCGAGTGGTTGGTGCTAGAGGGAGACCTGCAGGAGGAGGGGCCAAGCTGAGAGGCGCTGGGACCTGAGAGGGTTTTCTGTGAGCTCTTGTCAGAAGTGGGGGTTCTCTTTTGTGGGAACATGAATGCGTTTTGTGGATGGTTAGGCTGAGGGGTTAGATTGAGGACCCTGTGCTGGGGAGAGAGCTGCCCCCTTTGCCCTGGGGCCCCCGCTGCATCATGGGAAGGCAGGTCTTCCTGACTCAGAAATGGGCGTGCCTCAGGCGGACAGGTGGGTGAGCTGGGAGGGCCTTGCTCAGGAGCGCTCTGCCTACAGACGCGGAGGCTGAAGCTGACTTCAGGTGGCCAGAGGGGAGTGAACACACGCTTTTGGGTGTGGGTGGTAGAGAGAGAGTGGACGAAGCACGTGTGCCCTGTGGCCTGGTCCAGATGGAGGCCAGGTGAATCTGTGAGAAGGAGGATGCGGCGTCTGCCAGAAGAAACACATCGTCACCGTGTGGCTGCTTGTTGGAGTGCATGTTTGTGATTGGAACACTCATGTCAGTAAGATGATCGTAAATTAATGGAAAAAGATACTGTGGAGGAGCCTCTGACTAGTGACAGAGCACGCAGCCAGCAGTCAGGCGTGTGCTGGCCACGCACCGACAGCAGAACGCACAGGTGCACTCAGACCACCTGCAGCAGGTGAGGCACTGCTGTAAACTTGGAGTTTGGGAGAATCAGCACCTGCTGGGCTTGCTCCCGTGTCCTGGGGACACATTTTGGGATTGTTAGTGTCACACTCAGGTTGGGACCATGCAGGCTGGAGTGGCTAGGGGCCAGGGAAGTACCTGGCTTAGGTGGGAGAGGCCAGGTGGTGGGCAGTGGTGTGGCGTGGCCACCCAGGTGAGGTGCCCATGTGCGCAGTTCCTGAGAGGGGCGGGGCTTGCTGCTGCTTCCCCATGACAAGAAAGCCACACCGGGCAGCCCCCGGCCACATCTCTGCCATTCCCAAGGGCCTGCTATCCTGGGTTCCTGACATCACACTCTGGCCTTGGGGTGTGGACCCAGTTCCTGGGTCTTTTCTTGGTGTTCCTGTGGGGCTGGCAGCTCCGAGGTGGGGATGGCCCACGAGCCTGCTCCCACAGCTGGCTCTGTGGGAGGAAGGCGTGGATGTGGCTGGACCTTTGCCTCACTCTTCCTGGAGCATGAGCTTGCTTGTCAGGTCTTGGGGGTCACGTGCTCCCCATGGCTCTGCACACAGGATCTCATCCTCTGTGAGGAAGAGAAAAGCTTACTGTTTCTTCTCTGGTCTTGATGCCTTTTCCTTCTTTCTCTTGCCTGAGAGGCTGACAGGAGGGGCTGTGGTTACCCTGCAGAGCAGGGGGTGAGGCAGACAAGAGCCAGGCTCTCAGTGTCGAGTGTGCCCTTTGCTCTCAGGCTCTTGTGAATGCATGTCAGCAGGTGAGGGAGTGCTGCTAGTTTGTTGTGACAGTTTTGTGTGTGTGCCGAGGTGTGTGTGTGTGTTAATCATGAAAGGATGTTGGCTTGTGAGGTGGCCATGCGGTTTCTGTCCTCACGTCTGGTGACGTGATGGACCCTCTGACTGATCTGCAGGTATTAAACCAACCTTGCATTTCTACTCATTGTGGCGTACTCCTTTCTTATTTGTTGAATCAGTGAACTGTTGAGATTTTTGAGTTGGTATTCGTAAGGGGTATTGGTCTGTGGTTCCCCGTTGTTGGGTATTTTTGTTTGGCTTTGAAATTAGAGTGATCTAGCCCCAAGAAAGGAGTAAGGAATGTTTCTTGCTCTTGTGTTTTGTAGAAGAATTTTTAAAAGATTGGTATTTTTCTGTGTCTGCTTTAAGTGTTTGGCAGAAATCAGCAGTGAACTCAGCCAGTTTTTGTCTTCTGTTTCCTTGCAAGGGTCGGAAGTCATTAATTCAGTTGTTTGCCTGTTTTCCTAGTGAAGGAGCTTGCCTGTTCACCTGCCAGGTGCAGCGACATGGCACTGGGGACATCCCGTCTGCCACTTGTCATGCTGTTCTCTCTGGCCCGTGTCACCAGGAGATGGTTGGTGCCTGGCCCTGGCTCCCACATGTCCGCCTGCTGGCGACGCGCTGCAGGTGCTCCACAGACCATGTCTCACAGATGGGTGAGCATGGCCCAGGGGCTGGCCCACTCCCTCTGCTTGGGTCATGAAGGCAGAGCGTGGGCCTCCCTTGCATGTGGGGGCTCGGTTGGAGGGTCTCCCGTGACCCCTGACAGGGCCTGCCTGTGAACCCCGAAATAGGCCGGACGGAAGAGGCAGTTCGTCTCCAGCCCTTTAAAACTTTGTTCCAAGAGAAAGTTCGCAAGCAAAGCTGGTCTTTTTTGGGTTCACGCGGTAGCAAAGCTGGCGCCTTTTTCTTTTCTTTTTTTTTTTAAATGTTTTTAATGTCTTTTATTTTTGAGAGAGAGAGGGAGGGAGACCGTGTGAACAGGGCAGGGGGGCAGGGAGAGGGAGACACAGAATCTGAAGCAGCTCCAGGCTCTGAGCTGTCAGCACAGAGCCCGACGCGGGGCTTGAGCTGAACTGCGAGATCACGACCTGAGCTGAAGTAGGTGCCTAACCGACTGAGCCCCCCAGGCGCCCCGAAAGCTGGCATCTTCTGTGCTCACACTGCAGCAGAGCTGGTGTCTTACGTGTTCACGCAGTTGTCACTTCTGTCTGGAGCATCCGGAGGCCTCACATCCTGCCCCGTCGGTCACCCGCAGGCAGCGATCCTGCCACTTTCTCAGACACAGTGAGGACTCTGTCCACTAGAAGTAGCCTTTACATTTTCTGTTTCCATCAGAGTCAGACATTTTAATGGAGAGCAGTAGTAAAATCACAGCACTGATACCTTTATAAACCTGAGGAAGAGGTGAAACAAACCAAAAACCTTGGTTTTTCAAATTAGAATTAAAATTCTTTAAAATGAGCAGGACGTTCTTTGCGTTGGGCATCACCTGTACGCCCGCCTGCCTGGCAGATGCAGACGTGGAATGGTGGCAGTAGAAAAGATACATTTGCGTGAAGCTTTTGAAAGCAGCAGGATTGAGACTTGGTAACTGGGAGTAAGAGCTCTCCCATGTGGACCTGCTTCCTCAGGTGAAGGCGTGTCTTGCCCTTTGTGGCTGCTTGTGCTTCATGCTTTCTGTGCTGGGTCACCCCTGCTGGTGCGCAGTGGTCACCGAGGTTCTGAGGGCCTGGGCCTGGGCGCCGGCCTGAGGACAGGTCACCTTGCCCACCCAGGGGCCACAGGGCGTGGGCGCATGGAGGGTTTGAGCTGCTGTGTCTCTTTGGACTCTTCCTCTTTCCCCTGTGATTCACGTACCACCGCTTTCCACCTGCGCTCCGGCGACCGCCCTCGTGGTCAGTGACAGTGATGTAGGAGTGCCAGTGCACCGGGCGCCATGGGGCCTGGATGCCTGTTGTTTTCGGTCATCACATCAGGCCTCTGAGGATCTGGGTAGGGTGGCAGAATGAAGACCAACCTGGTAAATTAGGGCAAATGCATTTGTGAATCCGTGACCCACTTACAATCACATAGCGGTTCTGTTCAGTGTTGGAAGGTGCTCACCAGCCCCCCAAATATGTCAACATTTTGAGAAAACTTGTCCCTTTGCCAGGAAGGAGGGAGCAGCGCAGACAGCGGCCCTGTGTTTGCCCCTAGGCGGTTCAGGGTGAGGAGAGAGGGTGGGCCTGGGGGCCTGGGGGCCTTACTTCATCCACCGTCACACTGACTGTCCTGCAAGCCTGTGTGTAGCTAAAAGTTCTACAGTCTTTTGTGTTCAACAGCTGTATCTGATGTTTGGTCTCTTGCGTCCCAGTGTCCTGACTCTCTGATTTTTGTTTCCGTATCACATGGATGGAGTCATCCAGCGTATGACTCCTAGGTCTGCTGTGTTCCCTGCAGGCCCATCCGGGGTCTGGCTGGGCCCACAGCTCCCTCCCGCTCCTCGTTGATCGGCCTTGGTGCTGGCAGAGCCACAGCTGCGCGAGTCATTGGCACATTGTAGGGCCTCCGGGTTTCGTCTGGTTTTACGCTGTTTTCAGAACTAAGCTGCTATGAGCAGTGCTCAGGGTTTTGTGTGAACGTAACTTCTCTTTCTCCTGGATAGACACCAGGAGCATCGAGGCAGGGTGAGGGTCGTTGCGTGTTTGGCCTGGTGTCCCCCAGGGGCCGGCCGTCTCCCCTTCCTGCTGGCGGTCTGTTGGGGATCCAGGTCTCCCACAGCCTTGCCGGCCTTCGGGGTCGCCGTCGATGGCTGGTCCCATGGGGCGTGTGGTTTTACGTGGCCTTCCCCTCTCTGTTGTTTTTGCCCCTGGGCCTCCTTTTCGGGAAACGTCTGTGCAAGCTTTCTGTCTGTTTCCTCGTTGGCTGGTGTGGGCATTGTTGTGTGGACTCGCTAAGCTCCAGATGCGAGGGGCTGCCTTGCTGGTGTGTGGCTTGCGGGCCCTCCTCCCAGCTGGTGGCTTCTGTCCTGACTAGGCAGGGCACGGACCAGGAGTTTTAAAGTTTTATATGATTAATTTGTCACGTTTTTTGGTATGGAATGTGTTTTTGGTGTCCAGTCTCAATTCACAGCCTGGCCCCTGGTCAGGTGTTCTGTTTTTCTGTTCTATTGTGCCTTCTGTGGGTCCGTCTGTGTGTCCATCCTCTGTGTCCACATGCTCTGCTCCTCTGGGGTCTGCAGTGGCAACCCCTCGCCACTCTACTTGCGGTGCTTTCCCTGTTCTGGAGCTGTGCATTTCCATGCAAATCCTATATGATTTTTTTACCTTTTTGATGAAATCATCAAATGGTAAATGTGTTCTAAATTTTGCATGTTATGTAAATTGACATTATATCTTCCATTGTTTTTTCTTTTTTTTTGGTTGTTTTTGTTTTTATTTCATTTAAAAAATTTTTTTAACGTTTATATATTTTCAAGAGATGCACACACGAGTGGGGGAGGGGGAGAGAGAGCTGGGGACTCGGGATCTGAAGCGGGTTCTGCAGACAGCACAGAGCCTGATGCAGGGCTCAAACTCACAAACTGTGAGATCATGACCTGAGCAAAGGCAGGTGCTTAACCAGCTGAGCCACCCGGGTGCTCCTCTTAATTTCCTTAATAAGTTTATTGCAAAAGGTTCAAAATGGTACCTAGCAAACAGGGAGCCTCCCTCCGCGCAGCGTGAAAGCTGCAGGAGGGCCTGGAGACCCCCGTCCTGGATCTCTGGGGGACCTTCCGGAGGCGCTGGTTCGGGGCAGACTCGACTCTCTGTGGCGTGGCCTCGCGTTCCGTTCTGCATGCGCTCCCAGGGCCACGCTGACTTTGTCCTCTGACCTGTCATGCTGATGGCCACTACCCACTGGAATCCTGTTCTGTCGGGGAACTCGGTGCAGGGGGGAAGCACAGTTGGCGGTCCCCTCTGGGTGGTGCGTAGGGAAGGAGGCGCGGCCTGCGGTGCACAGGCCCTGCTGTTGTAACTGCTCAGATAGCCTGGCTGTCACACCTCTGCCAAGCAGGTGGAGGTGCGGGAGGGGAGACTCCGGGGATACTGACAGGCATTTTAAAGAAAGCGCGTGAAAACACTTCATTCCGTTTAAATATTTTGACTTCTGGGCCTGCGTTGCTTGTTCGAGGGAGGGGCTCATCAGAGACAGCCCTGGGGGGAAGGCAGCAGGGGTAGGGTGGGAGTGCAGGGGGGAGGTGAGCCATTTCTGTTGGGCGTTGCCAGATTCTGTCCCAGAGTTCCCAGGAGGGGGATTGTGTGTTGGGCTTTGATCTAACTGACTGACTCTGTCCTCACGCCTCTATCTAGGGCCTTGAATTAGGCATCGGTGAGAAGCTGGCATTCACACCTAAAGGATGTTTTTCAGGATATGTCTGGTTTTATAAATTTGAATTCTTAAATGGTGGTTTAATGTTTTTTGTTTTGTTTTGTTTTAATTTTTGAGAGACAGAGAGAGACAGTGTGATCAGGGGAGGGTCAGAGAGAGGGAGACACAGAATCCGAAGCAGGCTCCAGGCTCCGAGCTGTCACACAGAGCCTGATGCGGGGCGCCAACCCATAAACTGGGAGATCACGATCTGAGCCGAAGCCAGACGCTCAACTGACTGAGCCACTCCAGTGCCCCTAAATGGTGGTTTAAAAAAGCCCCAGGACTTAGAGACAGAATGACAAGTACCTTGAGGCTCTGATTCTCCAACAATGAAGACTTTTATTAAAAAAATGAAGCCATGGGTCATTTGTGCTGCACTGCGTTTGTTTTGAGTTTCTCTCCTGATGTTTAGCAAAACGCAAACTAACTCACCTGCTCTGTTTGTTCTTTTCCTTAGGCTGCTTTCCAGGAGAATGTGGGAAGACAGGTATGGCTACTTTATGAAGTCTTCGTTCCTGTAACTTCCCATAGATTTTATAGTAGAAATATCGGAGGCTACAAACTGGGTAGCTTCTTGCATTGTTCAGTGTGGGTAAAGAACTTACCTAGAATAAACCAGTATTTAACTCGGTGGTGTCAGGTCACAGACGCACTCATGAGGTTATCCAGGGGAGAGTTGGCATACGTTTTAAATAGTATTGTGTTTTATGGGAAACCCGATGTTTCTGTAGTCTCACACATACACAGAGATCAGTGATCAGAAATCAGTGCCTTATGAACTGCCACCTGATTTCAGCAGTTGCCTGTGAACGCGAGAGGCATCTTGGTGGGGGACCCAGGCTCCTGGGGGACAGACGTGATCACTGCCCACCCGGAGTGTGGTAGGAGCCAGCTCTGGAAGCCGTTGGCCCTGTGGCCTCTCCCTGTACAAACCAGCACCATTGTGTCCCCTGGTCTCGAACCTCTCACGACTGGACAGCCTTGGCTGGGTGATGTGGCCTTATCATTGAGTCATTCGTGCTGTGTGTGCTGATGGCCAGCCTGGGACGTGGGGCCCGCCTGGGGAAGAATGGGCAGGAGGCACCGCGCTGCACGCTGGTCAAAGCCCCAGGAGGGGGTCTGATCTGAAGAAGGAGTTACTGTAGGCGAGGGCATCATGGACGGTGCTGGGAGGACAGACCGAGACAGCGATGGGCACCTGGGACTTGGGGGTCAGCAGTCCGGCTGCAGGGCCCAAAGGGAGCCCCACGCAGAAGGCTCAGAAGTGGGCAAGGCAGGCCTTCCTCGGGGAGGGAAGCCTCCGGGGAAAAGACAAGCATCCCAAGATTCGCTGTCGGGTGCATGAGGGTCCTTGTCACAGAACCAGGGGACTTGGGTTCTGCACGCTGGTTCCGTGGTCTGTGGTCTAGTCACTGTTCTCCGAGGCCACCAGGGGCCAGGGTGGGCGCGGACGCTTCTGCTTCCAAAGGGGAGACACTGTTTGGTTCTAGGCGGGAAGTGTTCCCCAGAATCGGCCCAGGAGGCAGTGCGGTCTCACTTTCGCAGCTGGTTTGTGCTTCCTCTCCAGAGCCAAGCACCTTCGCCACCTCAGGGCCTCTCCCTTTCCTATGAGGCTTGAAGAAAGCGGTTGAGACCAGTGTCCTAGGGTGTCACTTAGTGCATGTCCAGCTGGGGCCCTGGAAACTTAGAAGGAAGCGGGTCCCTAGGGAGAGCTGGCTGGCTGAGGGATACACTTTGGTGCATTCAGGCAGCAGGTGCGGAGCGCTCCGGAAGGCTCCCTGCCTGGCAAAGTGTAGGGGGTGCGTGGGCGGGCCTCTGTGGTCAAGGAGCCTGCCAGAAGCTGAATTGAGGGGTTCTGGGCACCTCAGTGTCAGAGCCCAGGAGAGAGTGGCTTCCATCCTGCCGTGGGCGGAGCCCTCGCCCCGACACAGGGCCGTCTGGTGCATGGCGGTTGCCATGTCATTTTTTGTGGGGACACTCAGGGTGGGCAGACCATCAGGGAGAGGAAAGGCCTTACTCTTGGTGTAAGTTTCGGGGATCGGCCAGGAGCCGGTACTCCGACGGGGGGTCCCCACCCTCCCCACCCCCCCATGCTGATGTTTCCTGAGAACAGCAGGGTGCACACAGCACAGGGGTAGGGGAGCCACGGACTTGAAAGAAGTGGAGTCTGGGGTGGGCCCAGGGCGCCCCTGGCGCCACACGCGGCCGGTCCTGCGGTTTGGTGGGAACGTCGGAGGAGGAGGATGTGAACTCGCCGCCACGGAAATGCCCCTGGTTCAGTGATGTGTTCGTGAGAACTAACAGAGTGTGAGGCGCAGACTCGAAGTGAGCAGACGGTGCCCGCAGACCTTGGGCTCAGGGCGGCCATGATCTTCGGTTTGTGAAACACGCAGTAGCTGTAAAGCACAAGACGTGAGGTGCTCCTGGACTGCTGAAGCCTGATGATTTTTATGGCGTGGGGTTTAGAGAAGGTCTTAAACATTTTAAAGTTGAAAATGTTTGAGTTGTTTGAGGGAAAAAAGTAAGTATTTTTGAGTGGTTCACATAGTATTAGCACAGCATCCAGCCCAGGAGGGTGAGCTGTCTGCTGCCGGTCCCCAGGGTGCCCTCCTCCCAAGCTGGGTGTGTGTGGCCGCGATGGCTGGCCGGCCCCAGGGGCCCTCCTCCCTCACGTCATTTCTGTCCCCTTCTCCCACCTGACTCTGTAGGGCACCTTCCCTCACGGAATCGATATTTTGACCGCAGCCGACTACTTTGCTGTTGGCAACAGAGCTAACTGCTTCTTGGTTATAAGGTAAGTGTTTAGTGTTCATCACAAGATACAACACTCCCTTTGATTTCGACGTCAGTTTTCCTTCTTCACCCTGGAACTTTCGCTAAGAGTGATGTAGTTTTTGTGTGGGTTGGAAGTGCTACCAAAACCTTTGCTTCCCTGTTGATCAGACCGGGTGCCTCAGTGGGATTCTATTTATGTAAAACTCCAGAAAATGCAAACTAATCCAGAGGGACTGTGGGGGGTCTGGGTGGCCTGGCGGGTCGGGTGCAGGATCCGCTTGTGAGAGTTTTGCTTGCTTTTCAAAGGGGTGCTGACATTCCAAGGACGACAGCCCTCAACAAGCCCTGTCCCTGGCCGCCCTTCGCCCCTAGCCGCCGTGTCCAGTGCGTGCTGCTGCCTCTGTGCAGGCTTGGCGGGACGCGGCTCCGCTGGCTGCCCAGACACACCGAGGGTCTCCCAGTGAGACTTGGGTTAGAAGGGGTGTTTCTCCTGAGACCTGCTGCCTGGTCTCAAATCCGGGTTCCCGAGAGTTGTCTTGATTGGTTAGCCTGACTCTGCCCGCCCCCAATCTAATTCCCTGTGTGCAGGGGCGGACAGGCGAAAGTGTTCACCCCTGTGAACGGAGCTGGGGGAAATAAAGTCCCCTGTACTGGGTCTTGGCTCGGACCCAATTCAAAGAATAAATCAGGCTTTTTTTTTCCTTTTGAGAAATAAAAAGAAGGGATTGTTTCTTTTCCTGTTCTGTTTCTGTTTTTTTCTTTCCAGCAAAATGTGTTTCCCAAGTTGATGGTATCTCTGGGTTGTTTGAGATGTGCGTAGAGAGGCGTTTGAGAAATCACCAGGTCAAGGAGTGAATATTGAACATCCCCACCAGACTTACACCTGTGGGGGTTCCGGGCTGGGGGGCCCCTCACTTGTCTTGGTTCCTCAGTGCAGCGCCTGTGCAGAAAGGGCCTGGCTGTCAGTGGTTCCTGGCCTGGAGCACGAGTTAACCACTCTGCGCCCTGAGGGCGGGCTCTTGAGCAGCCCCCTGCCGGACAGACCTCGCAGAAGTTCTCCTCCATGACGTGCATGCACAGGCTTTTAAAAAAAAGTAGCATTTGGTCTCTTTCTCAAAAAGAGTCTTTGACCAGGGATGTCTGGGTGACTCAGTTAAGCCTCTGACTTGGGCTCAGGTCATTGATCTCACAGTTCATGGGTTCGAGCCCTGCATTGGGCTGTGTGTTGACAGCTCGGAGCCTGGAGCTACTTCAGATTCTGTATCTCCCTCTCTCTCTGCTCCTCCCCTGCTTGTGCTCTGTCTCTTTCTTTTTCTCAAAAATAAACAAACATTTAAAAAAATGAGTCTTTGAGCAAACACACTGTATTTTTTAGCATCCTTTTCATCTTTTCTCAACATTTAATAGTCTTCTGCACCTTATCAGTTTTTTTCCCTGCTTTTGTCCCATTTCCTTGTTAATATTTGAGTATATATTTTATGTGGAGAATTTACCACTTGGCCCTGAGCTTCCTAGATAAAATAAACAGTCTTTAGCATATTTTTCTTGTGGCCAAGGTTTCTAAGCTGGTCTAAGACTTACATAAGTAAGTAATGTCTGCATTTCAGAGAGATGTTTGGCAAAACTTAATCTTGATCAGGGCGTGTTCTTGAATGGTGCGTTTGGTACTCTTAGTGTGTGCGGAGGAGAGTCAATAGTGGGGACAGGGTCCTGCTGCGGCCTGGCCGGTGTCGGGGAGGAGTGAGGGGTGTGCAGCAGAGGCGCCTGGAGTCGGGACGGGACTGCCCAGTAGGGAAGGTGAGGGGTCAGCAGGGCCTGTGTGGGGCATGGTGGGGGGGGGTGCTTCTGAGCCGCAGGGAGGGTTTGCATTGTCTTGGGTCCTGGAACACAATTTAGTTGCTCATGGGATGGGGGTCAGTCAGGACCCCTCAGAAGTTGATTCTTCTGGAAATTAGGAATTGAAACAAGTTGAAAGCAGCAGTGAATACTGTCAGGTGTCGGTGGCTTTGTTAAAGTGCTGAGGACACAAGGCCCCTGGACGCCTCACATGCGTGCTCGGACTCCATCGCCACACCCAGAGTCTCCACGGGCCCCTTCCCAGGCTGCTCCGGTCTGCCCGTCCCTGGGTTAGTTTGTGTTTCCTCAAGTGGCCTGAACAGAGTCACTTGGCGTGCGCTGCCCCTTCATGGTGTGCTGGCGACCTGTTCACTCCCTTGTTGCCGACCGCTGTTCCATCACATGGACGCCACGTCTGCTCCGCTGAGGGACATCGGGCTGTTTCTGGTTTGGGGCTGCCACACATCAGGCAGCAGGGGATGGACGAGTGCTTTCGCTGGTTTGAGTTGAGTGCCTGCGGTGGAACAGTGGATCCTAACTTCCTGAGAAGCTGCCGGCTTTCCCGGGGGGTGGCCCCATTTCCCCGGGCCCGCAGCCGGCCCTCGGTGTCCCCGGTGTCCTTGTCCCAGCCGTCCTCGGGGCTGTGCCAGGGCCACCACTCGGCAGTCTGTTTCCCTGAGGACGTGGGAGGTCTTTCAGGGGCGTAGTTGACAAATCTTTTGCCTATTTATGGGGTTTCCTTCCTACTGAGAATTTGAGAATTCTTTATATATTCTGGAGAGAAGTCCTTTTTCAGATAAATAATCTGAAAACGTTTTCTTCCTCTCTGTGACTTGTTCTTTTAGTGTTCTGTGTATTCCTGAGATAAACCTTCCTAAAAAGTCACATTTATTATTGCGCACCTATTTCATCACAGAAAATTTCCATATAGGAAGAGTCACCAACGTAAAACGTGGGTTTTGGCCGATGAGTGGCCAGTGCGTCTCCGTCCTCCGGGAAGTGCTTGCGCCCGGCCCTGGCAGCTCTGGGTTGCCTCCTGTGTCCACCCAGTCTGCCTTTTCTGGAATTGGTGCAAATGGATCACGTGGTGTGTTTGTTTTTGCATCCTGGCTTGGCCGTGTACAGAGTTCTGCTGTCCCGTGTCCTCTACTCGCTGGCCGCTTGAGCCCCTTCGATGTCGATGTGTGCACACGGGGCTGTCTGTGTCGGGACTCGGCCAGCGGCAGCCAGTGCTTTCTCTGTGTGTGGCGTGCTGCTGGAAGTTTCCCTAGCGGATTTCTGACCTCTGTGGTCCTGCGCATCCTTCTTGAAATGCGTTTGTCATTTTTTGCTTTCCAGTAATTTACACATTCCTGTCTTACAAGTTCTTCGAACTCTGGAGCCCTCACAGCAAACCGTCTCCTTCTCTGCTTCCCAGCTCAGCGGATGGCGTGCTGCCGCACCGTCAGCTCCACTGTGCTTCTCCTCCTCTCTCCTCCCCGCATCTGCTTGGTGACCTGATTCTGTCACTTGTGTGTCCCTAATAGCCCTCAAGTGCTCCTCATCCTGCCGATCCCCTCAGCTGGCCCCCTGGCCCCACGCTTACTGTCCCGACACCAGCCAAGCTCCTCTGCCCACCCTCTACTGATGCCCTCTGCAGACCCCGGGTGCCCAGGGAGTGCTGGGCCCTGGGTGATGGCTCTGGCTGCATGTTCTCCACGGATGCCTGGTGCCAGGGCTCGACTAGAACCTAGGTGGCCAGCCTCTGTCCCCTGTCTTCTTCCTTTCCTTCCCTTTCCCTCCCTTTCCTTCTTCCTCTCTTTCTTTCTCCCTTCCTTTCTTTTTTCTCTCTTATTTTTGAGACGGAGAGAGACAGAGCATGAGCAGGGGAGGGGTAGAGAGAGAGGGAGACAGAATCCAAAGCAGGCTCCAGGCTCTGAGCTGTCAGCACAGAACCTGATGCAGGACTTGAACCCAGGAACCGTGAGATCATGACCTGAGCTGAAGTTGGATGCCTAACCAACTGAGCCACCCAGGCGCCCCACCTCAGCCTCTTTCTTCCTGTGAGCCACTGACCAGGGATGTTGGCCTGCTTGGCAGTCCCAGGGGCCCCTTTGGTGATGGGGTCCTGGGGTTGCATTTGGCTTCTTTTCTGACCGCTTCCCCACTGTGCTGATTTTTCTGGTTTTCCTTCTGACATTATGTTTTCTCACCGTTAGAGGGTCTCTCAATCCCCCTCACCTCTGGAGAAACTTCTCCTTTTCTTTCTTTTACATCCAGAACAAACATGTTCCTGACCCCACCCTCTCCAGTCTGGCACCTTGTAGCACACACATGTGCACACGGCACCCATGTTCACCTCAGGCCTGTGTGCACACGCGCCTACCCGGGTAACCTCTGCGTGTTTTCCCCTCTCGGCCCTCTGTGCATCCACTTTGTCTCTCAGTGGCCGTGCAGCACATGTAGCCGATGCCTCGGTCTGTGGCGGGCTTGTGTGGATGGCGTGGCAGGTTTAGACAATATGTGTAATTGATTGGGGGTCCCAGAGGCATGACGGGTAAAGTGCATTTTGGAACAGGTGATACGAGGGCGTGGTCTGCAGCTCGTAAGGTGTGGGTGAGTGTTCTCACGGCGTACTGGCTCCATCCCTGGGCCCTGTCAGTGTTTGGCGTCCCCTTCTAGAGAGGTTCTGTTCATGTCACACCTGTGGTGTGTGGGCTTCCTTCTGTGCGCGCTGAGCGCCGGCCAGACATGCAGCCTCGGGAGTCAGGAGGCGGCCGGCCTCCCGCCGCACGGCAGAACGTGCACACCCTGGGTGACGTGCTGCACGCGTGCCGCGCCGGGGGCGGGCCTGCATGTGCATATGGGGTGTCGTCGGCACGCTCTTCCCTCCTGGCCCCTGGCTCTGTCTAGTCTTTCACTGTTAGAAGTGATGTGAAGTGAGCATCTCTGTGCTCGGTGTTTCTCAGCTGTGTGGTTATATCTGAATGAGTTAACATAAGAGGAATTGCTGGATCTTTATGTTTTAAGTTTCCTGGATGATGCCTGTCCCAGTCCATAGAAGCTGCATCAGAATGGTGCTCACAGCAGTGTTTCTAGATGCTTCTAGATCCTTCCAACAACAGCTACACTGCTCCCTCCGTCTGACTTTGGCAGTCTGACAGATGGATAGAGGTTTTCTTTCTTTCTGTCTCCTGTGGTAGGAGGCTGAACGTGGGCTGTGTCCATTTTCTTCCCTATAAATGGTCTGAGGATTTTCCTACCAAGTGATGGTGTTTTCTTAGGAATTTGAAAGCAGCTTATTTTAAGGAAGTTTCTTGTTTGTGATAATAGTTGCTGGTATTTTTTCTGAGTTTGTTTTTATTTTTTGACTTGGTTTCTGGTATGTTTTTCTCGGCAGACACTTTTTCTTTTTGGTTTTGTGTTTGAATGCACCAGTCTTCATGGCTTCTGGGCTTTGAGTCAGAGCTAGAGAGGCCTGTCCCACTTGGAGATTATTGTTTTTACTTCTACTGTGGTATTTTCACCAGATGTAACTTTTATTTTTGAGGCACAGTTGACCCTCCCTCTGCTGTCCTTGAGCGAAGCGTATGTTCTCGCGAGAGCTGACCGTGCAGACACCTGCATCGAGTCTCGGGGGGGCGAGCTGCCTTGGCCCGGTGCTGCTCTGCCTGTCCCCGGTCGGCTGGCGCCTTCTCTAGGAGGTGCCTGAGTGGGGTCAGGAAGGATGGACTGTCGCTACGTGTGCGCTAGGAGCTTGCTCCTCTGTCGCTGTGCCTTCCGCCCTGCGGCTCTTGTGCAGCTCTGTGAGCTCTCCTGGTCAGACAGTGCGGCGGTGATAGCGCAGTCACTGGGAGCCCCTGTCTGCACGTCTTCCTGCGGACGTGCGGCCTCGTCTCTCCTGGGGAAGTACTTCCACGGGGATTGCCGTACGTTTAACTTCATAAGAAGCTGCTAAATTGTTTCTGAAGCGGCCGTCCCACTGCGCACCCACGTGTGCGGGGCGCCTGCTTCCCACCTCACCACCTCTGAACGCCCCTTTCAGCACGTTTATCGCCGGCTTCCCTGAGTACACGCAGCCGATGATAGACCACCTGGTGTCCATGAAGATCAACCACTGGGACGGGTAAGTTTTGTGTTTTTGTGTTTGTCTAATCAGTGGTGCGTTATATTAGATCATCTGTCAAATAAGAATTATTTTTTCCCAGAGGAGAGCTTAAATTGAGGTAAGCCTTGAGAATGTCTTCTCGTTGTAGATTCGCATTGTGAGAGAACTCCTGAGAAGGGGTAGGAGCTCTGGTCTGCACGCCTGATGTGTTGGCTCATGGTCTGTTTCCAGTTTGCCCTCCGGAGGCCTTGTGTCACTTGTGTCGGGGGTGTCCTGGCCCCCCTGGGGATGCTGCTGTGTGGGTGTGTGACGGAGGGCAGGCTGCCCCTGCGGGCGGGAGGAGCGTGCTCCCCTGAGCGCTCCCCGACAGGCCCTTGCGCCTGACTCCGCTCTGCGTGGCCTTCTCGGCTGCCTCCCGGAAGCCAGCAGGCTTCTGCAGTGTTTTCCTAACTGTGTAGCAGTTTCTAGGTGTCTTAGCACTGCACAGGCAGGTAACTGTCTCTTTGGAGGGAGGGCTCCCAGTGCTGTCCGGAAAACAGAGGGGCCGCCATGCACCCCGCGGCCGCTCCTCCTCCGGGGAGAGGAGACCGATGTGTTGCAGGAAAGCCTGGTGTGGCCGCCGGTGCCCAGCCTAGATCCAAGGACGCACGCGCCTGTGGTGTAAGCAGCGCCTCGGTTGTGCGTCCGGAGCCCCACTTTTAGGGTGGGCGTGACTTGCAGAAAGCTCATTCTGATCTGCTGGGGAACACGGTCCAGCCTCCGCCTTGGGGGCCACGGCCACGGCTGGCAAAGTGGCCCTGGTGTCCGCCCCTCGCACAGTGAGGCGGGGCTGTCCCCCGGAGCCGGTGCCTCTGTGAGCCGCTCGAGGAGGTGCGGCCTCGCTCCTGGGTCCCTGGCAGGTGACCTTCCTGAGTTGTGTGGATTTCTGACACTTGAGACGTAGCCACAACACCCCTCGTAATGAAGAGCACAAATCCTGTGCCCCGAACCTGCGAGATGTTAGTTAATTGGCCTATTAGTCCATAGGGCGTTTAAAACCAGAATTGCAAATGTGTCACCTGTGGTTTTGGACTAAACTCCCGAGCTGTTGTCGGGACGCTCATTTCGGCTTTCAGTGAGAGGGTGAAGCGGCTTGAGAGTGAACAGAGAGGGACTTTTTGGCGCAAGAAGGTGGTGTCACTGATGCTCAGGGGCAAGACGTGGGGCAGAACGAGCTGCGCCAGGTCGCGGGGGTGACCGACTCTCTGCTTTGTCATTAGTGGGTGTGGGGGTGGTCTGCCTCCAAGGGGTTTGGAGCAAGGCTTTCAGGACCCTGTGGGGCTGCCATTAAAGTCACTTTCAGTCTTTAATGAAATGTGGACGGCCAGGCGCTAGGGCCGCCACAGCTGGGCGGCGGTGCCCCGATGCGGGCCTGGGTTCAGGCCCTTCGTTTGGAAAATTCTCTGTCATTTGTTACAGTCACAGGGTCTTATTTGCTCATTTGTGTTTATTTTTATTGGTGGTTTTGACTAAGTGGCCAGTTGACACTCCTGTATTCTGTCTGTCCCCTCTTTTCGTGAGCTGAATGAAGCTGGAATCGTCACAAGGAAGGCACTCACGGTTCTCCCCATCCTGTCCCCCAGGGTCATCAGGGAGCTGTCTGCGAAGGCTCTGCACAACCTGGCCCAGCGAGCACCTGAGTACAGCGCCACTCACGGTAGGCGTGCCCCGGCTCCCTGCGGGTGCCATGCACACCCACGCACACCCGCGCACACAGGTGTGCACTGTAGGAGCTGGGGACAGGCCACCGTAGGGCACCGAGGTCTGGAGGGCTGAGAACGGCGTCGTGTTTCTTGCTGAGAAGCGTGTGAGTGAGGAACTGGGCTGCGCTTCATCGGGGGACAGAGCAGACGTGACCGCCACGGCCCCTCCAAGGACGGATGCTGCGTGCAGGGCGTCTGCGCCCTGGTGCAGGGCCCGTTACTGCAGGGGACGGGCGGGCGGTGTCACGGAGCTCACGTATTTCTGAAGTAGCTTTTTTTCTTTCTTTCTTTTTTCTTTTTTTTTTTTTTTACTGTGAAGTAATTCACAACATAGTGAAAAATGAGCCTCCTTTTGACAGCTTCTGGCTGCGGAAACAGCCTGCTGTTTGCCGACCTGGGAGAGGCCTGCACTCAGGCCCCTGTGGGTGGCATAGCTGCAGAGTACACCAGCCAGGTCCAAAGTGCCTGCACCCATTGCCATTAAGGAAAGAACCCATCTTCCAGAATAAACTAACCTCTGATTTCAGTGTGAGGAGCCATACGCAGATTTCTATAAATCATACTTTTCCCTGCTGACATTTGTCAGGGTAACTCGCGGTTGCATTGTGGATTTTCATTTGGAGTTGCTGACAGTACTTCTGTTCGCCTCTCACACACTCTGATACGTCACATGAAGCTTTGGGCTATTAGTTCCCAAAGGGCTTTCAGCTCCGTGGTCTGTGCATTACACGTGATGTCAGGAGTCTCTGACTTACGTGTAGTCGAGAATCCTCACGGCCTGAGCCAAGGGGTGCCCAGCCTCGTCGTTTCTCCCCAGTTAAAGAGCACTAACGGGGCGAGGGGTTTCCTCAACTCCTGAACACGGACCGCTGCCCGCTGCCCGCTGCCATGTCTGAGCGCCCACGCGGGACGCCTTTGGCTTGGGTACCATCTGCTTTTCCAGCCTTTGCAGCAGCGCGTCTGTACGTTCAGCGACGCTGAGGCTCAGGGGCACGTGATTTCCCAGGCTGGTGTGGACATGGCCCCTTGTCTGCACTCCACCAGGCTGTGGGGGTCCTGGGACTCTCCCTGCTTTCTGTCCCCAGAGCACCAAAGGCTTCCTTTGCTCTGGGCAGGGGAGGCAGGGCTCCCGCCCTGAGTTGCGTTGTGCACGAGTGTAGGCTCCTGCCACTTGGCCTCCATCCCGCACTGCGCCCAGGCAGAGTCAGTCCGGGCCACTTAGTCACAGGAGGGACCTGGTTCTCCCTTCTCACTTGTGTCCTTGCTCTGTGTCTGGGGGCCCCGGGAATCCCGGGGATTGGGAGGTTTCCCACTCCACCCCTGCTCACTTCTCTGGGTGCCTAGGAGGCTTTGACATGTTGTGCTAGTGGCCCTTACAAAGGTAACTTTCCATGGGTACGTGCCCCCTTTGGATCCTCCTGTGTGCGTTCATCCACGTGTCCTCCTGCCCCTGTCCTTTGCAGTCCTCCCGCGCCTGCTGTCGATGACGCAGAGTCTGGATCTGCCCACACGGCACGGGGCTGTGCTTGCCTGTGCGGAGGTTACCCGAGGCCTGGACAGACTGGCGGCACAGGAGGACAGGTAGGGGAAGCCCTGAGGTCCCAGGAGCCACTGTGGTCTTGAGCCGGGAGCCCATCTACCTTCACGTGTATTTATTTGTGACGGGGTCACAGAGTCTTCAGGCTCCCGTGTTTTGTCTGACCCAAGTCTGTTAGTGTCCTCTCCCCGGCGAGCTGTCTCTCTTCAGCAGCAGCCAGTGAGCATCTGGCTGTTAAGTAGCTGTTTCCTTTGCCGCCTCCTCTCTCCAGGGGTATCGAGTTAGGTTACAGGAGCAGATGTGCTGTCAGAGACGGCACTCGGTAGCTCATGTGTTTGGTGTTCTCTGCTCACCGTCACTTTCATCATTTAAAATACCAGAGAGTGTAAATGTGAACATCTCCCCGAGACCGACTCCAGCTGGCAGGGTCCTAGCAGGGAATGGGAGAGCGTGTGGGGTCGGTCAGCGGGGCCTCGCCACGCACACCATACTTCGTGAGCTTGTAGGGCTGCTTCTTGGATTTCTACTTCTTCTTCAACAAAAGGAGAAACTCACAACACAACACACTGCAATGTCCACAGCCCGGTTCCTGGGCTGCAGTGAGGGGCCCTGCTTGGTCCCGTCGGATAGCCCTGCCTGACTCCCCGAGGGCAGGTGAGGCAGGTGCTGGCGGCCAGCACGGGCTTTGGTTCCATCCAGCCCACTGCGCGCCACGGCTCGGATGCACAGTGTCCCGCAGCCTTCATGACTCCGCGTGGGGGTGAGATGGCACCTGGGGGCCAGGCTGAGGACTCGGGGTCTCTGGCAGTGCTCTCTGTGGTCGGGCAGAGAGCAGGTGCAAGCCAGAGCCCTGCCCCAGCAGGGGGGATACACGGGGCATGACAGCATGGGTGGGGTGTCCACCAGGGCAGGCCAGAGAGACCAGCGCAGCTGTCTGGGGAGCCGGTGGAGGTACCTGACCGGGACACAGGCCTTGCTAAGCCCCGGGCTGCCCTCGCGCTTGTTATGCTCAGGGCCTCAGCTGTTGTGTTTGAACCCGTGCAGGCCTGTCACAGACTACCTGGGCGACGCGGCGGTGGACGGCCTGAAGCACATTCACCAGCAGGTCCGTGTGCAGCTCACCGGAGGGTCTGTTTCTCCAGGGTTCCTGGCGCCTGCAAGCGTCTGCTGCCCTTTCGAGCTCCCGCCGCCCTCCTCAGCCGTGTTTGAAGCCGCAGGCTGATGACTGGGATGGTCCTGCTGAGGACCAGTCCTGGGGCCCATTGTTGGAAGCAGCTCTCTTCCTTTGGACTCCCTGGTGGCCAGCACCTGGGGGTTCATCTGGGGTGGGAGGGGCCTCCTGGGGGCGCACGCACGCGCTCTCCTCCTGCATGGTCAGCACCTTGGGCGGCCCAGGAGGCCACTAATTAGGCCAGTGCAGGTGACACGGCCTCTCCTGTCTGCACCTGTTCCCTGGGAGCCTAGCCACTCAGGCACGTTCCACACCTTCCCGGAGACGCCACACTGAGTAAGCAGGAAGGCTTTGATTCCCAGCTGCGTCCCCACACTGGGACCCGAGTCTGAAATCCCTCCCAGCATCTGTGCGTGCACGTCTCTGGGGAAGGTGTGTCGATTTTGTGAGACTTTGAAATCTTCTAGGCTCTGTGATTCTAAGGAGGTAACGTGTGAACGAAGGCCTACCGGGTGACACCCAGATCCCCCACGAGGACGCCAAGGGGTAGCGTTAGTTGTTCGGATGGAGTTTTGTCTTCATTCTGGGTTGTCTCTTTATAGGACGACACACCATCTTGATATCAGATCCTCCTGTGTATGCCATTGGCTTTATGACTTTGGCGAATGCATTCAGTCTGTCTGGGGCGGTGCGGTACTGCGAGGCAGTGCTGGGAGGGCTGCGGCGTGGAGCCTCAGGGCCACTGAGCCAGGGCCCGCTGTCCGCAAGTGCAGGAGACCGTAGAGCCTGCTCCCCTGAGTTTTTGTGGGAAATGGAGACGGCGTTTGCCAGGCTCCGTTTCGTCCTGGTGCCAGCGTGACGGTGCAAGTGGGGTGGCTCTCTGTGCCTCAGTTTCCCCTTCTACACGAGGGGGACACAGGAAAGCGGGCTGCCACGAGGTGCTCGCTGGGAGTAGAGTGGGCTCCGTGCTCAGGACCCTGGTCAGCTCTCCGGGACAGCAGCCTGAGAAATGTGTGCTGCATGTCCCCGTCCTTCCCGTCCCCTCGAGCTCAGGGACGTTGTGTGTCTGCTGCGGTGTTTTAAGAATCCGTCAATTTAAATACCTAACTCTCACTTCTTCTTTCAGCTTTACGAGCGTCAGTTGTACAGGTAAGCTTCACAAACCCTGCGTTCTCCCGTTCCGTGTCTCAGGAAAGATCTCTCATCAGTAAAGGTTGGGGTGGCCTGGGGCTCCTGCTGGTGCCTGTCCTGTGTTTACTTGATTTGAAGGGTGTCACAATCACAGGATGTGGCTGGTGTTCGTAAGCTTTGGTGAGGTTTCCGTGTCCTGTAAAGAAAAGTGTGGTTCTGTGGGCGCGGGTCGCTGTGGCTGCCACGGGGCCGCAGCCGTAAAGCTGAGCCGCAGGCCGGTCCCGTCCGTCCCCCTGTCTGTGCAGATGGGGTCTCACTGTGACGTCCTTGCTTGAAGGTCTGGCTTCCTTCACGTAGCGTGAAGTTGCAGAGAGTTGACGGTGTTGAGGCGTGTGCCGAGGTGTGTCACTGTATGCGGCTTGGTGGTGCACACATGCTTGCTGTGATTATCTGTCCGCCCGGTGTGGGCATTTGGGCTGGTGCAGCTGTTCTACTTGGGAGAAACCTGCTGTGAACGTTGGCGCTCGGGTCCTCGAGTAGAAGTGTGTTCCCACCTTTCGTGGGCACATACCTGGGAGGTGTTCCTGGGCCGGCCCGCACGGGTGTGTCTTTAAGGCCCCGACAGACTCGTCCAAAGGGCTGTGCCCCTGGGCCTCCAGCAGCAGCGGTCAGGAGCCCCCGCCCCCCGAGGGTCACGTATCCCTGTGGCCTGGTGACTGTGGCACCTTCTCCTGCTTGTCTTCTGTCCTCTTCTGTAAACTGACTATTCGAATCTTTTGCTTGTTAAAAGGTTTTCATGATGTGTTTGCTCCCTGAGCTGTCAGCAGTCTACTGTTCTAGATATGAGCTCTTTATGTCCCAGAGTTTTCTCCCAGACTGAGGCCTGCCTTTTCATTTTTCTTAGTAGCTCTTTAACATAACCCTGTGGGTAGTTAGCATGGACTGTTCTCCTTTGTTCTTGACGCGTTCACCTCTTCCTAAGAGTGCGGGGTCTGCTCTGACCCCTGGCCGGGGGCCCCCCTTCCAGGGATTCCCGTGTGAAGCTTTTTTCAGAAGTACTCGGGTGACCTTCTGGCAGTTGGCTGGCATTGCCCCTGGCTGGCTTGGCACCTGTTCTGAATTAATTTAAAGTTGATCTTCTGTGCTCCTGCTCTCTTTCAGAATCCTGTTTTCTGGGCAGCTCTGTCCATGACAGTCCATGGACTGTTCCCATTAACAGACCCCCCTCGCCCCACAAACAGCCCTGTGCTTGAGCCAGTGCATCAGCACGAGTAGGGCTCAGCCGTGTCCCGTGAGCGGCTGTGGGACGTGGCTGGGTCTGCGCCGGGAACTTTCGTGGCTCCATGGGCCCCGTAGTTGGTAGAGAGATGCACCTGAGGTCTTGGGATGCTTCCATAGTGTTGTCCCCTTTAGCTGTCCTTCCACTCTGGTTGGGGTGGGATCTCAGTGCTGTCCTGCAGGTGACACACCTCCTGAGTGACTCACGGGCTCGGCGGGTTAGTGCACGTCTCACGGGCAGGACCTGGTGGAGCGCTGTGTGTACCTGGCCACACCGCAGCTGCACGGTGTGGCCTGAGCCCAGGGAAGGGGGCGGCACGGCTGTGTCTTCCGGTGTGCACGTGACTGCTCCGGGTTCAGGCTTTCCTTGATGGCTGGCGAGCAGGGGTCAGCGCCTGGACAGCTCCCACTGGGCTCTTGACTCTTACACTACCGCTGTCTGTGCCGGTCACAGCCAGCTCTCCACCTGTTCTAACAGGAAAAAGGACGAGTAGAGAGCGTGCCCAGTTCTTGCCAGTGCGTGCTTGAGCCCTGGAAGGCGAGGCCGCAGTGCTCGGGCCGATGCCGCAGGGCGAGGGAATGCGGAGTGCGGGGTGCAGCTCTGCCGGGTAGCCGGCAGCTGATGATGGTGTCTGTTCGCTTTGTTTCAAATCTTTTTGAATTTGTTTTAAGTTTCGTTTTTAGTGATAAGTCTCAAGAATAGATTATACCCTTCAGTGAGGTCAGTGCACAGAGACAAAGTGCATGGCCTCCTGCTGCCACAGCAGCTCCCTGGGCGGGAGAGGCCTGTGTGTCCTGCAGTGTTTATTCACTGTGTGTGACTCACGCACACGCCTCGGCAGAGGCCCCGGCCGGTGACCACAGAGGTGAGGTCGCCCTGCCCTGTGTCACACCTGGGCCTGAGGGTTCCTGCCGAGGCTTGAACTCGACTGGAAGATGTGAGCGTGTGTGGGGTGTGCAGGTGGTGACCGCCCCCGGGGCTGAGCACTGTGTTCTGGCGCGGCCCAGCCTCTCTCTCTTTGTTTTCAGGACACCTTCCTTTGTCCTGTCTTACACTGGGTGCTGTTCCACATGGTGGGCTCGCAGGTTGTTCCCTTGTGGCCGGGCCTGGCACACGCACCGTGTGACTGGTGAGGACGCCGGTGTTGCCCACAAAGGAGGCCTGCCAGTGTGGTTGTCCCTTAGCGGGGACACCACGCCGATCTGTCTGGGTTCAGGGGAGACCTCCAGAAGGTCGGTGTGCCAGTGAGGGGCACACACCGCTGATGAAGGAGCTGGGGCGGGCAGTTTCATGACACGTGAAGCCCCGTTTTCTAGGCCCGCCCCCCGCCCGAGTCAGTCACACGAGGACTCGCCAGAGCCTGCCTGTCTGACCCACTGTTGTTCCCACGCTTGTTGTCTGGGCTTTGCGTGGAAACCGGCTTTCCCTTCTCGCCCCCAGGCCGCTGTCGATCTGCTGGCACCCACGCTCTCGCCAGTGTGCCCAAACTCACGGGCATCGCGTTTGTTCTCCGCCCAGCTTGTCCCAGACTCGGCCTGTGGGAGCGTGTTTGAGCGGAATGCTGTCATCTTAACAAGGTCCCCTTACTCTCTGAGCATTTCTTTGTAGCAAGATCTTTTTAAATCTTTCTCAAAATTTTTTTTTGGTTTTTGTCTCTACCCCATTGATGGTGTTGGGTGCAGTTCTTCTCAGGTTTGGGTTTTTTATCTTCTGAGTTTCCATTTGTGTCTCTTTTATGCCTTCAGTCCCCTCCTTGAGCTTGTGTCTCCCTCTGCTTCCGCGGCACACGCGACCCCGGGAGCTGCTGTAACGGCCTCGTGCGCTACTGAGTCCTTCCTGGTGCTTGTGGGTTGTGTTTTCTAACTGATTCTTGGGTGGATGCCAGTGGTGTGAGGTTTTTGTCGCTGGGGCCAGGGTGCAGCTGCTGGCCACTGCCTTCTGCTGGGTCTGTAACTGGTCACCATTATTTGGCTCCTTTCCAGCTGGCACTGAAGGGCCTTTGGTGGGTCCAGAACCAGCTCACAGACATGCCTTGTGCACAACCAGGTTCTGCCCCTCCTGCTGCCAGGGCTCCTCCTGCCGTGTGGGCTCCCGTGAGTGTCCTGCCTTCTTACAAGCATTTCTTTCCTCTTGGGCTCAGGTGGTTCCTTTTCTTGCACGTGTGGCTCATGACCCCCAGCCCCCATAAGCTTGAGGACACCCCAGCAGGGCTCTGGGCCTCCCCACCCTCTGCCTCCATCTCCTCAACTTCACTGACGGGAGCCTCCTTGGCTTGGCTGTAACCCTGAATCTGGGACCGCCATTGGCTGTGCCTGCTTCCCTCCCCCCAGACTCAGTTCTGTGTCTGAGCCTTCCTTCCCTAGAGGTCATCCAGTTGCCTAGTTGTTGAAGGTGGGGGGGAGGGGGGTATTATTCCTCTGTCTGGGACAGAAGCTGGAGTCTCCTAAACTGACCACGGTCTCCTCGTGGCGTGATCCTATGTTCACTTCCACCACTTTCCTGTGGTCGGCGTCAAGGGTTAGGTGTCCGGAACGGGCAGTGCTGCGTCTCCCTGCTTTTCTTCCTGAGGAATATCAGTGTGGCTTCCTTGGACTGGATGCTGGGCACTTCCTGGTGTCGCTGCTTTCACAGAGTAAGCGTTGAGCACTGTTTGGAGCTTGTTCTGTGTGACCGTACAGTGTGGTTACTGGTTGTGAGGGTTATAGTGCCCAGTGGAACCCAAGAATCAGAATGACCCCATCTGGAGGATGGCTATGGCACATTTTCCATTGCTTGCTGCGAAAGCTGTTCAGCAGCAGGAACAAAGGTGGCCGGGCAGCCTCTTACCGGTGTTTGCAGCCCAGGGCCCCACCTGTCACTTAGAGAGGAGGTTTCACGTTCTGTGTGATAAAGACGTTAACTCTGACTGTTTTCGCTGCTTTTCAGGGGTCTCGGAGGAGAACTGATGAGGCAAGCAGGTAGGTCTGAGCCCTGGGCTCGTGCATGACTACGTCCAGAGGGCGCTTGCTCACACTGTCCGGTGCTGCCTGTTCTTTGTGGTACCGAGTGGCCCGGTGGTTCTCCGGGTCAGAATGCGGCTGTGGTGTGCCTGGCCGCACGCTGCAGTCCTGGGTCCACCGCAGCTCCTGCTCCTGTGCTCTGATGTGTTTTGGGCGGGGCTGGGCTGGGGTGGGCTGAGGTGTGATTTGTCTTTCACAAAAGGGATAGTGACGGTAGGACTGCGTGCTGGCGTTGCTGTCTTTCCCCCCTCAGAACACTATTTCTGTATCGCTATGACAAAGAATGGCGTTTCACATTCTGTTTACTTCGCTGGGAATGGGTGCAGGTGCCTAGCTTTCCTGGAGCCCCAGCTAAAGCCGCCGGAAACCCCAGGGCTCCTCTGACTGTCTGGTAGTCGTTGTGTTTGTCAGGTGCCTGGCTGCGTGTGGCTGGGGTCTGGGTGCAGGGGATCCCCTCACCAGGGAGGGGAGAAGGGAGGAGGGCCAGTAGGCTCTGAGGGCAGGCCCGGGTGGGGTGAGCACTGGGGGGACTCTTGGCACATGGGGGGCTGGGCGGCACTGCCAGTCTCCCCTCCCACGGCTGCCCTATCCCACCAGGCTCCTTTGTGTCTGCATAGCACCCTGGCCTGACCCTGCAGGGTGGGTGCTCCGTTCCTTCCTGGAACTCTTGTCCCCTTGCTTCTGAAACAATCCGTTGCACTGGCTCTCACCATTCCTTTCGTGAACTTCCTCCTATGTGCCCTGCCCCACCTGGTTGGTGTCCCATGACTGTCCCTGTCCCCCTGCCCCCGTGGGGCAGTCCGTGCCTGCCAGGAAGGGTGTGCTGCATGCCTCACTGCTCTCACTCGCCCCAAATCCTCTTCTCACAAAGCACTGCTGGTTTTTTGCGTGTGCTTCAGTCCTTGTTCAGGATCCTTCGTTTCTTTAAGGAGCAGTGATCAGGTGCACACCCTTGCATGGCTGCAGAGGGCGTCTGGCTGAGCTTCCTGGACACCCTGTACTCCGATCTCAGCGGCTTCAGAGCTGACCTCCAGAGGCGCCCCTGGTGGCCGAGGGGCCTTGGTGCAGGACTGGTGTCCCAGGACGGGCCCTGTGGCAAGTGCTGCCCTAGAGAAGGGGACAGCCCTGCCCAGTGTGGGGGGGCCACGGGGGGTGCCCTGCAGCCACCAGGTGACGTGTGCTGGGCTCCTGGAGGATGAGGCAGTACCTCTGGGCCGTGGGCAGGAAGTGTGTGGGGCAGGGCCTGGGCGGGATGGGAGTCGTAGGCCCTGGGGAGCAAAGGGCACAGTGAGGGGGTGTGGGCAGGACCTCGGGGCCGTGGCTGGTCACGGTGGAGTTCTTGAGTTTCCCTGGTATAGTGGCCTGGCAGGGGCGGTGTCCCCAGCATTGCCCACATCTAAGTCAGACCATACCGCACAGCAGTTGGCCTTCCTGCACAGGGTCCTGGGGGCAGTTTGGAAAGCAGCATCATCAACACTTGCCCGTGCCCTTGTACCACTGCAGCTCAGCTGTGCTCAGAGGTACAGGCAACCCCACTGGGCACGCGTGTCCCGGGGGGATGTGCATCGCATGAGGCGGAGGAGCTGTGTACGGAGGTGCTGACGGTAGTCGAGGAAACCAGAGTAAACCTCCGTGCAGAGTTGGTGCTGGTCCGTGAGAGGGAAATGCAGCCACTTGCTGAGGAAACAAGCTGACATGGGGGAGGGGGGGTTGGACAGGCGGCGGTGGCAGCAGAGCTAAACCAAGTTCCCTGCAAATCCGAGTGAAAGTGTCACCCCAGACTCCCCCCAGATGAGGCTGGCGAGGACCTCAGACCCCCAGCCATTCGTTACAAGGCTTCTTCCAAGTAAGTTGTTTTGGTTTCGGTGTTTTCTTTACGGAAGTACGGAAGGATGCACCGGCGTCGTAGACAGCTCCACAAAGCGACGTGAGGAAACCTGATTTCAGTTCCTAGGACTCTTCCTGATGGAGATGGCTGGTCCCAGGGCCCCGGCGGGCTGTGTCCGCAACGGACTGCAGCCCCCAGGGGACACAGCCCCCAGGGGCCTCATCGCCTCATGTGCACACACTTGGGGAGGTCCACATGGTCGAGCCCAAGGAGATGCTCACGACCCTTCAGCCCTTGGCTGACCTGTGTCCGTCCTGGTCCCCTGGCACAGCCTGTGGGGCGCCTCTCCGTGTCAGCACCCACGTTCCTGTGCACCACCTCCAGACACCAGAGGTCGTTTCTGCGAGCCCACACGTGGGACGGCTGAGAGGCTGCCCTTGGACCAAGGCGAGCCTGCGGCGCTTGGATGAGGACCTGGTCGGGGCCCTCGGGTGCGGAGCCGTTAAGACCCCCCTGCACGCCCCCCGCAGCTCACGACCGGTGCAGGCTGTCCGGGCGGGCTTCGGGGCGTGTGTGGCGCCGTGCGGGTGCGCCCAGCTCGCAGCCGGGGCGGCTCCGGGGGCAGCCCGTGTCCCGGCATCAAGGCTGCAGAGAGAAAGGAGAGGCCGGAAAGGCCGTTTGTGATCTAGCAACTGGCGGTTGGGATTCTTCCGAGAGCTTTGTCTTGTGGAATTGGGATCCTGTTGGGATCCTAGCTTCCCGTGCCAGTGGGTCGGTTGCTCCAGCTTTGCCACAGCAGCTGCTGGATGCGCACGGGGATGCGCACCCATGCTGTTGTCAGCAAACCACTGTCAGGAGCTCAGGAGAAGTGTCTTTTCAAGGCAGGAGACAGGGGCTCTGAGGCCCTTCCTCACTTGCTGGGGAGGTGCACCCCGGAGTCCGCACCCGGGGCAGCTTGTGGCTTTGGGCTGCCTCCCCAGGTCGGCCCGGCCATGACAGGGGAGCAGAGCGTCCCTGCTCAGCTCAGTTGTGTCCCGGTGGTGGGACGGGGAGACCTGAGCGGTGGCCGTCCCCGGCATCCTCCTGCGTCTTCGGCACCACGGCTCCCCTGTGCCAGAGTAATTACCGCATAGAAAAGCTGCTTTGTTTTGTCCAAAGATGAAAAAACAAAACCAACCCTACTGCTATTTTGGTGTTTTTATGCCGCCCCAGAGTCTCAAGGGTTTTGCTTGGGGGATAGCTGTGCTTTGTGGTCCGTTGTGGGGGCTGAGTCGGGGGAGCCCTCCATCCTGCTCTCCTGCCTCCCCCTGCTGTCTGTGCCGGGAAGCTGCCTAGAAGGGGTGCACCTTGCGGGGCGCTGCTGCTTTCGGAGGGCCGCTGGCCCCAGTCTGTTTGGGCAGCACAGGACGGAGAAGATGAGGTTGGCCAAGGCATGCAGAAGATTGTGACTTAGTCACCAGAAGGAAGTGAGCCCTGGCATTTTCTTATTCTTTTCTTTTTTAAAAAATGTTTATTTTTGAGAGAGAGACTGAGAATCCTAAGCAGGTTCTGAGCTGCTAGCACAGAGCTCGATGCGGGGCTCCAACTCACGAATGACGAGATCATGACTTGAGCCGAAGTCGGACGCTTAACCGACTGAGCCCCCCAGGCCCTAGTCTTGTCTTGAGCATGCATTACTGATTTGCCTGCTGCGGCGGGGGGGGGGGGGGGGGGGGGGGGGGGGGGGGGGGGGGGGGGGGGGGGGGGGGGGGGGGGGGGGGGGGGGGGGGGGGGGGGGGGGGGCGGCGAGGACCGGCCGCTGGCTTCCTGGCACGTGCTGCTCTCGGAGCGTCTCCCAGTTCCGTACACAAGACGGTAGTGTTTGTTCTAGCTAAAATTCATTTAAACGTAGCCTCATACCTGCCTTTACAAAAATCTCTTTATTCCTTTCTGTGCTTCTGAACTTCCAAGGGGACCCTTTTCCTCGCTCTTCAGTGGTCTCCACGGTGTGTGTCTGCTGGCAGTAGACTGATCTGTCTGAGAATGTCTTTCTGCCTTCATTCCTAAAGGCTGCTCTTGCTGGCCGCAGAAGTGACGTTCAGCATTAAGTGTGCGTGTATTTATCTGCACTTTAAAGACAACACTGTATCGCTCCTGCAGGTTTCCCCGTTTTGGGAGGAAGTTACCTGCACTCGGAGGCAATCTGTTACTTTACTCTGCTTCTCTGGCCTCTTTGAGGTTGTGTCTTCGTGTCTGGTTTTCGTGGCTCACACAGCAGACCTAGAACGGGGCTAATGGGTCCCGATAATCTGCAGTGCCAGTGGCTTGTTTGGGTCACTTTTGAAAAAACTCAGCCCTCCTGTCTTAACATTTTGCTTCCCTGCTCCTGAGGCTCTAGGCTCGCACGGCCGACCTGCTTCTCCTCTCTCCACGTCTTGTCCGTCTCTCCGTTTGCTGTCCTTTTCATGGTTTTTTGCCCCATATTCCATGTTGTGCATGCTCTCTTCAGCTGTGTCTATTACCCTCACCCATCGGATTTTAAGTTCTTGTGTTTTTGTGTTTCAGAATTTATTTCTTAATAACTTCTATCTCATTAGTTTTTAATAATTTACCTTTTTGAACATTTTTCTTTAAGTTTATTTATTTTGAGAGAAGAGCAGAGGAGAGCGAGCGAGAGAATCTCAAACAGGCTCCCTGCTGACAGAGCCTGACACAGGGCTCCCACTCCAGAACCACTAGCTCATGACCTGAGCCCAAGTTGAACGCTTATCATACTGAGCCGCCCCTGTGCTCCTGAACAAAATAAGCATTTAGAATCGATGTCTAATAACGTCGTTTTCTAGAGCTTGGGTAGTTCTGGATATTGGGTATGAAAAGTTCGAGAGGTACTTTGAGCTCAGGACTGTTTGCTCCCCCAGAGGGTCTTTCCATCAGCTTCTGTCTGGAGGCCAGGGGTGTGAGCAGTCCTCGTGCCTCCCTCCCTTGCAGGCCTGGGGGGGTTCCGTGCCAGCTAAAGCCAGCGAACCAGGCTGGGGTGTGGTCCTTTGGGTTCAAGGCCTACGTGAGGGTTTCCCCGTTTGCCCTCAGTCGCTCTGAGTCCACACTCCGTCCCAGTGGCCCAGGAGGCTCGTGGATGCTCTGGCCATTTTCCTGGGTTTTCGAGTGCGAGCCGCCTCTGGCAGAAGCTGCTCAGGTCCGGGGTGTGGCCCCTGTCTGTGCCTGGGGCTCCGCTTTCCTGGGAGCTCCCCCGTGACTTCAAGGACATAGAGTTTGTCTCTACTTCTGTCCAGCTTTTTTAAAATGTTGTCTTAGCTGGTAAGTTGGTCTGAGTGACCTAGGAATAAAGCTCTTTTTTGTTTTTGTTTTTAACTTAATAGAATGCATTTAAAGCTCATGTGCAGGGCAAATCTTTAAGAAAATTATTTTTTTTTAAATGTTGAGGACTTGGATTTTCTAGTCCTTAAAACACTGTAAAGCCATTCAAAGCAGAGTGGCATTTCCTCAGGAGCAGGCAGACTGGTAGAACGGAAGACAGGATCCAGAAACAGACTCTGATGTAACAACACGCAGGACACACAGGAGCCTCCGGCGCTGGTGGGGAAGGAGGCTTACTGAGGAGGGGGGAGGCCGTGCACAGCCGCGGGGCAGAAATTAAAATCGTATCCCCACACCATGCGTATCCAGAGTGAAATTTCTGATTAAAAACTTAAATACAAAAAACAGAACTTAAAAAACTTGGAAGAAATTTTAGGAGATAGCATTAGTCTCCAAAAAACGCCGTAACTTGGAAACTTTCAGATCTGCACCAGAGCCCAGAGAAATAGCGCGCGGAGCCTTGTGTGTTGCGCTTCTGTCGCAGCGAGTCTGTTTCCTCGCGTCGGAAAGCAGATCCAGACCCGGGTTCTTACTGCTCCGTCGGCCGGTTCTCGCCGGCAGCCCAGCTTTCTCCTGTGTCTTGACATTGGCTCTGGGCTTGGGGACACCTGAGCCTTTCAGATTGCCGGAGCAGATACTTGGATGCTCGCCGCGAGTGGTGGCACCAGGGCTGCTGCGGGTGCCCAGAGGCCGGGACTTCTCCTTCCAGGCGGCCGCAGCCCCCGTTGCACAGGCTCAGGCAGGGCTCTGGCCCGGGCGTGGGAGCTGTGCGGGCTCTCCACTCAGCCCTCGGCTGGCGGCCCTTACGATTAGAAGTGTGGAGGTTCCTCCATCCTGGTGCCACCGCAGGGGCTCTGGGTGCAGAGCTGTGCAAGGGCAGGCGGGCAGTCCACGTCCACAGGCGCGTGTGGCCGCCTTGTGTGTGGTGACCAAAAACTGGAGGGAGCACTCAGCCTGCCGGAGAAATCCTGAACGACTTGTTTTGTGTCCCGAGTACAGAGTGTCACACGTCTGCTCGTTAGAGAGAGAAGCAGGGTGGTGGTCGGAGTCTGCTGGTGGCCCGGGAGCCCCTGGAGCCGGGTGGGACGTCATTCCTGGTGACGGGTAGTGGGAGTCAGGAGCTGTGAGGACGGGGGCAGGCTCACCTTTGGTCTGGGGCACCCTGGGCACACATGGACTGTGCAGCTGCTCCGGCTAGCGGTACCCGGCACAGCTGGGCAGGCCTGATGTCCCTGAGTGAGGGAGGCAGGCCCCGCCCTCTCCCCCCGCACACCGCACTGGGCGGGAGCTGTTGTCGGCAGCACCAGGGTCTGGTGGCCTTTGTCCCAAGTCCAGCTGGGCTGCCTGACTGCTGTCACACCCCAGCGTGGGCCTAGTCCCAGGGGTCAATCTGGGAGGTGGGGAGGGGGTTTAGAGGGACCCCGGAGAGGGAGTGTGTGTGGCGGCAGTGCTGTTCCTTCCGGTGTCTCTGGAAGTGTGAGTGTGGGTGTGGTTCCACCAGGCACCTGGGGACGGTGACCGGAATGCCGATGGTAGTTTTTTCTCCCACTTCTTTCTGTAGTGTTAGGGGTCTTTCAGTGCCTACAGATTATTTGTACCATCAAGAAAAAACCACTGGAGCTGGATCCAGTGAGGTGTGCTCACTGTGGGGGGTGCAGGGTCACCCTCTCTTCTGTAGGCATCTGGGGAGAGGGTCCGGGGGCTCGTGGTGGGGGCAGGGGGTGTGCTGGGGTTCAGGCAGCTTGCCGGGGGGCTGCGCGGTGGGGAGAGGGCGGCCCACAGGAGGGCCGCCAGGCGGACGCTCGGGGCTCGTGGATTCGACCCTGTATTCTGGTCGTTTTCTGTACAGTGGTGATCCCTTTAACCTGTTGTTTATATTGGACCGGATTTCTCCCCATGGGTGTGGTCATCATTTCTTTATGTAAGAAACCGATGCTAATTATTGATAGAGGTTAGGAGTTTATCTAAGCTTTTAATACCGCCGTTTGTCCACGGGCTCACCTGCCCTCACCCCTCAGTGGACCCCAGTGCTCAGCTGTGACAGGAGTGCTTGCTCCCTCGTACTTGGAGCCCCCGTCCTCCTGTGGGAGCTGCATCTCAGATGCCACAGCTCTGTCACTCATAGGTTATCGATGGCCCTGTTAGCACATGTGTCCTCTGAACTGCGAGTCATCCCTGGGGATTCATGTTGGGGTCACACCTGTGGCTGTGGGTGTGTCGGTGACAGTGCTCTTTGTGGCCCTGGCCAGGTCTGGAGCAGGTTCTCTGAGGCCGCATGGGTGAGGAGGGGCCAGGGCCCCCTCGGGCTGGCCAGACCCCAGCACTGATGTGTCAGAGTGGTTGAGTGTTCAGGGCCAGGCAGGCTCCGCAATGGGCCTTTTTAGAGAAATGACATTGTGTTCATCTTTTTTCTTCCTAGTGTGCGTTCTAATAGAAAACTTGTCCCTTTCTAAAATGCCCTTTAGAGGTGACGCCGTCATCGGTAAGTGCATTTCTTCTTCATTTTCTGCCAGAACTATTCCAAATTAAAAGGTAAAAATGAGCTGGCTAGGATGGATGATAAAGTTTCATGTTATCAGACTGCCTATTTTTGACATTATTGTAACGACCCATCGTAAAGTAATGAACACCCACTGCACACTGTCTCCTCAGAAAGAGACAGAATCTCTCCCTTGTCTTCTGAGAGGTCAGTTGGCCCCTCACCTCAGAGCTGGGACTCTGCCCATGGCAGCTGGGCCGGGCGCCGGGCCTCCTTGAGCATTCCTCACCCTGACAGGGTGCGGGCAGGGGGTGTGAGCACCAGCTCTGGTGGCGTGGTGGCCAGGCCCCTGTGTGGGCCTGGAGTCCTCCATGTTCTGTGGCATCTGGCCATGAGAGGCGGGAAGAAAGGGGCTTTGGGTACCCCTCACCCAGGCCCTCTTTATTCTCTGCAGTCTTAGAAGTTCTTTGCTCTGTGCTCCACCACAAAGAAGGTTGGGTGAATTTAGCATCCCTTGGGGCCTGGGGTATTTATTGGTGGGGGTCAGGGGGCGTTGTTTGAGAGACAGGTGCTGGAAGTGGCCACCTGAAGCTGGCAGTGTTAAAAGAGCAGAAATTTCCCACGGTAACAGTTTAACATTTCTGCAGCCAAAGGAAGGCTTTCTCCCTCCAAATGGAGAGAGGGCCCTTGGAATTTAATGTTTACCTTAGATTTTCTCCAGATTCGTCTTGAATGGTTACCATCCACTTTAAGAGGTAAATCTGTTGTTTTTAATTTTATCTAAATGTTCCTAATTGGGTAAAATGGTTGTCTTTGTTTGACAGACGGTTGGCAGTGGCTGATAGATGACACTCTGAGAAATCTCCATCTTATTTCAACTTCTTCTAGACAACAGATCAAGGTATGGTAAGCCAGACTCGTGTGGCTGTTACATTGTATGGAAAGTGACATTAATTTTTTTTCCAGTGTTTGTTTCAAAGGACTGTGTGCATTGGGGGTCCCTTTTATATGCTAGTGTGATAACTGATAAACGCCATAGTCTGTTTGGATTCTAGATGATACTGTCTATGGAATTTATAATCAGGAAAAGTAACACAGCCAATGATGGCCAGGATATCTAAATTCTTTATTACCGTTTCTGGTTTAGTTAGATTCACCTTCTGCATATTCCTCCCGATTATGCGTAGTAATTCCTAGCTCAGTTGGGTTCTGTGTCCTGTTGAGTTGTGGGGTGCTAAGGTCGGACTCTCGGGACGCTCAGGTGCAGATGGGAACCTCGGTCCAGGGTCCCTGGCCGCATGCGTTGGTTGTCTTGAGTGCGGACAGGGTGTGAGTGTCCGGTGGCCGAGGCGCTGCTGCCCTGCCCTAGGACAGGTGACTTTGGACTGGCTGAGCTGTCACAGAGGTAACAGAGAGCAGGTGTGGACGGGCTTTTATTGAGCGTGGAGAAATGGAAGTCCGCATCAGTCTCCTGAATGGTTAATGCTCCAGCCTCCTGTGTATCCTTTTTTATTTTTTTATGTTTATTTTTGAGAGAGAGACAGCATGAGCGGGAGAGGGGCAGAGACCGAATGAGACACAGAATCCGAAGACAGGGTCCAGGCTCCGAGCTGTCAGCACAGAGCGCAATGCAAGGCTCCAACTCATGAACCATGAGATCATGACCTGAGCCGAAGCAGGACGCTCAACTGCCTGAGTCACCCAGGCACCTCCAACTCTTTTGTTTTAAAGGAACCTTATCATTCTGTAGACTCCAAGTACAGTTTTACTAGTTGAATTTGAATGTTTCATGATCAGGGCCTCAGAATTTCCTTTGAAGACCATCCCCATAATGGACTCACACCAGTGGTGATTGATTGTGGCAGTTTGCACAGATGACCCCTCGGTGTGGTGCTGCCTTGTGTGGCCTGACCCTCTGCCAGTGGCCCTCCCTGTGTGGCCTCCTGCACGGCTCTCCAGGGCATCTCTGTTGGGCTTGGCTGCCTAACTTGGGGGAGCAACAGCAAAGGAAATAGGAATCCAGCATTTGCCCCTTCTGTCTGACCCTGAGAAGCTTACCTTGAGCTCAGGTTCTGCCCGTGGGCAGTGGAGGTGTGCTGGGGGCCCTGGGGCATGGCTGCTGTCAGCTCCCACACTCTTCCCCTCCACCCTGGCCCCCCGACTCCTCTGTGAATGATGCTTGTACGTTACTTCTGTGTGTTGACACGCGCTTTGCCCTTAGTTCTGCTGGGAAAGAAAAAGTACCCCATTTTATTATTAATGGTTTGTATCCAGAGACCCTTGCGTTGTGTGGAAGAAATCACGTCTTCCATTGGGGTTGCTAGTTGCAGAGAACATTGAGGTTCTAATTGTATCTGATGATCAGCAGATGGGTTAGAAAGGAACACGTGACTCAGTTTCTGTTTGTTTCAGACTTACTGGGGTGCGGGGCAGGGGCTGGAGCGGGCACTCACGTCCTGCTCTGTTTCAGGAAGCAGCCGTCAGGGCCCTGGCCGCGCTCTGCTGCGAGTACTACACCCAGGAGGCCGGGGAGGCGGATCCCGCTCGGCAGGGTGAGTGGGCTGGAGCGCTTCCGGCAGGAAGTCGGGGTGTGCGGGGTGTGGAGTGTCAATCCTGCTGCAGCGTGGCCGGGCCGGGGAGGGCGGAGACGTGGCTGCGGGCCGCTTGCGGATCTGTGGGATTCACGTGGCATCTGGAGGCGCCGGTCCGTCTGTAGATCGGTGTGTGCCTGACGCGTCTGCGTTTCCCCCGCCGAGCGCCAACGCGCATGATGCGCACGCGCAGAACCACGCTGTGTCAGCAGCATTTGCCCGACGATGTTTTAAAGTAAGCTTTCTCCGCATGGGTCTGCAGTCCCCGCCGTCCGCCCCGCTCTGTCCTCCCGGGGGACCGCCTGTTTCTGTTTCCCTTTGTTTCTGTTTCCCTTGGTGCCTGTTCCTTGGCCCCTTCTCTCCTGCCACCCCTCGTGGTGCCTTTGTGGCATCTGGCCCCCGCGGAGGCGTCCAGTCGCTTCACGTTGGCCTGCCGTGGTGCCCCGTGGCATTGCTTGCACGGCTTTACCGAAGTGGCAAGACGGTCACTTGAGCAGTGTAGGAAGCAGTATTTTACGTTAGATGGGTAAAAATCGCCTGCAATAGTCTAAATCTTTGTGATTTTTTTCAAAAATAAGAAAATATTCTGTAAGGTGATCTTCTGACTTTCCAGATTCATGACATTTTCCTCTTGACCCACAGTTCCACATAAAGCGGTGATAACATTATTTTATATTTAGTCTAATTTTAGAAATTGGGACGATAAGGTCACAATTCCCCGCAGGGTGTTGGCGCACCTGGGAGAGGGGGCCGCGTGCTGCGGGAGCCTGGGGGGCGATCCTGCCAGCGCTGCGAGTCGGCTGCGCTCACGCGCCTACCTCCCGTCCTAGCGCAGGCCCTTGTGGTTTCCGTGCACATGCTCGACGGTCTTGTTCATTGAGGTCTGAGCAGTGAGGACAAGAGTCTGTCACAGTGCTTGGCTGGGTCGTGGTCTGCAGCCTGCCGGCCCTCCTGAGCTGCGTTGGTGGACGCCAGCCTGGCCGCCTCATTGCCCCTCCTGCCCCCACGGTCACTCAGGTCTGCTTTGCAGCCTCTGTTCTGTTCCCTCCTCCATCCCTGACCGCGGCCCTCTTGTCTGGCGAGAGTCTGTCTACTCACATGGTGCTGCCACCCGGCCGTCTGTGAACTCTCGCTCGCCAGGCCTGTGTCTCCTGTGGGGGGGCGGGGGGGCGTCCTGTCCACTGTGAGCATTCACGTTCAGAGTGAATAGGACTGTGTCAGGCATTGTTTTAAAAGATTTTATTTGTTTTTATTTTGAGAGAGAGAGAAAACACAAGCAGGGGAAGGGCAGAGAGAGAGAGGGAGGGAGGCAGAGAATCCACAGCAGGCTCTGTACTGACAGCACAAAGGTGACATAGGGCTCCAACCCACAAACTGAGGTCATGACCACCCAAGTCATAACCACCTGAGCCACACAGATGCCATCATGCATCGTGCATTCTTAACCCCCTCCTGGATTTATTCCCCTAAGATGGAAATCATATATTAAAATCGCCTAATAAAAATTCTTAAGTCCGTTTTGATCTGAGCCTCTGGTAAGTTACATCAGCCCCGGAAGCTGGCCGGGCTCTTCCGCTGGTGTCTCCGCCGCCTCGCGCGTTCTGAGGTGTCGTGAGGAGCGGGTGCTGTGCGGGAGGGAAGGCAGCGGCCTGTTGTCGCTTCTTTCAGAGGCGCTGATCCGGCAGTATCTCGAGGACCTGCAGAGCCCGGAGGAGATGGCTCGCTGCGGCTTCTCGCTGGCTCTGGGCGCCCTCCCGCGCTGCCTCCTGAGAGGCCGGCTGCAGCAGGTGAGGTGCTCCGAGCCCCGAGGGGGGGCCCGGCGGGGTCGGACCACGAATCCACGCTGTGAGGAAGGCAGCGAACGGGGTGCTGCTCTTCAGGGCGCCCAGTGGGTGGTCTCACGTGCCCAGAGGGACTTGGGGGACTGAGTTCTGAGGGAGGGAGGCTACAGTGTTGTCTGTGGAAACACGCTCCTGCCTCCCGGCGTGTGCTGTGACCCCTCCCTCCTGCCCCAGACGCTGCGGGGACTACACGGACCTCCTAAAATTCAGCTACCTGGACCAAGATACTGGGTCACCTGATCATTTGTCATAGCGTCCAGCCCTGGGCCACAGGATAGAAAGCTGGCATTGGGGTGCCCCATGAGCACGAGGCATCCCTGGCCTCATGTCCTCTGGCTGCAGTAGGCATGTGGCCTGCCAGGTGCACGTTCTGTGGACGATTCGTTACCATCTTTCAGGTGCTGGCAGGCCTGGGAGCCGTGACCCTCATTCGTCCTGAGGATGTGAGCTTTGCTGAATCCAGGCGGGATGCCTTGAAGGCCATCTCGAGGTGGGTCCTGTGGCTGGCCCCCAAGTCTGTGTGCTCCTGGGGGCCAGTGACCGAACCCTGAGGATCTAGAGAGCCCAGTCTCACATGATGAGTCTACTTCGAAGCAATGTTGTAACTTTTAATTTTCTTGTTGGTTGTCCCTGTGCTGAATGTTAAACTTCCGTGCACAGGCCACGTCGAGAACTGGGGCAGGAGTCTAGAAGTGCCGTGTGGAGTGGTCTGTGGTGTTGGCCACGTGTGCACACATGCCAGGACACGCTTTCCTCTCTGTCCCTGATCCTCTCCTGGTGTGTGTGATGCCACGCCTTTCTGCCAGGATGGAGGGCGGGGTGGGGGGGCACAGGTGCAAACACTAGGGAATGTGATTTTGGGGGAAACGCATCATCGAGGGGGCTCCAGAATTCTGCATCTGCCTCTGAGCTTATCCTGTTCTGAGCATTCATGTTGGGTAGGATGGGGCCTCAGACACTTCCCATATTTCACGCGCTTTTAATTTCAGGGTTTGCCAGACAGTTGGCGTGAGAGCAGGAGGGGCCCCAGACGAGGTTGTGTGTGAAGCAAACGTCTCCCAGATTTACCGCACGCTGCTGGACTGTCTGCACGACTACACCACTGACAGCCGCGGGGACGTGGGCGCATGGTGAGGCGGTGGACGCACCGGGCCCTCCGCTCGTCCAGGCAGGCGTGGCTTTGCGGGTGGACAGGGCTGTGTCTGGCGTCTCCTGTTCACGGTCTTGGCCTGCACTGTCCTCCCTGGGTGTGTGTTCTTGGGACGGCACAGTGTCCGTGGGCCCAGCCCCCAGCTGCGTTCACTCTTCTCTGAAAAGCCCGTTTCCAGTTCTTATTGGAGAAAGTTCATATCAACAGAGCCCCCAGCGTAGCTATTTAGGGCAAGAAGGGGCCAGAGCACTTTGGAGGGGGTAGGAGATGGGCACCATGGGCCATGGCTCCTTGTGATGGGAAACAGGACCCCAGGAGGCACCCAGATCACAGTCTTGGGAGGAAACTTGGCTCCGCTGTCCCCGCAAGGAAGCCCCCAACAGCCTTTGTGGCCGAGCCATGAGAAGACTCTGGCCGTGCTGCTCCGTGTCCTCGTGTGGTGTCTGTTCTCAGAGCAGCGGTCGCCTTTCCAGAACCTCAGGCTACTTTTCTGTCTGCTGTGAAGACCAGGCCAAGTTTGCCTTTTACTGGCAGAGCCGAGGGCTGCGTGCACGGCTTCTGTCTCCTGCCCTGGGCGCCCTGTGGTAGGGGCTGGGGTGTCGCGTCCACGGAGTCACTTTCATTATGATGCAAACAGAAGTTGAGCGTTATGTTAAAGCTCGAAAGAAAAAGGAAGGAAATGAACATGTTTTCCCAGATCTGACAAATTTTTGGCCATATTTCTTTACATCTCCCCTGCCCTCATTTCCCCCAGCAAGATGCTCTGCCTCCCCCGTCTCCCTCACCGAGACCCTCCTTGCCCCACAAGCTCTATTCCTTTTCTTCGATTTTTCCCTCTTCTCTAGTTGTGTAAACTCTCCTAATTTATGTTCAAGTTCATGGCTCTTTCCTTCGTCACATCCATGCTGCCGTCCAGTTCACCTGGTAAAACTCAAATCCATGTTGTAGGGTTCATTACAGGTTCCTTTCGGTCTCTTCCCTGCTTTTTGCATCTGCCGGCCTTTCCACCTTTTCATCTGTCAGGATGTTCCCCCCACCCACCGGCTGGCTGCCTCTCCTCCCTTCTGCTCAGCCTCCGATGGTGTTGGGGACATGGCTCGCGTGGACCCCCGACAGCCTCGACGTGTCCTCGTAGATGCAGACCCCTCCCTGACTCCTGTGTCCTTGGGGAGGCCACCTGGCAGCTGCCTTGTGGCCTTCCCAGCAGCACAGCCTGACCCTGGTGCTTCTCTGTCCCTGTGGGACGGGGCCACAGTGGCTGCACCCATCAGGGTCTGTGTCCGAGATGTTGGTCTGACCCCAGCCCGGGCTCACTTGTGCGCTTTGGAGGCCAGGTCATTCTTCCTGCTGCTTTGGGGGGCGTGTGGTTTTGGAGCAGATCTCGGCCCTGGGCAGTTTGCCATGGGAATGGGTTCCCTCACCCCTCCTGAGGGTGCCGATGGCCTTTCTGTGGCCAGCGGGCTGGGGCTGGATGTGGAACCGTGGTCTCCATCTTGCTCCTGCACGGGCATGGGGTCCCCCTCTTGGGTGCACCCCTGTAAGGGCCCTCTGTGCCCTCAGAGGCCCTGGTCGTCCTGACGCCACAGTTCAAGCCAGAAGGACGGTGGGTTGTGATGGGTCCCTCGGGCACAGACGCTAACGTCCGTGAGGAGGGAGGTTGGGTGGGGCTGTGTGCACGGTGCCCATGTCCCTCCCGAGGGCCCGCCGTTGGGGAGCGTGTGTCGGAGCCCCGCCGTGTCTGGCCCCTTCTCAGAGATCCCCACTCTCAGTAGAAAGTCTTTGGTATTTGTTTATTTTTTCTACCTCTGTTCCTTCAACGTGTCCTTCGCAGTGGTTTCTGCAGCAACCCCGCCTCTGTTTCTTTTGTCATCTGCTATTTTAACACCTGGTTTTTGTTTTTCTGTCCATTCTTTCTGGTGTTAACTCCATCCAGAAATTGTATGTTCAGAATCGTGGAGGCTCTAGGAGTGCACCTCCCTGCCGGGATTGCAGAGGTCCCTTCCTTCAGGCCCGCGGTGTGGGTGCAGATTGCCTGATGCCCTCAGTGAGCGGTCAGGCTGTGCCCGTGGGGCCTCCCAGCTCCCCGAGCCCTGCGTGTGGGGCACTGGTGTGTCCTTGCCCCGTCAGGAGCTGGCCAGGCCCCGGGGGCGTGTGCAGCTTTGGGCTTGTCCTCTGTGCCTCCCCACTGCCTCTCCTGTGAGTGCTGTGCCCAAAGACACTGGGGTCCATAGGGACGCCCGGGCCTCCTGTCCCCCACAGTCTGCCCACCCCCAACGTCTGTGTGTCAGGTCCTGAGCAGCATCTGGTTGGCGGCCATGCCCCAGGGACATCCTGCCCAGCTCCCCTGAGCCCCCTCAAAGCTGACTCTCGCCTTGAATGCCCCCACACCTGTGCTCGGTGCCTCGCCCGCCAGGCTCCTGTGGGCCGGGGCCTCTGTCTGTCTGTCAGCGGGGGTGGTCTGTGGTCCCTGCTGCTCAGCTGTGCCCCAGTACGTGCTGAGCTCACCCTGGGCTGGCCAGCGACGGGGCAAGCTCGGGGTTCCAGCTCGTTGTCTTCGACGTGAGCGAGTGTTGGAGCACGTCGCTCAGAATAGAGTGCCGTTCCAGTCACCCTCTCACACGTCGGTCCTGGCCTTTCTGTGCCGGTTTTGTGGCAGTGCCATGCTGTGTGCGCACTTGGGACATGACACCTGCCTTCGGGCGTCCACACATCCTTGCTGGCGGAGCAGGAGAGAGTGCTCTTGTCGGCTGCCTGTCCTGAGTTTGGTGGATGTTTGTTACGGACGTGACGGTCTGGTTGAGGGTGCCTGAGCCACCTGAGTGTGGCTGACGGGTCACATGGCCCTGGGGCTCTCCACTGCATGCTTGTCCCCGCAGGGTCCGCGAGGCTGCTATGACCAGTCTGATGGACCTGACGCTCCTGCTGGGGAGGGAGCAGCCAGAGCTGATTGAGGCCAGTGTGTGAGTGCCCCCGCGCTGGGGTCGGGCCTGGCCTGTGGGAGGGTGCCCGTGTCGGGCAGAGGCTGGGTCTCTGGGGCCCCCCCTTCCCTCCCACCCACCCCTCCTCCCCGCTTCCTTACACCCAAGACCTGGCGCCCCGGCCCTCGAGGTGCCGGCTGTGCCACAGGGCCACTCTGGGTGGTGCCCTGGGCGCAGGGGGCAGACGGCCTCCTCGGTTTGCAGCTGCCGGCAGGTCATGTGCTGCGTGGCCCAGCAGGCGAGTGAGAAGATCGACCGGGTCCGCGCGCACGCCGCCCGCGTGTTCATGGCGCTGCTGCACGCCGCCGGCCCCCCGGTGCCCCACGTGCCCCACCGAGAGGAGCTGGAAGAGCTGTTCCCCAGGTACGGGGGGCTGGGGTGCCCGGGCCCAGCAGGTGCGTGCGACCCTCCCCTCGCCGGCTCGCTCTCTGCAGGTGCGACACGGACGCCGTGAACTGGAACGCGCCGTCCCAGGCCTTCCCGCGCTTCACCCGGCTGCTGGGGCTTCCCGCCTACCGCTACCACGTCCTGCGGGGGCTGGCTGTGTCCATGGGCGGCCTGACGGAGTCCACGGTAGGGGGCCTCTCCCGGCCGGGGTCGTGGGAGGCGTCGGCCCTGGGGCCGGGGCGGGGGGAGGGTCACACGGGCGCCTGTGGGGTCCGGCGCTGTTTCGGGCGGCGGCTGGAGGCTGAGCGGTGCGTTCCGGGAGGGCTGCCGCCTCCTGTGTGCTGGATTTGTCCTCTGCTTGGGGGTCACAGTGAGGTCAAGGGTCCACCCTTCCCCTGTCCTGGGTTTCCAGGGCAGGGCCCCCAAGGGCGGCGTTACCTCTCGTGAGAGGGGGCTGGTGTGCCCACTGGGAAGAGTACAGAGTTTCAGAGAACGTTGCAGTGAGCCTGTGCACGTGTATCTGGCCACAGGCCATGCGGGACGGTGCGGTCTTGTGTCCCCTGGGCTCTTGGGCACACGTGGACGTCACCTGCCAGCTTCTCCTTGACCTTGCGTTTGTCCACTCTGTGCCGTCTCTTCTGGACAAGTCTGCTCTGCGGGTTACGTTTTCCATCTTCTGTCCTTCCTGCTGGTGTAGCGGTCATGCCATCCCTTCACACGGTCTCCACTGGAGCAGAAGCAGGGTGGGGGCGTGTCCTCCCCTGCTGGGTCACTTGCGGGCTTTCTTGGGGACGGCCGTGTGCTTTCTCCCACCTGTTCTGGCCCCAGGGCGCTGCTGCCGCGGGAGCCATTGGCGCTCGGCAGCTGCCCTCTGACGCTCCTGCCTGTGATCCATGGGAGTCTGTTGTCCGCCCGTCGGTGTGTTCATGGTTCCCGTGTGTTCTAGAACTTTCTCTGCCCTCCTCATTCTTGTTTAGGGTTTTCACAACCCCATTTCCACCTATGCTCTGTCCTCCCTGGTTTCAGACTTCTTTTCCAGGTGCTGCTGTGTTCTACAGCTCTGTATTTTTTTAAGTTTACTTTTGTGTATCTTGAGAGACAGCAAGCAGGGGAGGGGCAGAAAGAGAGGGAGGGAAGAGAATCCTGAGCAGGCTGCGTGCTGCCAGTGCAGAGCTCGACGCTGGAGCTCGGTCCTGTGAACCGTGAGATCACGACCTGAGCCAAAGTTGAGAGTTGGACACTCAACCGACCGAGCCACCGGGTGCCCCTCTCGTGCTTTTTCACTGCAGGCTCATCTTTGTAATCGCGTTTCCCGACCTGCTGCGCGCTCCGGGGCCTTGGCTCGCAGTTCTGGCGCCTGTGCTCTTAGGGGGGCCTCAGGCCGCTCGCTTCTTCCTCTTGTGGACTCGTTCCCAGTGACTTGCCTGGCTCTGTGTGTGGAGGCGTGTGCCGCTGGTTAGGGGGGCACTGCCGTTGCTGCTGTGGGCTAGGCCATAGGGCTTGGTGGGAGCCGGGTCTCTTGGGTGCCAGTCCCCCAGCTGCCAGTCGACCTCAGGGCACCGAGTCCCTGCTGTCCCCACTGCTGGCTGTGTCAGCGTCCGCCCGGCCACTGTGCATGGGACCAGTTCCTTCTGCTAGTCCGTTGGGGTCTCGGGTGGGGGTTCTCCTAGGGGGCTGCAGGTTGAGAAATGGCAGGTCTCAGAGCACATGGTCCCCTGACCTGACCCTCCACAGCCTCCACTGAGGCCTGCTTGGGGTCATTGTGGCGGATTCAGCGCCCAGGCTGTGCTGCTGCCCCAGCAGAAGTGTTTCCGGGTCAGTGTTCATTCTACGTCCCTGTGCTTGTGCCCCAGCCTGCAGGACATTGTCACATGCTGTGTCACTCCATCCCCTCAGCTCCCTACTGGAGGCTCTAGTGTGACCATCGAGGCCGACCCTGGGGCAGGTGGCGAGGGGGCGGTGGTCTTGTCGCCGTCACGAGAGCGCTTTCTGTGCTGCAGGTCAGGTACTCGACGCAGAGCCTCTTCGAGTACATGAAGGGCATCCAGACCGACCTGCAGGCTCTGGAGGGCTTCGGCGGGACCCTCCTGCAGGTCTTCGAGGACAACCTTCTGAATGACAGGTACGGGGGTAGGGGGCCTTCGTGGCAGTTCTCGGGTCTCCAGGGTGTCATTTGTTCTCTCTGGGATTTCACGTCAGGGGAGCGGTGAGGTAGGCCCGGGTGGGGGCCCCAGGTGCCCCTAGCTCGCGGACTCCACCGGCCACACCACCATCACGGGGCCAATGGAATTAGGAATATACGCGTTGGGCATAAAGATGACCCAGGGTATGAGCCTGGGGGCGTGATGTGGCTCTTCTGTGAAGTGCCATCTCCCCAGTCCATGCATGGACGTGGTCTGCTGTGTGGACAGGGTTCCTACACGCCAGGACTGGCACATCATAGCGAGAGGGGGACGTATTCTCTGAGCATCTCGGCTGTGCTGGTTTGCTAACTGCTTGTCCATGAAGACACTGTGGTCCCCGCGGGCCCTGACCCCGGGATGGGGGTGTTTCCTGACGCCCTCTGACAGGGTGCAGACTCAGTTCAGGACTCTGTTCTCGGCTGTTTGGTCACAGCAGTGTGGACACAGGCCCACCCCAGTCGTCCTGTGAGGAACAAACGGGGGTAGACATTGGGATTGTGAGTGACGTCTCCCGGAGTGCACACCGAGGGTGCAGTTCGATGGACTCTGGCTGGCAGCAGCCCTGAGACTATCTCCACCTTCGTGACACCGAACACGCCCCTCCCCCAGAAGCGTCCAGTGCCACCCCAGCACTAGGCCAACCTCTGATCTGCTTTCTGTCACTGGAGCTTACTTGGCAATTTAAAAAAAAAATTTTTTTTTTTTTTTTTTTTAGCATTTATTCGTTTTTGAGAGACAGAAATGGAGCACGAGCAGGGGAGGGGCAGAGAGAGGGGGAGACACAGAACCTGAAGCAGGTTTCAGGCTCTGAGCTGTCAGCATAGAGCCTGAGGTGGGGCTTGAACCCATGAACCATATCATGACCTGAGCCAAAGTTGGATGCTTAACTGACAGAGCCCCTCAGGCGCCCCTTGAGTTTTGAGATTCCTTACGTGTGCTGCACCAACCCTTGTCAGACCCCGTCTTCTGGGGTGGTGGCTTGTCCTCCACGCCCTTGGCCGACTCTGCAAGTCCATGCACTCCGGCTTCTCGCCTCGGGTTTTGCGGGTGTGTTTGCTGTGCTGGGCGAAGAGTCCCCAGCCTGACTCAAGGTCACGAAGGCTTTCTCTTAATGTTTCCTAGAAAACTACTGGTTTTATTAGGTGTTTATGTTTAGACCTGAGGTCTGTTCTGGGCTACTTTCCGTGTGTGACATGAGCGACAGATCCGTGTCCATGTGTTGGTTCCGCCTGTGAGTGTCCGGTGTGTGGAAAGAGTGTCCCTTCCACCATGTTGCTTTTCTGTCCGCTGGTGTCTGGACGTCCCTGCTCTGTGGTCTGTGCTGTCCACAGTCCCTGGAGCTTTGCGGCTGAAGGTAAGTGGTGCCGGCCCCCTCCTGCTGGCGCTCTCCTCTCACAGTTGTTGGGGCTTTTCTTGATCGTAGTGTTTCCGTATGAATTTTTCAGTAAGATTGTCGTTTTCTACACCACGTGCTGCCAGGGACAGTGTCGGCTCCGGGGAGAGTCCACGTCTCAGTGGCTCTGGGGCTGGAGCCCAGCGCTCAGCGCTCGCCTTCTCCCCTCAGGGTGTCTGTGCCGCTGCTCAAGGCTCTGGACCAGATGCTGGCCAATGGCTGCTTCGACCTCTTCGCCGCGGAGCAGAAGTAAGTGTGTCCCGCTCGGCAGCGCTCAGGGCGGGCTCAGAGCGCGCCTTGTGGAGATGAAGCGATGAGAGGCAGAGACGAGAACCTAGAAAGTGATTTCCTGCGAGTTCAGGGATGGTCTGTGCCGTCAGGAGGCTTCCGCTGCCCTCAGGCGAGGCTGGCGCCCTGCAGGAACAGACGGCAGCTGGGACACCACGAGGGCCGAGGAACGCAGGAGGTCCGAGGTCGGGGGCCAGCATTCAGGGCCTGGCTGGCAGAGAGACCCTCCCCGGTGTCTCCACGTGGCAGAGGAAGGTCATCTCTCGTGTGTCTGTTTTCGTGAAGGCACTCGTGCCATCGGGGGGGCGGGGGGCAGGCGGGTGGGTTCAGACTGGTGACCTCCTGGTCTCCGAGGCCCCGACTTGGCATGCCCTCATGGTGAGCCTCCGAGCTCCAGCGTGTGAATTTAGGGGTGCAGAGTGCAGTCCAGGTCACAGAGGTTTGGTCTGAGATGCTCATTACGTCCTGCAGGGATGGCTCTTCAAGGCTGGAGCCCAGTGAAAAGTCCGCAGAGGGTGGGTGGTGTGTAAACTCGTAAATCAGTGAGGGAGCATGTGTGGACCGAGAAGAGCCTGATGGCTCTGCGGGGTGTCACACTGTTAGGAGGACCAGGAGCAGGGGACAGCAAGACCACTGGGAGTAGGCGGAGTTGGAGGAGCCTGTCACGGCAGGGTTGTCAGCAATCACGTGGGTGAAAGGCAGAGTGACCGTGGCCCTTACTGACATGGTGGTCACTTGGTCCCCGACGAGCATTTCAGCAAGCTGTGGGGAGAAGCCTGCGGAGGGGAGGCTGGGGGTGCATGCTGACCGCTCTGGGGGACAGGGACCTGGAGGGGGTGGGTGGGGGTGCCAGCTGGTGGAGAAAGGCCGAGGGCCGCAGGCCTCCCCAGCGGCCAGGGAGGAGAACCCCCACTACTCCCCCCTCCCAGATGCCACACTGGAGACAGAGGAACAGGTCTCTCTCATAGGGACCTTTGCTGTCCTGGCCCCACATTGTCCTGGGCTGTGCGGAGTGGAGGACACGTGTCCGCACTCTGGCCACTGTCTGGTTCTCCTTGGACCTGGAGGCCAGGCCTGGTTCCGAGATGGTCGTCCCTTCCCTTGGTCCAGATTGGGGCTGCGCGCCGGTGCCACCGGGGAAGGGCCGGCTGTTGCACCTTATGCCTCGTGGCCCTGGCGGCGAGGGACATGCGGGCGTCTAGCCTGCACTGCTAAAGGAGCCCGTTAACATGACCTGTTGTACCCTGAGGGACACGGTCACCGGGCAGCGCCGTTCCCAGATGCCGCCGCACGCCCGTGCTCTGCGTGCTCACGGGGGATCCTCTCCGGTGTCATGTGCTTCTCTTGCAGCCACCCCTTCGGTGTGAAGCTGCTTGCACTTTGTAAGGAGGAGATCAAGAAGTCCAAGGACGTGCAGAAACTGCGGTCAAGCGTTGCTGTGTAAGTCCTGAGCTCCTTGCTGTGACAGTCAGAGGAAGGGTCCCCCAGGCGGGAGAGACTCCGTCTGGAGTCAGTGTCCCGACTTAGGTGAACAGCCTGATGGTCTCAGGTCAGCGCGGATGGCCTCCGGGGAGGGGCCGCCTCACCTCAGGCGGGTTTCCCAGAAGCAGACCTGATTCACCGACGCTGGAGAGGCGGGCGTGTCGCTGCGGGCCCGCGCTCACTGGGGCCTGTCACCCCGCAGGTTCTGTGGGATGGTGCAGTTCCCGGGCGACGTGAGGAAGAAGGCCCTCCTGCAGCTGTGCCTCCTGCTCTGCCACCCGTTCCCTGTGGTGAGTGTGCGCGCGGCGGCACCGGGCCGTGTCTGGGGGCAGCGCTGGGCTCAGACCCTGCAGGGTGCACGTGGGGGCTCCGCGATTGGCCGGCGCCACAGCCTGGCCCCCCGGCTTAGGTGTCCCGGGAATTCCATTTTCCACTGGCTACGAAACCACTCTTTGGATAACCCAGATGTGCCACTTTCCCAGAAGGTAAAAATGATGTTTGTATCCGATGCACTGGTTCTCAAACTGGGGACTGCTGGACCCGGGTGCAGCACCCCCCTCCCATCAGAAATGCAGATCTTCCGTCTGCCTGACCTGCAGCCTGAGGAGCCCTGGGCTGGGCCTGGGTCCTGAGACCCCCGCCTGGTACGGTGTTTTGCAGGCAGGCAGCTAGAGAAGAAAATGGAGGTGGGGTCCCAGGTGAGGGGCAGGGTGTTTTATTAAAAAAAATTTTTTTTAATGTTTTTTATTTATTTTTTTGAGAGGCAGAGAGAGAGGGAGATACAGAGCTGAAGCAGGCTCCAGGCTCCGAGCTGTCAGCACAGAGCCCAATGTGGGGCTTGAACCCACCAACCGTGAGATCATGACCTGAGCCAAAGCCGGATGCTTAACCGACTGAGCCCCCCAGGCAACCCGTTTTGTTTTTTACTGTTTATTTGGAGAGAGCACACATGCGAAAGAGGGAGGGGCAGAAAGAGCTACTCCTGAGCAGGCTCCGCACCCCCCGTCACAGAGCCCGGCGCAGGGCTCGATCTCTTGAGCTGTGAGATCATGACCTGAGCCAAAAACCAAGAGTCAGACCCTCAACCAGTTGAGCCCCCTGCCAGGTGCCCTGAGGAGGCAGGTTTTTAATAACACATTTCAGTGAGAACAGGGTGGCCTCACTTCTCCTCGACGTGGCGGCCGGGGGGCAGCAGGGGCCCGGGCAGCCCATGCCGCAGCTGGCTGTGTCTCGTGTCTAGCTTCCTCTTAACAAGCTGCACAGGTTTCAGGTTCCAGCCTGACCTGGGGGCGTGCCTGGCCCCATGTCCCTGCTCCCTGGGCAGGGACCTGTCACTCTGCTTGGGTTTTACGGGCCTTGCCCTCCCGCTGACACGCTGTGTCCTGCCCAGATCCGGAAGACCACGGCTAGCCAGGTGTACGAGACGCTGCTCACCTACGGGGACATCCTGCGCGAGGACGTCCTGGACGAGGTCATGTCTGTGCTGGGCACCACCGCCTGGTGAGTGCCAGGCCCCTTCCCACGTTCTCGCCCGGCCTGGTGTAGTGTCTTGGTGAGCAGGGATGTCCAGAATCTCCCTTCCTGTCCCCGAGGCGCCCCCCAGAAACCCTCTGAAGGGGTGAGGAGAGCGAGGCTCCCAGCCCTGGATGCCTGTGCTCTGGGCACGACCAGGGGGCGGTGTCCCCTGGACCACGGAGGAGAGGAGGCGCCTCGAGTTCAGGTTGGAAGATGTCCAAGGTGACGAGGTGGGAGGGTCTGACCGTCTCTCTCTCTGGACCACGTTTGTTAACTGAGTGCAGTGAGGGCTCTGGGTTCTAATGGGGTCAGGGTCACTTTGAGAACGGCTCGTCCTGCCCCTGAAGTGCAGCGTCAGAAACGCCCAGAAGGGAGAGGCAGGGGAGGTGGCTCACCCTCTGCGGGGACGTGCCAGTGCCACATGTGGGTGTGTCCAAACCTCAGAAAGGGTGGAAGGAGACCAGAGAATAGGTGTTCCCTGCCCCCACCCCTTCCCAGGGTGTCCAGGGCCTTTGGCATCTCGCGGGTCCCTCAAGTCACAGCTGAGCCCCAGAGCTGGTCTGAGGTGCAGTGCCCTGTGGTGTCACTTGCTCTTGGACTTGGTCAGTTGGGACAGCAGGTGTGCTGAGTGGCGGCAGGGCTAACGGAACAGGATGCGCGCACAGTGCTGAGAGCAGGAGGGGCTCAGCCCGTGAGCACGGGCTCGATAGGGTGCCCCGGGTGACCGGTCACAACAGACGCGGGGGGCGGGGGGGGCTGATACCTTCCACGCACCACTCATGCTCACGTGTGGACTCCCCCACACGCGCGCGCACTCCCAGAAGGTGACCAATGACCTCACTGCCCGTCTTAGCGAGGTCGGCCGTGGCCCCTGGAGGCACCGGGACAAGGTCCGTGCGCTCGTGTCCGCAGTGAGCACACGCTTCACCTGAGATGGTGTCCCCAGGGGGGCTGAGTGGCAGGACAGAAAGGGGCCTCTGGTTTCAGGGCTTCCTGGAGGGTTTTGGGGACACCTGGCGCCTGGGGAGGAGGGAACTCCAGCGAACATCTCTCTGGAGCTGCTCACGATGGCTCCGGAACAGGAAGCGCGGGCTCGGGAGCTGTGGGTGCCCTGCACTCAGAGCAGCTGGGCCGCCACCCTGGCCCGTCCCCAGGGCCCGCCCTCTAACCGCCTGTGGGGAGCATGGTAGTCCTCGCTGCGGAGGGCGCCACCACGTCTACTCCCGGCCTGGGGCGCCCCGTGGCTCCGCCCTTCCCCCTCCCTGTGTGGGGTGCCTACGACCCATACTATTGGAAGAAATTCCAGAGAATTTTAAATGGTTTTCTTGTCCCAAAAGGAAACTATAACAATCTTTATTTTTTTAAATGTTTGTCACTGATTTTTTGAGAGAGAGAGAGAGAGAGAGAGAGAGAGAGAGAGGTAGAGGTAGAGAGTGAGCCAGAGAGGAGCAGAGAAGAAGGGGGACACAGAATCCAAAGCGGATTCCAGGCTCTGTCAGCACAGAGCCTGACGCAGGGCTTGAACTCGTGAACTGTGAGATCATGACCTGAGCTGAAGTCCAACTGAGCCACCCAGGTGACCCTTTAATCTTCATTTTAAATTAAAGTGATACAGTAGGTTTCAGAGTCTAATAAAACTTTAAAAACCCACCTGCCTACCTTCCCGGGTCTTAGCATTTCTGTCCGGGTCAGGCTGCCTGTCTGGGCCACGCCTCCGCCTGGGCGGCCCCTTTTCCGGGGCGCCCCCTCCACTTCCCTGAGAAGGGCCTCGGGAGCGTGGAGCGCATGGCAGCCGCTCTCCCTGGCCCCCCCCAAGCAGCGGTGCTGGGGTCCTGCGTTGCCCGGTGGGCGGCTCGGAGCGCTTCAGGCTCTGCCCTGTGCTGACACGGCTCCTGCCTCCTCTCCCAGGGACGCGGAGTTGCCCCTTGTCAGAGGCCAGCGGAACCGCCTGTGTGACCTCCTCGGCGTGCCCAGACCTCAGCTGGTCCCCAAGGTAACCACACGGCCCTTGGCCACGCCGGGAACCTGGGGACCCTCTCATGTGAGGCCTCTAAGGGTGGCTCATATGAGTCACTGTTTGACCTACGGTCTGGAACATTCTGGGTCGCACTGACTGGTGGGTGTGCGCCCAAAGCCCAGATGATTCTCACAGGCTCCCACGTGCACACCCCCCCCCCCCACCCCCGGGCGCACGTCAGGTGTGTGCTGTGGGCACCACACCCAGACGCATCCTCAGTGGAGTCGGCCGCGGCCACGCTCGCTCCTCAGCCCTCCGTCACGGGGAGGGGAGGCTGCCTCGGTGCCTCCGGCTGGTCTCCCCCATCACCGCCTCCCTGGACGCTCATCTGGTCCCAGGACTCTGTCACCCCGGTTTCTGCGGCTCTGCGGCTGCGGGGCCTCAGGCTGTCCCTCCGGGTTCTGCGTGACCGTCAGGAGCTCTTGGGCTCTCGTGTGTGCACTTGGCAGGGAGTCAGGATGGACTCGTGGTCAGTGTGTCTCCAGGCTGCGGGCTCTGCCAGAGCGCAGCAGCGCGTTTGTGACCGCTGGCGACAGAGCTGGTTCCTTGGCCCCTCGTTCCTGCCCCTGCCCGTTGGCTGTATTCCCCCGGACCTGGGTTTGAACCCTGGCTGCTGTTGAGCTTTTAGTGAGCAAGAGCATCCGTGCAGGCGTGCGTGCGGTCCAGCTCTGTGCACGCGCGTTCCGGGCGCCGGGCTCCAGGGTGGAGCCCCCGGGCCGGCTGCATGTGCGGCCCAGGGGGCGCCTTGCCCGCGGGTGTTGGCATCCGGGGCCCCTCCGTGTTTTCTCCGGGCTGCGCGGTGCACACGGGCCCGGACCTGCCAGCCCTCATTCTTCCCGCCCTGTTGTTCGATGCTGAAGTCTCACCGGTTCTGAGGCCGTGGCTCCTTGGTGTTTCTTTAAAGCTTTATTGTTTAACCTCCTGCATTTAGAGGTGAGGCCGCTCGGGACCGGCCGTGTGTGGGGCCCGGCAGAGGCCAGGAGGCACTGCTCTCACGCCGTCACTACGGTCAAAGTCAGGCCACGCGTGTGCTCTCTCCTCAGGTCCTGTCCTCCACGGCCTGTCTCGCTGACACAGGTGGGGGTCTTGGGAGACATTGTGCTCACGCATTTCCGCCTCTGGTTTTATTTTTCCAAGACCATCTTGACTCAGCCCCTTGGGTCTCAGAAACCTCTGAAATTGTCAGTTTGCACCAGGGAACTGGCAGGCGTTGGGCCGAGGTCATTTGGAGCCTGTGGGTCCACTTGGCGAGAACAGACGTTTGTGAGTCTCAGGCCTTGAGTGTGCAGGACTCTGTTTTACGGTGTTTGGAACTGCCCTGCAGTTCTTGGATGCTCTCCGTTTTCTCAGCATTTCAGTTTGGGAGTTTCTACTGACCAGTCTTCAGGTTCATGGGTTCTTTTTCTGGTGATGTCCAGTCCTCATTTCTGTAAGCGTGTTTCTGAGTTCTGGGATCTCCTTTCATTCTGCCCTCACTGCCCATTGGTCCTTGGTGGCACCCACTGTCCCCATCAGAGCCCTTGGCACGTAAGTCATTGCTGTTTTAAACCCTAGTCTGATTATCCCGACTCTGCTGTCTCTTGAGTCTGGTCTAGATCTTGGTGCCGTCTCTCTTGGTTGCTTTTTCTTGAGTCCAAGTTTTTGTTGAAAGCCAGGTGCGTTGTGCCAGTAACAGGAACTCAGGCCTCGGGACTGTGAGGTTTGCGTCTGTCCGGCAGGGGCCCCTCTCCACCTCCTCCAGTGCGTCATGCCCTGGCCGTCGCTGCACTGTCCCCTTGATGTGTTGGGAGTCTGAGAGAAGACCCATGGCTGTGACTCTGGAGCCCAGCTGGGGAGGCGGTGGGCTGCACTGCAGTCATCTGAGCAGACCCCAGCCTTAGGCTCCCGGGGTTGCCGACCCCACCGTCCCCTGCAGGTGCCGGGGCCCTGGCAGGCCTGTTCCGTGGAGAGGAGACCCTTGTGAAGACACCGAGGTGTGGTGGCTTTCCAGATCATGAGCGGTGAGCCTGGGGGTGCCCCAAGACGGTGCGCTCTGCTGTCCTCTGCTCCGGGCCGGGGCGGCCCTGGGGCGGCCCCTCGCCTCTCACTGGAAGTGATGTCACTGCAGTGTTCTTTATCTGCAAGAATGCTTCCTGCCTCGGGTCTACCTCAGGACCACAACCCCCACACTGGATTTTGGGGGGTTCACACCATTTCCTGTGTTTTCTTACATTTAAATGGGTCTCTTAGAAATGGTAGTTAGGTCTTAGCTATATTTAATCCAGCTGAGTTATCTTAATTGGAGCGTTTTGTCGTCGTGTATTTAATGTGTGGTTATGGATTTGGGTTTATGGCTATGATCTTTGATTACAGCTTGATCTGTTTCTTGGTCTTGGCCTCACGCAGGTCTGAGGGACTTATCCCCTGTCCCCCCCTGCCCCGCATGGCTGCTGCTCTGCCGGCAGGGAGCGCTGGGGACCGTGCGGTGAGGAGGGCGGCACCAGGCACGGGCCTCTCCTTGCCGTCCTGCCAGCTTTTCAGTGTCGGAATCGCACTGTTACGTCTGGATGGTTTTCCTGCATCCCCTCCAGTGCCACAGGGCGGGTGGCAATGCCCACCCTTCTCGTGGGCGCCAGTGGGCTCCATGAGGGGTGCAGACAGCTGGCCAAGCACAGCATCAGCTTCCTAAGTAAATATGCTTTGTATGCTTTTACTGGGAAAATTTCCCACAACAGATGATGTTTGTGGAAAAGTACAGGGACCCCCCCCCCCCCCCCCGCCTTGAGATTATGTTGGCCTTGGGGTCCTGGGTGTCCGGGGAAATGGAGGCCCAGAGGGGCAGTGCTGGTGGTCTGACCTGTGCCCTGTCCCCACAGTCCGGCGCCCGCTGAGGCCCCCTGCCCGCCCGGCAGCGGGGAGGAGCCTGGTAACCGTCAGCACGGGACAGCTGGATGTGGCGCCGAAGGACCTGAAGTTCGTCACCGCAGCGCTGGCTTTTCCTCACCCGTGCCCTGGGATGTTGGTGCTTTTGTCTTCACGTCTGCAGGAGCCCCTGTCTGTAAAATCATGTTCTGAGCAGTTCTGTGTGTGTGTGATGCTGACGCGGGGCCTGGGGGGCAGGTGGCCCCAAGTGACCCCAGACGGGCTGGAGAAACTCTCAGTGGAGGGTGCGCTGCCCGCGGTCGCCTGCCTCGCAGTGTGCGACGCAAGCACCCTGCATGAGCCCCCGGGAGAGCCTCGGGCAGCTAGTCAGGAACCCGGCACCTGCCGCCAGCCCGGCGACACAGGCGCGCGCCCGTTCGCTGCCGGAAAGGTGCCGGCGCCTCCACGAGGCTGGCACGCATGACGCTGCTGGACGCGGAGGCGAAGGTGGTGGCCGTGCTGCTGGCTTCCGTCACCGTCACCGGTGTCCTTGCCTGGGCCACGCCACCACGTGGGAACGTTCCCCTGCCGTGGGCGGCCCCTCGGGCCCCCGGGGAGGGAAGTCTCACGTTACTCTGTGGCTTGACTTTTATCAAGCCTTAAGATGTGCTTCCCCCTGGAAAATAAGTAGGGAGCCCTCCGTGGGGCGGGGGACGGCTGGGGGGAGCCGGGCCCTGCAGGGCAGTGTTGGGACCTTGGCTGCAGAACACCCAGCACGCGGCTTCCGGGAAGCAGGCAAACGAACCATTTCCAGTGTAATTTTAAAAATCCACAAGATTTCAAAGAAAAGCCCCATTGTTAACACGGAGACAGGTTGCTGCCCACAGACCCATCGGGAGGCCCTGCCTCCCAACCCTCCCGCCTGCCTGCGGCCTGCGGGAGGCGTCCCAGCGCCTCTGCTCATCCTCAGCCACGTCGGACCCCGAGGGTCCCCCATCTTCATGCAGCCACAGGTTCTGGAGCCCCCTGGGTCCAGGTGCTGGGAGTGTGGCCAGGAGCAAACGTGGACCGTCACGGTCAGCGGCACCGGGGTCCGGAGCCACATGTGAGGGGCAGGGTGCTGAGCTGCCGTGGACGGAAGGGGCTAGGAAACCCAAGGGACAGCAGGCGGGTGGCCATACGGGAGAGCGTCCGGTCAGCTTGGGGAGTAAGAGGCCAGGGTGCCCAGGATGGAACGTGCAGGGGTGCTGGCGGGGCCACACTGCGCACGCGGCCGTCTCCCAGTGCCCGGGGGCAGGTGCTGCACCTTGAGCACCAGTGTCTGCCCAGCCCGACCCGGCGCTGCCGCTTGGGGTAGGACGTTCACACCAAGCTGGGACCGTGGGTGGTTGTGCCCGCAGCAGGAGCGTGAATGGGGACAAAAGGGGACGGCGGGGATACCCCAGAACCACGGCTCTGGTGGGAAAGCGTGGCCAGCCGAGTGTCTCTGTGCAGAGAGGCCTGGTCCGCAGACAGACCGCGAGCGACTGGGTGCACACACAAAACATGGCCAACGTGAGGAGCAGGTGGAATTCGAACACAGACCAGAGCAGCACAGAGTCGGCAGCATGATCAACCCGCCGAGCTTCTGGGAGACGCTGTGCACCGCGGCAGGGTGCCGGTCCTCCCGGGCTCCGCCCTCCGAGCGCAGCCCCCGGCCCTGCCAGGGGCATCACCACCTCCGGCGGAAGTCCCTGGGGACCCGCACACAAGCCGGCCACATTTGGGTCCTGAGGCAAAGGGGAGCCGGCTCCCTCACGGCGAAACGCTACGTGGTCGCTCATGGCTGACGGGACTTGCTCTCAGCCTGGGTCAGAGCGCTGGGTTCCCGGAGCCTGCGGCAGCCAGTCTGGACAACCAAGCAAGGGGGCGCCTGGGGGCTCAGTCGGAGAAGCGTCCGGCTTCAGCTCAGGTCTTGATCTCACAGTTCGTGAGTTCGAGTCCCGCATCGGGCTCTGTGCTGACAGCTTGGAGCCTGCTTTGGATTCTGTGTCCTCTCTCTGCCCCTCCCTTGCTTGTGCTATTTCTGTCTCTCAAAAATAAATGTAAAAAAAGAAAAGAAAACAAGCCAAGAACCCTGCAGCCGCCTGCCCGAGGCGGCCTCCCTAACCAGCCCCTCCTGGGAGCAAGGACCAAGCAGCCAGAGCCAGACCTGCTCCCCTGCCCGTCGGGCCACCCGAGCCCCCTCCCCACGCGAGTCTCTGCCCCCTCACGGGGCCAGGAGACGCCACCCCGCGAGCTCTGAGCACACGGCCTGTGTCCTCAGTGGCCGGTCTGCACGTTTCCACGTCTCTAACCGGGTCCCACGCCAGCTGTGCCCCTGGGCTGGCCCGGGATCTGTCGGGGGCGTGCGCTGACGGCCTCCCGGCAGGACAGACACAACACGCCGGGTGACGGCAGCGCAGGGCCCCTCGCGGCAGAGGCGCGTCTGTGGCCAGTCAGGGACACACAGCCCCTCATTGAACCGCGTGCCCTCCGGGTGAAAGGTCAGCCCCACGCACATTTAGTGCCGCCTCCCGCTCGGCGTGCTCCCCCCGGCGCCCCCCATCCCTCTCCTGGGCGGCGGCCGGGCCGTCAGCTGAAGTGGAGGAAGTCCCGGCCCTCCTGCAGGTGCAGCGACCTCAGGTTGTCCTCAAATGCGCCCCCGGTGAGGTCCTGTGGGAGGAACAGCAAGTCGGGCTCGATCAAGCCTCCCCGGCCCTCAGTGTGGCCCCCACAGATCCTGCCAAGGGGGCCTATGTCCGGTGGTCTACCGCGAACTTGTCTGTTAAGGGGGGGCGGACCCGGGGTGGGGGCAGTGCCGGTCACCGGCAGGAAGCAGGGGGTGGGTCCTCCGGAGCACACCTGCCCCCCTCAAGTTGGAACCTGGCCCCTCCCTGCAGAGGGTAGCTGACCCCTTCCACAGGGGCTCCACTTCACCCCTTTGTCCAGGCCACCCCGGCTGGCCTCGCCACGCCCCACCTCTGCTGCAGAGGCCCCAGCCCTGACTCCGGGAGCTGTAGCTGTCAGCAGACCCCCTCCTGCCTCTTGCTTGGCCCCAGCCCAGCACGGGGTTGAGGACCCCGAGTTCCCCTCTGTCCAGGGCTTGCCTGTGACCCCAGGGCTGGTGAAGCTTCAGCTCGGTGCTGGCTCTGGCCAGGCTGCCCGGGCCCCCGGGTGGGAAACAGCTGTGGCTCCGGCCTGTCCCTCACCTGGTGGCCCGTCCCAGATGCCACGGGCCTTTGGCCGGATACACGGGGGCCAGCACTCACCCCTGCTGGGTTCCTCTATCCTTGGGCCCAGCATGGGGGTCAGCCCGGCCATGCACACCCCTGACCACCGGGCACGGCTAGAAATACACGGGAAACACCCGAAATTCCCACACTCTTCTCCACCTGCTGCCCGTTCTAGGCCCCCCCCCCTTCCCATTATCTCCGCGCCCGAGTTTTCAAAGGAAACACCTGTGTTCAGACCAGCCAAGTGGGACTGTGGCCCAGAGAGGGTTTGGGGGAAGGGGCCCCCTCGCAACAAGATGCCATTGAAGTTAGACGCTTCTGTAGATTAACGTGGACCAACAAAGGATTAGATCCAGAAGCAGGAGAACTACAGGTTGTCAGGGGAAGACTTGTTCCCACAAAGTGGGGGGAGCTGGTCAGAGGCGCCCCGGGGGAGGACGGCGCTCCGCCTCCGCAGCCAGAGGCGCCTCCCGAAGCCGCAGCTCAGGAACTCTTAGCCCCTGCCCCTGACCGGACGCCTTGGGGTGCAGTCCACAACCCCCACCCACCGGCCAGGACGAAGCCCGAACGGCGGTGTGACATTCACCTGGTGAACGCCACCAGGCAACAGGCAGGCGCAGCCGCCCGCCTCAGACGTGATGTGGAGTGACAGCACGACAGTCCCCTTCACACAGACCGCAGACCCCGGCGGCGGTCGGCTGTGCGGTCTGGGGGCGCACGCGCGTGGCAGGATGACTGGCACAGAAAGGACGTGCGTCGGGACGGCTCTGGAAGGCTTCCTTCTGACGTGCGTTGGGCCACTGTGTGGGCACGACAACCCGGGCCACACGTTCTAGACCGATGTCTGCAGTGGTTCTTAAAGGGCCACACGGCAAATACTGACAGTTTGGCGGGCGTGACGTCCTGTGTTCTAATAAACTTCATTTGCAAAAGCAGGTGGTGGGCCACGTGTAGGCCACCACCTGAAGGTGCTAATAGTTCACTTAAAAAAACCTATTCAGAAAAGAAAAATGTGAAGTAAATTCTAAGGAAGAGGCAGCCTTGCCTCCCGAGGTGGTAAACACCGCGAAGCCCAGGAGTGTGGTGCCGGCGCCTGGACGGACGGACAGTGGGCCAGGAGTCCAGCGGGTCCGGACGTGCGTGCACATCCAACAGAACGAAAACACAGCATCTCGTTATTAGAAAAGATAGAAATTCCCCAAACAGTCCCAAGTGATTTTCAGACAAGTGAGCATCCAAACCGGAAGAAAATTTTGAGTGCCTGAGTGCGTGTGTGGGGGGGGGGTCGGGGGGAGGCAGAGAGAGAGCAGGGGAGGGGCAGAGAGAGGGAGGGCGAGCATCCTGATGCGGGGCTAGAACTCAGGAACCGTGAGATCATGACCTGAGCGGAAAGCATGTCAGCCACTTAACCAGCTGAGCCACCAGGTGCCCCCGAATCTATCTTTACAGTAAAAGAAATCCTAGTCGTCAGAGATGAAGTAAAAAACAAATCTCAGAAGCAAACCTGGAGAATGGGCTTTAAAATTTCACATTCCAGAATTAAAGTTGCAGAATGAATGAAACTCCAAAAGCCATACAAAAATCAATTTGCTATCTAAAAAATTTTCCTAAAAGGCATAAATATCGTCAAATGACAGAAAAACTGACAAGACATATCATAGAGGTTTTTGTTACGTAATGGAAAGACGGACAGATCTACTCAGTAGAAGAACAGGGCTAGCGAATAGACAATTCACCAACAGGGAAATAAAGATGCTTGTCAACACACGGAAAGTCACCCTCCTCACCAGAACAGGACCCTCAGACCTCCCGCCCGCGACACACACAGGGCAGACTTGCCCACACTGGGGGAAGGGCCACTGGTGGGGGCGAGTGTCACCACCGCCTCCTGGGACGGAGCAAAGGAGCACGTGTGTGTTCACCGCAGCAATATGTCCCACCGCACGGGGGCGCCGCAGAGGGACACACCTCATGGGGATGCTGCACGGGGGGCACATGCCGCACGGGGACGCCGCATGGGGACACCATATGGGGACACGCCGCACGGGCAGTGGAGACGGCCAAATGAAGTTGGCTTCCTGTGGCTCTGGTGGCGAGGCGGAAGTGTGCCAGGAAGTTTGCTCGATGAAAAGAGGGGGCACCTGGGGCCAGCCCGCATCGGCCCCGAGCTGCCAGCATGCAGCCCTCCTGGGCTCTGCCCCCCTCTGCCCCTGCCCTGCTCCGGTGTATCTGCGGTCTCTCAGAACGGAGAAGTATTAAAAAACAAAAAAAAACCCCCACAATCGATGGTACCAGTGAGTTCATAGGGAATAATCTGCAAGATCGAGTATGTAAAAAAAGCAAAATACAGAAAAAGTGTGTGTAACGTGATGCCATTTGCTAAAGAAAAATCACACCAAGGGGCCGGCGCCGTGGGGCCTCCCAGGGTCGCCGAGTGGGGGGCGGGACGGGAAGCCGGCCCTCAGGAGGGCCTGCGCTGGGGGAGGCCTCTACGCCCGCCACGTGTGGTCCTCGAGCAGCAGAGCCTCAGCGGGGCGCATCTCCTCCGCAAAACTCCGAGCACATTTGTGCAGAACTCAAGTGTTCGTTGTTACAGCCTCCTCGTCGTCCCCCCACGTCCCCGGCAGCTCGGAACCTGGCCCCTCTGGGCTGTAAACCGCCTCTTTCCTTTCGGGAAACCGCTTTCAAACCAGAAAGCCCGAAGCCGGTGGACAGAGGTGGGTCTGTGTCACCCGCTTCCCTGGAGCGCAGGCGGGACCAGCCTCGGGACACAGCCAAGCAAGGGGTGGGGTGTCACTTCTGCGACTTGGTGACCTCCATCTCGCTAGCAGACCCGGGTCCTGGCTGGCACCTTGGCTTCGCGAGGGCCCCGAGGCCGCGCCTGCGGTGCCTGACCTCCGGACCACGCTCATGGCGGGCGGAGAGGGCGCTGTGTGAGGGGGCTTGTGACCCTTCACCGCTGGCCGCAGTGCAGTGAGCAGGGTCCCGCTGGCAAGCAGGCAAGCTGCACAAAGCCTCAGGGTGGCAGTCGGGCACCGCAGCATGCCCCGGCCCGGTGCCATCTGCGTGGCACACGACACTCCGAAGGCACTGCAGGGGCAGATCCTGGGTCAACCAAGTTAGAAACGGAGAGACTGGCCTTTTCAAAAGCAAATCCTTTTTGTACCAAAGGACACATGAAGAGAGAAAACACAGAGAACCCGAGGGTGGGGGCCGCGTCGGGGACACTCGGGCTCTGGCGGCGCAACAAGACGAAACCCAGGTGGAAGCCTGCGACGCCACCAGAGGCTTCCCCAGAGAGGACACCGGACGGCCCACGAGCGGCTCAAAGACGCGGCATCTTCCGTCGTCCGGGAGACGCAGGATCAAAGCCAGGAGAGGGAGCACTTGGCAGCCCCTGGGCAGCTGGATGCCACCGGAAACGGTGCCACCACTGTGGAAAACTGGTTCCCAAAACAAACACGGTGACACGGGGACCCCGTGACCCCACACTTCTGCACCAAGTTCACAGGGGCGCCCCCGGGTTCTGAGTCCGGGGCGGGGCGCGGGGCGGGCTCTTTTCTGATGGCTTCGCCACCTCGGAGGTCAGAGAAACGAGCCGGCACCGGCGGGGCCGCTGGGGACAACTCACGTCTGCTGCTCGCGGTTTCCAGGGGCTGGAGCCCGGATGCCCGGGCGGGCCGGCCCTGCGGCCGCTCCCCACTCGGGGGGCCTCCTCCACGCAGCCCCTCGGAGCTGCGCTCCCAGGCCCACCCGGGGCCCCTGCCGGGCCGCTGCCCCGCCTGGCCCGCGCCCACGTCCTGGGCCGCAGGCTCGGAGCAGGGACAGACTCGGCCTCGGTGAAGGCTCCAGGCGCCCTGGTCACAGCCTCCGGGCTGGCAGCTGCTGGAGGTGGTGGCCCGCGTCCCCGCCTGCGCCACAGCCCCGCTCCCCACAGGGACTGGACAGCCCTGCCCCCCCCCCCCGAGCCGTAGCTGCGGTGGACTAAGGACTCACGCGTGAAAGATGACACTTCACGTTTACATTTACACAGTGAGAACCAGCTTTCTGACCCCAGAGAAGGATTTCCTCACTGGGACGGAGGTGTTCGTCGTAAGAGAAGGTGATGAATGCCCCTGTGTGGAAAGTGACCTTTTCTGGAAGAATCCACGGAAAGGCAAGTCCCTTGTGGGAGTCTGTGCAGAGTGCCTGGACGTCAGCAGGGCAAGAGGTGGCCCAGGAGCGCGACCTGACTGAGCCCTGTCTGGAGGCCTCACGAAGGGGCGGGGGGCGGGGCGGGGGGCCTTCCAAGGCCCTCAGGCCTCCAGTCACGAGAATGCCCGGGCTGTGCCCTCGCTGTTGCCAGGCTGGACGTGACCAGGGCCCGTGGCCGGACTCCAGCATGTGGGATGTGACTCGGCAAGGGGAGAAGTCACAGGCCAGCCTGACTCGGGCAAGCAGACCGGGGCCCCCGGGACCCCACGGTGTGACCCCAACACAAAGCTGGGGCTGCGAAGCGGGCACCTGTGCCCCCGTGACCTTAGCGGGCGGGGGCGGCGTGGCGGGGAGAGCTCCCGGGACGGCCTGGGCACGGCGGCCAGGGCGGCCTCTCGGCAACACGTTCACCACCAGCCCCCCGTCGTCTCCGCCGGGGCGTCCGATAAGTGCCCGGAAGGCGCCTCAGGCCTGGCACCGAGCAAGTTTCCAAAACACACTGCTTGTCTAGAAAGGCAGCCCGTTTTTCAAGGGCACCGTGGCGGCCTCTGCCGGCACCCTGTGGACCCCTCCGCCGGGCGCTCGGGCCAGCCACGCGGTCGCCACGGCGACACTCACCAGCTTCACGCAGATGACGAAGGGCGGCCGTGCAGCTCGGAAGTGCAGGATCGGAATCCGGGGCTTGGGCCTTTCCTGAGGGACGACAGGCCTTGTGGGCGTGGCTCCTCCGCGGGGAGGAGGGGCCGGGCAGGGACGCTGGTCACTCTGGGGCCCGAGACCCCCAGGAGATGGGGGTCACACAGGCCGCCTTCCCCAAGGAGGAAGGATCTGGGCGGTGGCTGCTCTGTGTCCCCGGGGGGCTAGGGGTGGTGACCCATGTGTGACCGAGGCCCCCCACCCCCACCCCCACCCCGGGCCCCACGCACCTGAGAGTCTTCGTGGCAATAGAAGCCTTTCCTGATCTTGTTTTCGTCCACGTCACAGAAGGCAACCACCTGGTGGGGACACCAGCCTCAGGGACCGGGGACGGGGACGGAGGGGGACGGAGGGGGAGGGGGATGGGGACCCACCTTGCTCCGCGCCCCGGCTGTGAGGCTGCGGTAGAGCCGGCGGCCCTGCTTGCCTGCGTTCCAGATGGTGAAGGTGGCCCAGCGTGGCAGCGCCCATTCTTCCAGGAAGCGGACACGGTGGGTCCAGATGGTGGTCCTGGGGGGCGGGGGTGTGTGACCACGTGGGCGGGGCCTCCAGCCGCCCCCACCCTTCCCCCCACCCGGCGCCAGCGACGGGAGCGAGGGGTGAGCCAGGGTGGCGCCGCCTGGGCCACACCGCCCAGCACCTGCCGTTCTCAGGGCCGTGGCCGCGGGGGCCCCGACGGACGCACAGGGTCGGGGGCCATGCTGGGGGGCCGCCTGTACCTCCAGGCTGCCCGGGTGCCCGGGGCCCCAGGAGGCCGGCACGTGATGACCACTTAGACCCTGTCGCAGACACGTGCTTTACGGCAGCAGGACAGGGCCCCCAGCAGACGGCCGGCCCACGGGGTCTGCAGGGGGGGAGGCCCGAGCGAGGAGGGGCCGGCAGCCGCGGTCGAGCAGCCGGGGCTCCCAGGGAGAAAGGCGGGTTCTGCGGTGGGAGTGCCGCTCCGGGCGGGCGCTGGGGGGGGGGGGAGGGGGGCGCTCCCCGGCGGCGAGGGCGTGACCCGCACGCACCTCGCGCTGGCCTTGGCCCTGGGGGCGGGAAGTATCAGGAAGGTTGTGGGATGAGGTCACCATGGCCACTCTCGGTTCACAAACAAGGACAGCCCGGGACAGCTCACCGGGGGCCCCGGGGCAGAGGCCGGCGAAACTGCACTCCCGACGCGCCGCGGGCTGTAATTAAAGCGCATTACTTGGCGGTGTCAGCGCTCACGCTCTAAGCGTTTAATCCAACACAGAAACTAGCATGAGATCACTTCTTTCGCGCTGTGGGTGGCAAAGCCTCACGCTGCAAAAAAGAAAGAAGCCTCTCAACATAAAAGACACTGGTCCCATGCAAGCAAGGCGAGGACGTGCGGGGACAAAGCCCGGTCCTGCCCGACCCGGGGGCTCCTGCCACACGGCGGGCCGCACCGCGTCCTACAGAGGTCCCTTCTCTGGCTCTCCTGAGAACCTAAGGTGGCGGCACCTCGAGGACAGAGGAGAGCCCCAGCGCCCCGCCCCTGACAGCACGCGCGGGGTCCCCACCATCCCCACGTCACGGTCCTAATTTCCGTCTGGTTCCACTGCCCCCAAGCGCTGGGTCCAGTCCCCGCGCCGACAGCCGCGCAGTCCCCTGGCTGTGGGCTGGCGGTGACGGATGGCAGGGACCCTTCCGCCTGCTCAGGGCGCTCCGAGGTGGCCCCGTCCCGCCTCCGCAGGGCTTTGTGTCCGGCTTCTCCGGTGAGCCACGGCTTTGATGGGACCCTGGTCCCTGGGTCAGTTATCTGTTCAGTTGCTGATGGTCATGGGTGGTCCCCAGATCCTGGCCCTGTTAGCGGGACGCGCTGAACAACACTGTCCCGTCTCTTGCGTGAACACCTAACGTGGGACCTGCTGGTCACCGGGGCTAGTAATGAAATTAAGAAGTGCCAGGTGTACTATTTACCCTCCCGAGAACAGGGTTTGACAGGCCGGGCAGACCCACACCCCGGCCACCCCGCGGCCTCGGCGACAGGAGCCTCAGCAGGTTTGTGTTATGCACGCGCCACCCGGTACGGTCTTGGACGTGCTGGGTTTGTCGGAGCGTTCTGCCTTTCTTCCTGGTGCTCGGGGTTCTTTACGTGCCTCCCGTGCGGTTCTCCTCCGGCCGCCCGGCCGCCGCTCGTCCTCCTGACGGGGTCTCGGGACGGGCAAATGTTTGAAGTTCTATCAGGTCCACTCGATGAAGTTTCAAGGGGCTAATGATCCTCACGGCCTCGCTGAGAAGATTTTGTCGCCACGGAGTCGTGGCGACGCGCCAGTGTCTGCTCCGGACGCCTCTGTCTCAGCTGCTTCTGCACCTGCACCTCGGGTCCGTCTGGAATTGGGGTCCCGTGTGCTGCGCGGCTCGGCCTCCTCTTCCCACGGGCACCTCCAGTTCTGCTCGCAGAAAATATTTTCCTTTTCCATTAAATGCCTTTGGAGACTTTGTTGAAAATCAGTCTGTAGGGGCGCCTGGGGGGCTCAGTCGGCTAAGCCTCCGACTTCGGCTCAGGTCATGATCTCACGTTCGTGGGTTCGAGCCCCGCGTCGGGCTCTGTGCTGACAGCTCAGAGCCTGGCATCTGCTTCTGATTCTGTGTCTCCTCTCTCTGCCCCTCCCCCGCTCATGCTCTGTCTCTCTCTGTCCCAAAAATAAGTAAGACATTTAAAAAAAAATAAAAGAAAATTAAAAAAGAAGAAAATCAGTCTGTGATCCAGTTTTGAGTGTATTTCTGGATTCTGTTTCCCTGGTCTCTCTTGACACTGTGCTGAGGCTTCTGAGCAAGTCTTGAAATTGAGCAGGTGAGTCCTCAAATTTTCCTCTTTTCAAAGTTGTTTCGGTCATTCTGGGTCCTTTAATTTTCCACGAGGATTTCAGAACCAGGTTATCAATTTGCACCCAGATGCCAGCAGGCTCCTGCCCTGGGACCGTGGGTGCGGGAGGCGCCCCCCCCCGACTCCCGACAGGGCGTCCCCGCGTCCGCGCCCGGGGCCGCGCTTCCCTCAGCACTTTCTCGAGGACGCCCCCGCACCGTGTGAGACTCACCCACGAGCCCTTGATGTGTGATGCCGCCACACAGACTTCCTAACTGCATCTTTTGACCGTCCGCTGCCCATGTGCGGACCACGTGCCCCAGCGGGTCCCGTAAGCAGTGCCCATTTTGGTTTCATCAAATTAATTTTTTTTCTAATTTCCTTTGTGATTTCTACCCTTGGTTGCCTAATTTCCAAGTATTTTGGATTTTTAGGATGTGTTAATGACTTCTAACCGTATCTTGAGTGACTGCAATCATCTGAAGCTGGTTTGGAGTGTTTTCTGGTCCGAAGTGCTGTCCGCCTTGCATCTTGAAGGGGCACCTTCTGCGGGGCCCGGGGACTCCAGTCCTCTGCGCCTCTGAGTCACGGGGACGCGGCACAAAAACCTCCAATCGTGACTGCGGACTTGTCCGTTCCTGCTGGGGTTTCGCGCGTGGACACCAATTAGATGCACACGCACATCTGGCGCTTTGTCCTGTGACGTGACCTTTCCCCTCAGGTGCAAATCACACTCGCGTGGCAGCAGCTTCCTGACAACAGGCCCCAAACATGCCGCCACGAAGCGGTTATACAAGAGTTGGATTTAACAGAGGAAAACCCAAATCAAGCTCTTTCACCGAGAGCTGGAAAACAGAGAAGCGAAGGTTCAACACCCAACAACACACCTGACCTCCCCGGTCAGCGGGGTGCTGCAGTCGGGGCCCGCACACCACGGTCACACGGACCGGCTGGCACCCCCCCCGGAGTGGCCGGCGGCCTTCGAGGGGACCCCACGGTGAGCCCCACTTCCCAGACACGAATGTGCCCGAGTCCAGCTCTTTGTGTTCAGAGGGCCCAGTTCCCTGAACCCTGTTCCCAAAAAAGAGCAGCGTCACAACAGCGAGGCACCAAGGGACGCACACTTGTGACTGCAACATGCCCACGCACACATGGTTCCAACTGAAGAAACAGGACACACCCCTTCCCTCGCTTCCCCCCCCCACCACGTTCCACCCCTCCTGTCCTGACGTCCGAGGGCACGCGGGCCGCTGGGGACATGGGACCAAGCAGGTGCCATCAGGGCAGCCCCCTGGGAGGGGCAGAGGGGGCACAAAGAGCCCACCTCAGTCAAGGGAGACGGGTACCGGGCTCACTGGGAGGCTCCCATCAGCTCACGGCAATTGAGACCAAGACTTCAAAGGAACACGTTCGTGAGAATTCTCTCGTTGTGAAAAAGGGACAGACATATGGCCACCATCCTGGGGAAGCCACGACCACAGACCTGGGACAGACTTGCCCGATGAAGGCCACAGACTCTGTGTACCCACACCTGCCACGCTCACCCGGGGCGGCCCCGCCCCAGCGCACCCACACCTGCCACGCTCACCCGGGGGGGGGGCCCGCCCCAGGTGCCCTGTCTATCCCCCTATCCGGGCTTAGATCTTGGCTGGCCCCGCACACTCCACCCTGGCCTCCGGCCTTTCACCCTTGACCCTGTACCCTGGCCCCTGGGCCCTCACACTTAACCCCAGACCCTGACCCCACATGCTCGATCCTGGACCGCAGCCCCTCGTGGACCCCACACCAGATCTGGAGCCCTGGGACCTACGTACTCGAGGACAGAGTGTGTGGCCGCGCCGGGGTGGTAGCGGTAGAGGAGAAGGCACTGGTCCACGCGGACGACCCCGCCGCCCCGTCGCAGGTGCTCGTAGAAGAAGAGCAGGTCCTCAGGCACACCCTGTGGGCGGGACAGAAGCATCGGCCACCGCTGGGGTCTCTGCTCCCCACAGACCCCCGGCCGTGCCCACGGCTTCTGCGTGTGCAGTAACTCAGGTGACGGGCTGGGGACTCGCGCCCGGCCTCACCTGCCAGCCTCCGGCGTCACCGGCGTGCCCAGCCCTCAAGTGTGCGAGGTCGTCTCAGGACAAGGACGTGCTGGCCAGGCAGAGCTGGGCCCCGGGGCGGACGGACATCCCCAGCATACCCTCGCCTCTGCGCCCTCCCCACGAGCAGGGTCTCTGCGCTGCAGGGACCCGAGAGCTTCCCGCTGGGCCTCGCCCTCCTGAGAGCACTCAGCGCCCCCAGCCCACCGGCTGCCGGGCTGGCCGAGCACAGCAGTGGCCACGGAAGCTGGAAGCCAGATGCCGACTCTGCTCCCTTTACCTTCCCCAAACTCAAGAGTGACGGTCAAGTGGGAGGAGAGGTCTGGGTCCTGTCCACCCTGCAGGGAGGGTGCACAGTGAGCAGAGCCGGGCGGGGGGGGCCTGGTCTCCACGGCACCCACAGCCCAGCCTGGAGCGGCCTCGAGGTGGTACCAGGTGTGCAGGCCGCTGCCCGTTTGCCTCTCTCCCCAAGGGGAAGTTCGCACGGCTGCCCCTAGGGAGATGGAGCCTCCGGAGAGACAGAGCCCCTGAGGAGACGGAGCCCTCCGGCGATGGAGGCCCCCCACCCCCCGCCCAGATGGAGCCCCCGCGGAGATGGAGCCCCCAGAGAGACAGAGCCCCTGGGGAGACACTGTCTACACCGGAAGCACGTACCCAGACTGCGCCGGGTCCCAGCAGCTTTGGCGATGCCCCAGCATGCCTGGTCTGCTGGTTCCCCAGGAGCACTGCTTCCGGCTCAGGGCCGGATGCTTCTGGAAAGGGCTGAGCCCCACCAGGAAGTGCAGCAGTGGGTGCATGTCCTGGCTCAGCTCTTGTCCCCAAAGTCAGCTCCAGAATGCCAGCTGGTGCCCCAGTCTGTCCGCCTGGGTCCCTCTGTAAGGCCAGCAAGGCCCTGGGAGTCCCGGTCATGTCACAGGCAGACCAGACCCCGAGCCGGGCAGAGTGTCAGCCACGGGCCCAGAGTCCACGGCAACCGGCGGCGGTCTGGCTAGGGGCTGACAAGCCATCAACCCCCTCTTTCCCAATGCGCGGGCGGACCGGTACGTCAGCGCATGTGACCTGAAGGACTAGTTTTTGCGAAGACTATGATGACATGAAAAGATTTACAATAAACGTTAAGGTAAAAATCAAGCTTCAAAACTATTTGTAGCAGAGGCTGAGAGTGTGCCCACGGGACAGTAAGCACGTGGCCGCACTCGGGAGCTCAGGGCGGGCTCGTGGCGACAGGTCACGGGTGGTTTGTGCATTTCCCTGTTTCCTAATTTTCTGTCTTTTCAAGCCTTTAGAGAGCAAACTGTAGCTCTGCAGTTTGCAGGTTTAGGAAGGGAAAGAAAAGGTGCTCTTTCTTCTGGGACCTGGAAGAAGGTTCCTTCTTTCTGGCAAGGAGGAGAGTGAGAGTGCAGTGGGACCCGGTCCTGGGGTGTCACCGCTCCCCTCGAGGCAGAGTCTGAGCCACTGGTCCACCATCCTGGGCACCTGCTCGTTCCTGGGCACCAAACTGTACAGAAGCTGAGATGGCAGTGGTGATGCAGCCGGGCAGGAGCCCAGGAGGCCGGGCAGCCACGCCCAGGTCCTCCATTGGGGTTGTTCTGGTGCACAAGAGTCCTGGAGGTCGGGGCGTGGTGGGCGGGGTGGGCGCATCGAGGGTCCCGGAGGTGGGCATGTGGCAGGCAGGGGTGGGGAGGGCAGCACACCCTGCAGGCGGGGGGACGGGGGAACTGGGGGGCAGACGGAGCACAGAGTGGCCGCCAGTCGTGTGGGCCCTGAGAACACAGGGACGGGCAGCCTTCATCTAGACACTTCCCCAGGTGGATACAGCTCAATCCGCTGACATAACCACCACAAAGACGACCCAGAATCACGAGTCAGACCAGGACCGAACCGTCCCTGCGCCTGAGAACGTGAGGGGACCCAGGGCAGGCTGGTGGCGGAAGTGCAGGCCTGGGGACTGTCTAGAACACACCCGCTGCATGTTTAAACAGATAACTGTATGGTATGTGAATCATACCTTAATAAACTTCTGAAATAAGGACTGACTGAAGGGCGCCTGCGTGGCTCAGTCGGGTAAGCCTCCGGCTTCGGCTCAGGTCACGATCTCACAGCTGGTGGGTCCGAGCCCCCCATCGGGCTCTGTGCTGACAGCTCAGAGCCTGGAGCTGCTTCAGATTCTGTGTTTCCCTTTCTCTCTGACCCTCCCCTGCTTGCACTGTCTCTGTCTCTCAAAAAAAAAAAAAAAAAAACCCAACACAAATCTTAAAAAAAAAAAAAAAGGACTGACTGAACTCCAAATAGAAATAGAAGGAAAAGATAAACTCACACGAGGAGCAAAGACTATATGGTGAACAACGTAAGAGCAGGAGAGAGTTCCTGAGCGTGGAATCAGGGAACGCCCGCTGACGGAAACCAGAGTCCGCAAATCAGGAGGCGGAAGCGGAACAGAGGGCGCACCGAGCGGACCCGCTTCGCCGCTGGGCTCCGAGGGGCCGTTAGTTTTCAACAAGGAAATCCTTTCCTCAGAGCCTCCAGGCGACAAGGCCACCAGCCAGAGAACGCGGTGTGCGACCCTCGAGAGCAATAGAGCACGGCAACCACAGGTCAGAATTTTCTCCCAAGGAAAGGAAGCGGGCCGACGGTGTCCGGTGCGTGGCAGGACCAGGGGCCGCGTTCTGAGCGGGACGCGTGTGGCCGTGGACGCGTCCCCGTGTGTCCTCCCACATTGCGGGAAACCACACGCCGTGGGGGCGGGAGGAGAGGGCCGCCCTGCGGCTGGCGCAGGCGGGCGTCAGAAGCTGGGAAATGGCAGACCAGAACGGTGTAAGGAGGACACCCAGGCTTAAGGGCATCTGAAGAGGGAGAAATACAGAAATGACCACTAGAACAAACGGCAAGCCTTCAATACAGCCCCAGAGCGGGTGACGGCTGCTCGTGCCGGATGGCTGAGCAGCCACCCCCCTGCGCGGTGACGGGGCGCCCAGTGTGAGGCCGGGCCGGGGGCAGGACAGCGGGGTGGGGGCGGCACAGACCCGCCAGGGACGGAAGCCACCGCCTTATGCCCCGAGGTCCTCGGGACGAACCCTGGAGGAGCAGGGAAGTGGAGGTGAGGAAATCCCATAATGCAGAAGCCAAAAAGGAGGCCTCTCCACAGGCAAACACGTGACAGAGAGGCCGACGCGTGGGCGCAGGGGCCCAGTCGGCTGAGTGTGCGGCTCCAGGTCTGGGCTCAGGTCCTGACCTCTCGGGCCAGATGAGCCCCACATCGGGCTCTGCGCTGACAGGGCAGGGCCTGCATGGGGCTCTCTCCCGGCCCCCGCCC